>NC_132910.1:76265985-76866653 GCF_047675955.1 Chlorocebus sabaeus | reverse complement strand
TTCCAAGTACAGGCCTAAATTATAAGAACCCCACGTGATTTATTAAAGGTAGACATTAGTATTTTACTTTACATGTGTTGTTAGTTGACTTGGATATATTGCATGTTTATAATATATATATATATATATATAAAATACCTTAATATTTGGAATATAACTCCCCAACTGCCTTTGTATGGGCAAATAATCTTGTAAAATTTATTAACATCAACTATATAAATAATAAATCATTTGTTCCATTTTTCCCTTAATTAGATCTCTGAAAGATTTTGTTATATGTGGTGAGGAAAGAGATTGATGGCTTGTAAATCATCATGGATATATTACCTATAGGATTATTTTACTTTTCCAAAAATATTTCTCACATAGACATAGCTTGATATTTTTTTATAATAAAAAAGCTTTAACAAAAAACACCTTGATGCTATTTGGAGTTTGTAGCCACCAACAACTGAAATGGATTTTTGTCCCTGTTACATTATTCCACTAGTTTATAGAACTGAACTTCTTTTAAATTGTAGCATAGTAAACCCAGGAGGACATTAACTAGTGAACAGTTCACCACAAGTATTTTTCTCATTAGTATTATTTCTTGCTATTGGTTGATGTGGGTGTAGTTTTTTTATATTTCTGAGTTTTAACAGAAGCTTTTCTTAATCTGCCACCAAATATGCCTCAAAGGATATGAAAAAAGGCATTCTTTTACTTATTTTTTTTTCCAGAAAGAATTTAGTAAGTTTTACTGTTAGAAAAATGGTGTGATAGGCACTGGCGGGCCTTTAAAAATATCTGTATTTTCTATTCCGGATCTGTAAGGCACTGAAGTTCATCAGAGATGAATAATGTAGACAATGAAACAGTTAATTATCAATGAATAGCAAGTGGTCATATTGATGATATAACAATAAACATAATAAGAGTCCCAAATATGGGAGAAGTTTAACATAGGCTGTACCTACCACAATATAATTATTGAAGTGAAATTAGGCAGGGTTCAAGTAGGAAAAGAATAAGGTGAAAGTCATTCTTGTTAAGATGTTGAGCTCCACCAAAGTCGATGACATCTTCTGAGAAGCCTTCATTGATTCAAGGATACAAAGCTAGAGAGCAGTGTATTACTAATAAAGTATTTTATTCCTAAAATAACTATATATAACTCTAATGTTGCAGTTATATATTAAAATCTCATTCTTTTCTTTCTCTCTTTTTCTCTTTCCTTTTTCTCGCTGACTTTATGCAAAGGGCTGGCATTCTGATTGTTCTTTTTTCAGGTTTAATCCTTATTTTAATACAGTTTTCAAGCAAAAAAAAACTCATTATTTTTATGTATCTGAAACATATACAAATTGTGAGTACTTTTCCCATTAATTTTTTTTTGTCAAATTTGTTGAAGATTAGATGGTTGTATGTGGCCAGCATTATTTCTGGGTTCTCTATTCTGTTCTATTAGCCTATGTATGTTTTTGTACCAGTACCATGCTGTTTCAGTTACTTTAGCTTTGTAGTATAGTTTGAAGTTGTGTAACGTGGGCTGCCTCCAGCTTTGTTCTTTTTGCTTAGAATTGCCTTACTTATTCAGGCTCTTTTTTGGTTTCATATTAATTCTAAAATAGTTTTTTTCTCATTCTATAAAGAATGTCATTGGCAGTTCAACAGAAATAGCATTAAATCTGTAAATTGATTTGCATAGTATGGTCATTTTAACAATATTGATTCCTCCTATCCATGAGCATGGAACGTTTTTCCATTTATATGTGTCACCTCTGATTTCTTTTAGTGGTGTTTTGTAATTGTCATATAGATAACTTTCACTTTCCTGGTTACCTGTATTCCTAGGTATTTTATTCTTTTTGTGGCTATCGTGAACTGGACTGCATTCTTGATTTGACTCTCAGCTTGGATATTATTTGTGTATCAAAATGCTTCAGATTTCTTTACATTGGTTTGGTATCTTGAAACTTTGCTGAAGTTGTTTATCAGATCTAGGAGCCTTTAGGCAGAGACTATGGGGTTTTGTAGGACTAGAATCATATCTCATCTTCAAAGAGAGATAGTTTGAGTTTCTCTCTTTATGTTTTGTTGCATTTTATGTCTTTCTTTTGCCTGATTGCTCTGGCTAGGAATTCCAGTACTATGCCAAATAGGAGTGGTAAGAGTGAGCATCCTTACCGTGTTCCAGTTTTCAAGTGGAATGCTTCCAGATTTTGCCCATTCAGTTTGACATTGGCTGTGGGTTTCTCACAGATGACTTTTATTATTTTGAGGTGTGTACCTTCAGTGCCTAGTTTGTTGAGGATTTTTAACATGAAGGGATATTGAATTGTATTGAAAGTCTTGTGTCCATCTATTGAGATGATCAGGTGGTTTTTGTTTTTAGTTCTGTCTATATGATTAATCACATTTAATGATTCACATATGTTGAAACAACCTTGCATTCCAGGAAGAAAGCTTACTTGAGTGTAGTGGATTCTCATTCTGATATGCTGCTGGATTTGGTTTGCTGGTATTTTGTTGAGGATTTTTGCATTCACGTTTTTCAGGGATATTGGCCTGAAGTTCTCTTTTTTCACTGTGTGTCTGCCTCTGCCAGTTTTGATATGAGAAAGATGCTCATAGAATACTTGAGGTAGGAGTCCTTCCTACTCAATTTTTTGGAAAAATTTCGGTAGGATTAGTACTATTTCTTCCTTGTATGTTTGGTAGAAATCGGCTATGAATCTATCTAGACCAGGGGTTTTTGGTTGTTAGGTATTTTGTTTTTTGTTTATTTTGTATTACTGATCTATTATTGGTGTTCAGGGATTCAGTTTCTTCTGGTTCAATTTTGTTGGGGGGTTTATGTTTCCAACAACTTTTTTTTTTTCCCCTAGTTTTTCTAGTTAGTGTGCTTGGAGGTGTTTGTAATAGTCTCTGAGCCTGTTTTATTTTTGTTTATTTGTTTATTTGTTTTAATTTCTGTAGGGTCAGTGGTAATGTTCTTTTTGTCATTTCTGATTGTGCTTATTTGGATTTTTTTCTTTATTAGTATGGCTAGTGGTCTATTAATATTATTTATTCTGACAAAAAAACAAAGTTTTGATTTTGTTGATCTTTTGTATGGTTTTCCTCATTTCTGTTCATTCAGTTCAGCTCTGGTTTCGGTTATTTATTTTGTTTTGATAGCTTTGGGGTTGATTTGCTCTTGTTTTTCAAGTTGCTTGAGGTGTGGTTAGATTGTTAATTTGAGATTTGTCTAACTTTTTCATGCGGGTGTTTAGTGCTATAAACTTTCCTCTTAACACTACTTTAGCTCTGTCCAAGAGATTCTGGTAGGTTGTATCTTTGTGTTTATTAGTTTCAAATAATTTCTTCATTTCTGCATTAATTTCATTATTTACCCCAAAGTCATTCAGGAGAAGATTTAATTTCCATTAATTGTATGGTTTTAACAGATCTTCTTGATATTGATTTCTATTTTTATTACACTGTGGTCTGAGAGTGTAGTTGGTATGATTTCAGTGTTTTTGAATTTGTTGACAATTGCTTTATGGCTGAGCATATAGTCAATTGTAGTGTATGTGCCATGCACTGATAAGAAGGATGTATATTCTATTTTTTTTGGATGGAATGTTCTGTAGATGTCTTTTAGGTCCTTGGATGATGTGTCTGGTTTAGGTCCTGAGTATCTTCATTAGTTTTCTGTCTTTATGATCGTCAAATACTGTCAGTGAGGTGTTGCAGTCTCACACCATTATTGTATGATCATCTAAGTCTCTTTGTAAGTCTCTTAGAACCTGTTTTATGAATCCGTGTCTTCTGGTTTTGTTTACATATATATTTAGAATGGTTATGTCTGCTGGTTGAATCGAACCCTTTGTCATTATGTAATGTCCTTCTTTGTCCTGTTCCATTGTTGGTTTAAAGTCCATCTTGTCTAAAATAAATATAGTAAATCCTACTCTTATTTGTTTTCTATTTGCTTGATAGATCTTTCTCCATCCATTTATTTTGAGCCTATGGGTGTGCTTTCATGTGAGATGGGTCTCTTGAAGACAGATGTAGTTGGATCTTTTTTATTCGACTTGCCACTCTGTGTCTTTTAAGTGGGGTCTTTAGCCCATTTAGATTCCAGATTAATATTAATTTTGTCATTGTGTTAGCTGTTTTTTACGTAGACTTTGGTGTGTATTTGCTTTATAGTGTTGATGGTCTATGCACTTGAGTGTGTTTTTGTCGTGGCTGTAATGTGCCATATTTTTTAATCAGTCAGCGGCTGATGGAAATTTCAGCTGTTGAAAATCTTTTCCAGTAAAGAGAAAACCTCAGTATTTATTCATGTACATACTTCAGATTTCATTTATGTAAAGATAATTCTAGAATAAATTCATAGAATTGAAAATAATTTCAGTATGTACATTTCAGTATGTACATTTCAATATCTACCTCTGTATGTACACAGATATAGATATTGCCAGATTGCACACCAGAAATATATGAGCCTACTATTTTCTTTGTTGTTTTTATCAATGCAGCACATTATCAAATGTTTAGCTCTTTGGTGATTTGGTAGGTGAAAAAGTTCATTGTACTTAATATTTTTCTTTTTCTTACTTTGAGTGAAGCTGATCATTAATTAATTAATTAATTTGTTTATTTATTTATTTTGAGATGGAGTCTCACACTGTCGCCCAGTCTGGAGTACAGTGGCGTGATCTCGGCTCACTGCAAACTCTGCTTCCCAGGTTCAAGCGATTCTCCTGCCTCAGCCTCCCAAGTAGCTGGGATTATAGGTGCCCACCACAGCTCCCAGCTACTTTTTAAACTTTTTTAGTAGAGACGAGATTTCACCATGTAGACCAGCCTGGTCTCGATCTCCTGACCTCATGATTTACCCACCTTGGCCTCTCAAAATGCTGGGATTACAGGCATGAGCCACTGTGTCCAGCCCATTATTTTATATTTTAAAGGACCTTTGTATTTGTTATTTTCTCAATGTCTGATTGTATATTTATGTATCTGTTATGTCGGTGCATTTTTTTAATTGACATGTACAAATTCTTCACGTGTCTGAATAATTTGACAATTTTCGGAGATGTGAATTGCTAGTATTTTTTCTCTGGTTGTTGTTTGTATTTGATGTTGCTTATAGTTATTTTGTGATACATAATACTTAAGGGTATGTCTCAAAATCTTAATTTTCTGATGTTTTAAAAAATAATTTTTAGAATGCACATCTACACCTCGATTTTATAAAATAAATCTCTCATAATTTATTCTAGTGGTTTTATAATATCTTTGATTATTTATAATATACTAAACTTCCATTTTATTTGGATGTTTTGCCAATTATTCATTATTACATTTCCACACCAAATCCACTCATCTTTGTTTATTTTGTGATACAAGAGCTGTACCCTATAAATAATCATCCTTTTCCATTTGGCTTCATGTTAGGCCCTGCCAATAGAAGTCCTGGAGGAATTAAAGGACTGTGGCAAGAGAAAGTCACTCCTCATCCTGACACTGGTGTGCTGTTTTTTGGAGCAGCCATGAGTGGATAAGGTGCAGTAAGCTACAGTAGAAAGTTATGGTTCATATTTTTCTGAAATTTTCTCAGCCACCCTTTTGGGTGGCCATTTCTGTGGATGAGCTCTGGTTCATGTGCACCTCCTGCAAGTTTCCCCGCACTCAGTAGGTGATTTCTTAAAGACCAGTGCTGGCCTACCCACATCTTCTGGTAAGTTTTCTGGTCATATGCTCATTAGTCTTTTTCAAAAAATTTTTGGCTACTTTTGTTTGTTTATTTATTTATTAGTATAATCATCTAGCTGGTAATTTTATTGAGATTACATTAAATGTATAAGTGTATAGAGATTTTCAGTTTTCTTCATTTCTTCACATCTTTATTTTGTCTATATAAAATTCTCTTTAAACAGATTTGGCAAATGCTTTGGTATTTCTAAATATTTTAGTTTTATTTTGGCTATTATTAATAAAGTCACTTTACCATGGAAATATAGGATTTTTATGTATATCTTCTTTAATTAAACACTTCAATCTTTTGCTAGAATATTTTTCACTATAGCACAAACATTTCTTATCTGAGCCCCATGCCTCTTTTTGCATAGTGAACAATCATCATTTCCGTCACTATACATTTATAATATTCTCCAGCCCAGTGAAATCTGTTATTTTATTCATCTCTCAATGCATACTGCTCTTACAAATTCTAATATTTCTAACTTCTAACTGCAAAAGACTGTTTCAAAGCTTATGCTCCTTAGGCTATATTTCCTATCTATATTATTCGATACTGACAGTCATCTCTTCTTTCTTGAAATGTTACTGTCTTTTCTATGATGTTAAAAGCACTCATCACTATCTTCTATTTCTCATCCTACCATTCTCTTCTCTTTAGCTTTTGCTGATTTCTCTTCCTTTTTCAATGTATTTATTATTTCTTCTTCTCAGACATCTCCCTAGTTCTTCTAAGCATTAAATGCTTCTTGGTTAATTTCACTAACCCCATTACTTCAGTAAACCCCTAAAGAATTCAATGACTTCCTTATCTATGTACGTACTATCTCAAGCGTATTAAGTACTTACTATATGTCAGGCATTGTGATATGTATTTTGCCTATATTAATCCATTTGAGTCCTACAAAACTCATCTAAATTAGATGCTCTTATTCCATTTTGCAGATGAGGAAACTGTGAACTTTACAATTTGCTAGAGGTACAGTTGCAGTTAAAATATGGAAGGTCTGGTCCCAGAATCTGAGCTCATAACCATTTTTCTATACTGCCTCTTATTGTTCTCCTGAGCTCAGTGAATCTTCATAATAAAACCTTATTTAAGCTCATTAAACTATCCATAACCCAAATAAAACATGGAATAGAATTCTTATTTCAAAAGTACACCATTCCTTCTTTCATATGCTTCAATATCATGAAAAAAAAAATTCCTAAACCTACAAAAACTAAAAAAATTACAATGACTCTCCATGGCTTCCTTAATATCAGTTTCCACAGTTTACATAATGCCCCTTCTACCAGAACTTCTTTGTCATTTTACCACTGTTGAAATTTAACTTTACACCCTATTTTAAATTCATCAGAATTATATATTATCCTTTAGAATGTTCTACCCATCTATATTTTCTCTCATGTCTAGTTCATCAGCCAAATGATGCATAAGTATTGCCACGACTTTTTCCTGTTATAGAATGCCCTCATTCCTGGTACTGGAACGACACAGATTAAATTCTAAGGTCTTTTGTATAGCAAGCAATTCTATTTAAAATATGCCTAAAAATGCATTTTCTAACATTACCTCCACTCATTCCTTTCTATGCCCATCATCAAATTTAGAAATTTTTCCTCAACATGCTGTGGATGGCCATACACCCTTGTCCTTGCACAGGCTGTTCCTTTTGTCTAAAATGACTTGTCTTTCTTCTAGCTCTGGAACTTCAACTATTTTTTTCCCAAATCTAATCGAATCGCCAAATCTATGCATATATATGTATATATGTATGCATATATGCATAGATTTGGCATATGACTTCATTACATATATGCATATATGTTTATATATACATATACATTTATACATGTATACATATGTATATATACATATACATATACATACATATGTACACATATATGTAAATGAAGTCATTTTCAAAGCACATGATTTTTATACAATTTTATTAAATGCAAAAGTTTTCATATAAAGGAAACATAATTTCTGCTTTCTCTTTTTTTCTTTGTTAGCCTGACTAGAGCTTTATATCAATTTTACTGAATTTTTAAAAGAAGACTTTTACATTTGTTGTTATTTTCAATGGAATTGAAAAGAGGTAAACTATAGAAAAGAATAAAAAATGTTAACAAAGAGAATGCATACTCTGCTATTGTTGGATTAAGTATTCTACATTGTCAATTAGATAAAATAGATTGATAATGCTATTCAGGTCATTTATATCTTAACTGACACAAAGGTATTGAGATCTTCAACTATTATAGTGGATTTGCCTAAATCTTTTGTAGTCTTTCAATTTTTTACTTACATATTTTGACACTCTTTTTATGTGTATACACATTTGAGATAATTATATATTTTGCAAAATGAACTCTCATCAATATTTAGTTTCTTCTTTTTCCTCTTATAAGATAACTTGTCATCAAGTTTGCTTTGTCTGAAATTAATATAGCTATTACAACTGCTTTTGATTAGAGATAGCATAGTTTATCTTTCTCCTTTTCTTTATTTTCAACCTGTTTTTATGTTTAAAGTGAACTACTTAAAATTCATATATAGTTTGGTATTATTTTTCTTTACTCTGACATTCTGTATTTTAGTTACTGTAATTATTTTTTAAATTTTTTATTAATTTTTAAGTAATAATTTACTGACATTTTAATGGATTTTATGCTTTGGATTTTCTGTCTCAATTCATTCATTTTATTTTATTTTTTATTTCCATAGGTTTTTGGGAAACAAATCATGCTCAGTTACATGAATAAGTTCTTTAGTGGTGATTTCTGACATTTTGGAGCACCCATAACCCGAGCAATATACACTGTACCCAAAACCAAACATCATATATTCCCACTTATACGTGGGAGCTAAGCTATGAGAATGCAAAGGCATAAGAAGGATACAATGGACATTGGGGACTCAGGGGAAAGTCAGGGGAGAGGTAATTAGTGTAATTAGACCATTAAAACCAAAAGTGATTGTTGATATTATTGAATTAATATCCATCAGGTTTGTAACCATTTTCTATTATCTGTACTTGTTATTTGTTTCCTGAATATTTAATAGCCATGTTATTTTTGCCTTTTCCGGTTTTAACTGAGCATTTTATATGTCTGCATTTTTCTCCTATCATTTTGCATATCAGTTATACTTCTGTCTTTGATTTTTTAAAAGATTGCTCTAGAGTTTGCAATATAAACTTATAACTAATCTAAGTCCACACACACATATTAATGGAGATACGTCAAAGTTATACAGAAGCCAGCTGAATGAGCTCCCTTCGACCAACAGTGGAACAAACTAAGTAACAGAATTAGTAAAGTCATATTGAACTATAACTGAAAGTATACAAAAATTCATAGATAAATGATTAAATAAATACATATATGAAGGAAGTTAAAGAAATCTGCATGCAAAAGGATTCTAAATTTTATAAATTATATATATTATAAATTATACATATAATTTTTTAAATATATGTATAATTTAGAATTACCTATAAAAATCCTTTAGCATGTAGATGCAGAAGGATTCTAAATTTTATATTATTTTATACATATACAATAAATACTCCTCCCTTAAGGAAATGAAGCATAACTTTTCTTTCCTTAGCTATGAGCTGTGCATAGGGATGTTCTTCCAAAGAGTACAGAATGGTAAGTACAAGAGTGGGCAGAGGAGTAGGAAGACTTACTTTACCTTGACAAACATTACCTCTGCCTGGTGATCCAGGTTAACGTTGATAGTATGTATCCACAATATTTTGAGATATGGGGTTTTACCCCTCTGGTCTCCCTCCCAGAAACCCTGAGCCTCAGTCTAATAATGAGAAACCCTGTACCTCAGTCTGATAATGAGAAAAATGATAAATATCAGTTGAGGAACATTCTACAAAATACCTGATTGGTACTCTTCAAAACTGTGAAGGTCATCAAAAACAAGTCTGAGAAACTGTCATAGACAAGAAGGCTATATGAAGGCATGACAGCTAAACATGGTATCCTGAAGGGACATATCATATTTCATGACAATAAATATCTTCCTTCATTATTACCTCAGTATTATATTCAAATATATATTGAACTCATATATGGATCCATATTACCCAAAGCTATTCACACATTCAAAGTAATCCCTAATTGCAAAAGTAGAAAAAAATATAAAACTTTATACAGAATCTCAAAAGACTCCAAATAGCCAAAACAGTTTTGAAAAAGAACAATGTTGGAGGACCCACGCTACCTGATTCCAAAACACATCACGAAACTATGGCAATCTAAACAGTGTATTACTGGCATGAAGACAGACAAATAGACCAGTGGAACAAAATAGAGGACCCAGAAAGAAATCCTGTGTGTATGATCAAATGATCTTTAACAAACATACCAAATACAGCAGAAAAGTTTCCTGACATTGGACTTGGCAATGATTTCTTGGAAACAGCACTAAAAGCTTAGACAACAAAGTAAAAGTAAATAAATGGAACTACATTAGTTTAAAACTGTTGTGCATCAAAAAACATGATCAATGAGGTGAAAACACTACGAATGAAAGAAAATGTTTCAAATCATAAATTTGACAAGGAGTTAATATCCAGAATATACAAGAATTTCTACAACTCAACAACAAAAAAAATCAGTTAATTTGATACAAAAACTGTCAAAAAAACTTGAACAGACATTTCTCCAAAATTGTTATAGGAATGGCCAATAAGCATATGAAAAGATGCTCAACATGACTAGTTATCAGAGAAATGCAAATCAAAACCACAATGAAATCACCTCACACTTATTAGGATGACTACTATGAAACAACAACAGCAACAGAAAATAACGAGTGTTGGGGAAAATATGGAAAAATTGGAACCCCTGGGCACTGTTAGTGGGATTGTAAACTGGTGCTACCATTATGGAAAACAGTACGGAGTTTCCTCAAAAAATTAATAATAGAACTTCCATATAACCCAGCATTCCTACTTTTGGGTATACAACCAAAAAAATTAAAAGCAGTATCTCAAAGATATATTTGTACACCCATGTTCATAGCAGCACTATTCACAACGTACAAAAGGAGGAAGCAAACCAGCTATTTATGGATGAATGAGTGGATAAACAAAGTATAGTTAATATATACAATGGAATATTATTCAGCCATAAAAGGAAATGACATTTTGTCACATATGATGACTTTGATGGACCTGGAGGACAATATACTAAGTGAAATAAGCCAGTCACAAAAAGACAAATACTGTGTGATTCCACTTACACGAGGTATGTAAAACAGTTAAATTCACAGAAATACAAAGTAGACTGGTGGCTACAAGAGGCTGCAGAGAGGGAGGAATAGGAAGCTATTTAATAGGTATAGAGTTTTAGATTTGTAAGAGGAAAAAGTCCTGGGCATCCACCTGACAACAATGTGAATATGCTTAACATAACTAAAACTGTATACTTAAAAATGATTGATAAGGAGAATTTTATTTTATGTGTTTTTTATCAGAGTGAAAAATATTGTACATGTAGATTTTTCAGAACTCACATTCTCACCACCTTTTCCTGTAGCATTTCAAGTGAATAAGAAGAGTGCTTTTTTGGAGAATCACTGGTTCAAAACAATTTTAAGAGCTAACTAATTATACATCATAAATATATTATGTAACAGGCCATTCAGCCTTTTTCAGCATTAACATTTTTAGAAACCAGCATTTACTGAAGCAAACACATCTTGTGCATTCGTCACATATTACATGTTATGATAAATAAAATTAATCTTTGGAAATAGACCAATGATGTTTTAGAAAAGATTTATTTATTTATTTATTTATTTTTTATTTTTTGTATTTATTTATTTATTTATTATACTTTAAGTTCTAGGGTACATGTGTACAACGTGCAGGTTTGTTACATATGTATACCTGTGCCATGTTGGTGTGCTGAACCCATTAACTTGTCATTTATATTAGGTATACCTCCTAGTGTCATCCCTCCCCAATCCCCTCACCCCACGACAGTCCCTGGTGTGTGATGTTCCCTTTCCTGTGTCCAAGTGATCTCATTGTTCAATTCCCACCTTCGAGTGAAAACATGCGGTGTTTGGTTTCCTGTTCTTGCGATAGTTTGCTGAGAATGATGGTTTCCAGCTGCATCCATGTCCCTACAAAGGACATAAACTCATCATTTTTTATGACTGCATAGTATTCCATAGCGCATATGTGCCACATTTTCTTAATCCAGTCTATCATTTATGGACATTTGGGTTGGTTCCAAGTCTTTGCTATTGTGAATAGTGCTGCATTAAACATATCTGTGCATGTGTTTTTATAGCAGCATGATTTATAATCCTTTGGGTATATACCCAGTAATGGGATGGCTGGGTCATATGGTATTTCTAGTTCTAGATCCTTGAGGAATCGCCACACTGCTTTCCAAAATGGTTGAATTAGTTCACAGTCCCACCAACAGTGTAAAAGTGTTCCTGTTTCTCCACATCCTCTCCAGCACCTGTTGTTTCCTGACTTTTTAATGATTGCCATTCTAACTGGTGTGAGATGGTATCTCATTGTGGTTTTGATTTGCATTTCTCTGATGGCCAGTGATGATGAACATTTTTTCATGTGTCTCTTGGCTGTATAAATGTCTTATTTTGAGAAGTGTCTGTTCATATCCTTTGCCCACTTTTTGATGGGATTGTTTGTTTATTTCCTGTAAATTTGTTTGAGTTATTTGTGGGTTCTGGATATTAGCCCTTTATCAGATGAGTAGATTGCAAAAATGTTCTCCCATTCTGTAGGTTGCCTGTTCACTCTGATGGTAGTTTCTTTCACTGTGCAGAAGCTCTTTAGTTTAATTAGATCCCATTTGTCAATTTTGGCTTTTGTTGCCATTGCTTTTGGTGTTTTAGACATGAAGTCCTTGCCCATGCCTATGGCCTGAATGGTATTACGAAGGTTTTCTTCTAGGGTTTTTTATGGTTTTAGGTCTAACATTTAAGTCTCTAATCCATCTTGAATTAATTTTCATATAAGGAGTAAGGAAAGGATCCAGTTTCAGCTTTCTATTTATGGCTAGCCAATTTTCCCAGCACCATTTATTAAATAGGGAATCCTTTCCCCATTTCTTGTTTTTGTCAGGTTTGTCAAAGATCAGATGGCTGTAGATGTTGGTCTATTTCCAAAGATTAATTTTATTTATCATAACATGTAATATGTGACGAATGCACAAGATGTGTTTGCTTCAGTAAATGCCGGTTTCTAAAAATGTTAATGCTGAAAAAGGCTGAATGGCCTGTTACATAATATATTTATGATGTATAATTAGTTAGTTCTTAAAATTGTTTTGAACCAGTGATTCTCCAAAATAGGCTGTAGACCTATTTCTTAGGTCTCTGTTCTGTTCGATTGGTCTATATCTCTGTTTTGGTACCAGTACCATGCTGTTTTGGGTACTGTAGCCTTGTAGTATAGTTTGAAGTCAGGTAGCATGATGACTCCAGCTTTGTTCTTTTGGCTTAGGATTGTCTTGGCAATGTGGGTTCTTTTTTGGCTCCATATGAACTTTAAAGTAGTTTTTTCCAATTCTGTGAAGAAAGTCATTTGTAGTTTAATGGGGATGGCACTGAATCTATAAATTACCTTGGGCAGTATGGCCATTTTCATAATATTGATTCTTCCTATCCATGAGCATGGTATGTTCTTCAATTTGTTTGTGTCCTCTTTTATTTCACTGAGCAGTGGTTTGTTGTTCTTGAAGAGGTCCTTTACATCCCTTGTAAGTTGGATTCCTAGGTATTTTATTCTCTTTGAAGCAATTATGAATGGGGGTTCATTCATGATTTGGCTCGCTGTCTGTTATTGGTGTATAAGAATGCTTGTAATTTTTGCACATTGATTTTGTATCCTGAGACTTTGCTGAAGATGCTTATCAGCTTAAGGAGATTTTCTGCTGAGACAATGGGGTTTTCTAAATACACAATCATGTCATCTGCAAACAGGGACAATTTGATTTCTTCTGTTCCTAGCTGAATACCCTTTATTTCTTTCTCTTGCCTGATTGCCCTAGCCAGAACTTCCAACACTATGTTGAACAGGAGTGATGAGAGACGGCATCCCTGTCTTGTGCCAGTTTTCAAAAGGAATGCTTCCAATGTTTGCCCATTCAGTGTGATATTGGCTGTGGGTTTGTCATAAATAGCTCTTATTATTTTGAGATACATTCCATCAGTACTGAATTTATTGAGAGTTTTTAGCATGAAGGGCTTTTGAATTTTGTCAAAGGCCTTTTCTGCATCTATTGAGATAATGATGTGGTTTTTGTCTTTGGTTCTGTTTACATGCTGGATTACATTTATTGATTTGCGTTTGTTGAACCAGGCTTGCATCCCAGGGATGAAGCCCACCTGATCGTGGTGGATAAGCTTTTTGATGTGCTGCTGGATTCAATTTGCCAGTATTTTATTGAGGATTTTTGCATCGATGTTCATCAGGGATATTGGTCTAAAATTCTCTTGTTTTTGTTGTGTCTCTGCCAGACTTTGGTATCAGGATGATGATTGCCTCATAAAATGAGTTAGGGAGGATTCCCTCTTTTTCTATCAATTGGAATAGTTTCAGAAGGAATGGTTCCAGTTCCTCCTTGTACCTCTGGTAGAATTCAGCTGTGAATCCGTCTGGTCCTGGACTTTTTTTGGTTGCTAGGCTATTAATTTTTGCCTCAATTTCAGAGCCTGCTATTGTTCTATTTAGGGATTCAACTTCTTCCTGGTTTAGTCTTGGGAGAGTGTATGTGTCCAGGAATTCATTCATTTCTTCTAGGTTTTCTAGTTTATTTGCATAGAGGTGTTTATAGTATTCTCTGATGGTAGTTTGTGTTTTTGTGGGGTCGGTGGTGATATCCCCTTTATCATTTTTTATTGCATCTATTTGATTCTTCTCTCTTTTCTTCTTTATTAGTCTTGCTAGTGGTCTACCAATTTTGTTGATCTTTTCAAAAAAACAGCTCCTGGATTCATTGATTTTTTGAAGGGTCTTTTGCATCTCTATCTCCTTCAGTTCTGCTCTGATGAGTTATTTCTTGCCTTCTGCTAGCTTCTGAATGTGTTTGCTTTTGCTTCTCTAGTTCTTTTAATTGTGATGTTAGGGTGTCAATTTTAGATCTTTCCTGCTTTCACTTGTGGGCATTTGGTGTTATAAATTTCCCTCTGCACACTGCTTTAAATGTGTCCCAGAGATTCTGGTATGTTGTATCTTTTTTCTCATTGGTTTCAAAGAACATCTTTATTTCTGCCTTTATTTTGTTATGTACCCAGTAGTCATTCAGGAGCAGGTTGTTCAGTTTCCATGTAGTTGAGCGGTTTTGATTGAGTTTCTTCATCCTGAGTTCTAGTTTGATTGCACTGTGGTCTGAGAGACTGTTTGTTATAATTTCTGTTCTTTTACATTTGTTGAGGAATGCTTTACTTCCAACTATGTAGTCATTTTTGGAATAAGTGTGATGTGGTGCTGAGAAGAATGTATATTCTGTTGATGTGGGGTGGAGAGTTCTGTAGATGTCTATTAGGTCCATTTGGTGCAGAGTTGAGTTCAATTCCTGGATATCCTTGTTAACTTTCTGTCTCATTGATCTGTCTAATGTTGACAGCAGGGTGTTAAAATCTCCCATTATTATTGTATGTCAGTCTAAATCTCTTTGTAACTCTCTAAGGACTTGCTTTATGAATCTAGGTGCTCCTGTATTGGGTGTATATACATATTTAGGATAGTTAGCTCTTCTTGTTGAATTGATCCCTTTACCATTATGCAATGGCCTTCTTTGTCTCTTTTGATCTTTGTTTTTTTAAAGTCTGCTGTATCAGAGACTAGGATTGCAACCCCTGCCTTTGTTTGTTTTACATTTGCTTGGTAGATCTTCCTCCATCCCTTTATTTTGAGCCTATGTGTGTCTCTGCATGTGAGATGGGTCTCCTGAATACAGCAAACTGATGAGTGTTGATTCTTTACCCAATTTGCCAGTCTGTGTCTTTTAATTAGACCATTTAGTCCATTTACATTTAAGATTAATGTTGTTATGTGTGAATTTGATCCTGTCATTATGATATTAGCTGGTTATTTTGCTCGTTAGTTGATGCAGTTTCCTGCTAGCATTGATGGTCTTTACATTTTTGCATGTTTCTGCAATTGCTGGTACTGGTTGTTCCTTTCCATGTTTAGTGCTTCCTTCATGATCTCTTGTATGGCAGGCCTGGTGGTGACAAAATCTCTAAGCATTTGCTTGTCTATAAATTATTTTATTTTTCCTTCACTTTTGAAACTTAGTTTGGCTGGATATGAAATTCTGGGTTTAAAATTCTTTTCTTTAAGAATGTTGAATATTGGCCCCCACACTCTTCTGACTTGTAGAATTTCTACTGAGAGATCTGTTGTTAGTCTGATGGGCTTCCCTTTGTGGGTAACCCAACCTTTCTCTGTGGCTGCCCTTAAGATTTTTTCTTTCATTTCAATTTTGGTGAATATGACAATGATGTGTCTTGGAGTTGCTCTTCTCAAGGCGCATCTCTGTGGCGTTCTCTGTATTTCCTGAATTTGAATGTTGGCCTGCCTTGCTGGTTGGGGAAGTTCTCATGGATAATATCCTGCAGAGTGTTTCCCAACTTGGTTCCATTCTACCCATCACTTTCAGGCCCACCTATCAGATGTAGTTTTGGTCTTTCCACATAATCCCAAATTTCTTAGAGGCTTTGTTCATTTCTTTTCACTCTTTTTTCTCTAAACTTCTCTTCTCACTTCATTTCATTCATTTGATCTTCAATCACTGATACTCTTTCTTCCAGTTGATCAAGTCAGTTACTGAAGCTTGTGCATTTGTCATATAGTTCTCATGTCATGGTTTTCATCTCTATCAGTTCACTTATGGACTTCTCTGCATTGGTTATTCTAGTTATCCATTCTTCCATTCTTTTTTCAAGGTTTTTAGTTTCTTTGCACTGGGTATGTAATTCCTCCTTTAGCTCTGAGAAGTTTGATTGACTGAAGCCTTCTTATCTCGTCAAAGTCATTCTCTGTCCCACTTTGTTCCATTGCTGGTGATGAGCTGCGTTCCTTTGGAGGGGGAGAGGTGCTCTGATTTTTTGAATTTCCAGTTTTTCTGCACTGCTTTTCCCCCATCTTTCTGGTTTTATCTGCCTTTGGTCTTTGACGATGGTGACGTACTGATGGGATTTTGGTGTGGGTGTCCTTTCTGTTTGTTAGTTTTCCTTCTAACAGTCAGGACGCTCAGCTGCAGGTCTGTTGGAGTTTGCTTGAGGTCCTCTCCAGAACCTGTTTACCTGGATATCAGCAGCAGAGGCTGCAGAAGAGAGAATATTGCTGAACAGCAAACGTTGTTGTCTGATTCTTGCTCTGGAAGCTTCGTCTCAGAGGTGTACTCAGCCATGTGAGGTGTGAGGTGTCAGTCTGCACCCAGTGGGGGGGGGGGGGGTGCTGGGAGAACTACTTCTCTCTTCAAAGCTGTCAGACAGGGACATTTACATCTGCAGAGGTTTCTACTGCTCTTTGTTTAGTTATGCCCTGTCCCCAGAGGTGGAGTCTACAGAGGCAGGCAGGCCTCCTTGAGCTGCGGTGGGCTCCACACAGTTCGAGCTTCCAGGTGGCTTTGTTAACCTACTTAAGCCTCAGCAATGGTGGGCACCCCTCCCCAAGCCTCGCTGCTGCCTTGCAGTTAGATCTCAGACTGCTCTGCAAGCAATGAGGGAGGCTCTGTGGGTGTGGGACCCTCAGGGCCAGGCGTGGGATATAATCTCCCGGTGTGCTGTTTGCTAAGACCCTTGGTAAAGTGTAGTATTAGGGTGGGAGTTACCCAATTTTCCAGGAGTTGTGTGTCACGGTTTCCCTTGGCTAGGAAAAGGAATTCCCTTCCCCCTTGTGGTTCCCAGGTGAGGCGATGCCTCGCCCTGCTTGAGCTCTCACTGATTGAGCTGCACCCACTGACCAGCACCGACGGTCTGACACGCCCCAGTGAGATGAACCCAGTACCTCAGTTGAAAATGCAGAAATCACCCATCTTCTGTGTTGCTCACGCTGGGATCTGGAGGCTGGAGCTGTTCCTATTCAGCCATCTTGAATGCCCCCTAGAAAAGAATTTAAATGTTAAATTCATTTTGGGCATTAATCTTGG
This sequence comes from Chlorocebus sabaeus, assembly GCF_047675955.1. Classification (NCBI taxonomy): domain Eukaryota; kingdom Metazoa; phylum Chordata; class Mammalia; order Primates; family Cercopithecidae; genus Chlorocebus; species Chlorocebus sabaeus. The sequence goes on along the minus strand of NC_132910.1, from coordinate 76,848,743 downwards.
ATAATTTCTCTTAATTACATTTAATGAATTATTTCAAATCTTTAATTATATTTTAATAATCAAATGTAACCTTTTCATATCTTATTCATTGAACATAGTAAGGTTAACTGAGGTTTGTTATTATGGTGTGGGCTCATTTAAATTATTTAAGAGATTTCAACATTTTTCACTGAAATCCTTACTTGCAGTTACAAAAATTGACTATAGACTAAGACATTGTAAATGTTTTATATAAGTTAGATATTTCAGTAATTTTTAACATAACAGTATAAAAATCTACATCATATCTCATTTTTATGATGCTGAAAATATACTCAGCTATGATTGAATTTATTGTTAAATATACATAAGACTTTAACTTTTGAAATTTTGTAGATCATCATGAAAGTCTTTACTTCCAAATCAGAAAGATGTTTCATTTGATAGCAATACATATACTAAAAATACCAAGAAAATCCTGTTTGGGATTGAGGCCCACTGTATAAATGAATATTCAGGAAAAATTAAGTGTTTTTATTTTATCTCTTTATTCATAATTAGTTTCTCTGTTGTGCAGGTCTCAATGATCAATTTATTTTGTCAATTTATTTGCTTCCAAAAGTCATATTAATTTTATCTGTAGAAAATGTGGTTCTATTCTGTATGTTTGTGCTTGTTCATGTGTACATATTTAAGAGGGTATATGCTTAACTGTGTTGGGGATGGGGTAAGGACTCAAAGTATTTACTATCTTAAACTAACTTCTATTCAGTGTTGTTTAAAAATAAAGGGAAACTGGGCATTTATTAGGCAAACAAGACAATACAACACGGTTTTTCAACTTTAGCATTATTGACATCATGGGGTGGATAATTCTTTAGTGTTGGGGCTTCCCTTTGCATTATTAGAGTTCAGCAACACCTCAGAACTTTACCACTAGAAAGTAGTTGTACCCTTTTCCCAGCTATGACAGCCAATGTTTCAGACATTGCCAAAAGTCTGGTTAACAAAATCACAAATTTAATTTTCAAAGAAGGAATAGTGCTTGTCCGGTATGTTGTTTGCACTCAGTTTATCCATGGGTTCAGCCTCCTTTAGACTTTTCTGATAATACAAGCTGAAAAAATTACTAGCAAAAAATATTTTGTAGGATGCCTAAGCACAAGAAACACTGCTGTCTTACCCAGGTGGAAGTATGGAAATTTTGTAGCATTGCAGAGAGCACAGTGAAGCTTCACAACTCAAAGAATTTGGAAATCAATACATTTTGCCATCAGTGGCCCCAGTGAGAAAAAGTGAAAGGCAGCAGAAACATTTAGTGTACCCTGAAGACACGTAGAGAAGCCTACATACCTCGACAGAGGTGGCAGCCCAGGAGATATCATTAGAAGACGTGCACTGGGGCATTTTCACCCATATCTCCTTGGAAAATCTGTAGGAGTGATGAGAAGAGGAGAAAAACAATATGTAGTTTTATAGTTAAATAATCAGAACTCCAAAGCCTATGCTATTAACCACCACCCTAAATAGCTTTTATTATCAAATGAGTCTTAGGGGGACTGAACACAAGGGAAAATCAAAGCTAAATAGCTTCTCAGTTTTTCTCGGTTTGTTTCCACACAAATTCTTGTCTTGGTTCTGAAATAAACTCTTCCTTATTTCACCACCCCATCCTTTGTCTACCTCCCTTTTTCTTTCACTAGACAGCTGTTTCTCAGGCACAGACACACTGCAGGCAGTGCAGAATAACATGTCTTCAAATAAATGGGCATTTCATTGTTATATACCCAGTCATTGATTTAATAGATCATATTCATAATAAAAATGTTTTATCAAAAGTTCAGAGTAAACATTAGAAAATCTTTAGTGAAGTAACATGAAAAAAGAGTTAAAACTAATAGGCCGGGTGCGGTGGCTCAAGCCTGTAATCCCAGCACTTTGGGAGGCCGAGACGGGCATATCACGAAATCAGGAGATCGAGACCATCCTGGCTAACCCGGTGAAACCCCGTCTCTACTAAAAAATACAAAAAACTAGACGGGCGAGGTGGTGGGCGCCTGTAGTCCCAGCTACTAGGGAGGCTGAGGCAGGAGAATGGCGTGAACCCGGGAGGCGGAGCTTGCAGTGAGCTGAGATCCGGCCACTGCACTCCAGCCTGGGAGATAGAGTGAGACTCCGTCTAAAAAAAAAAAAAAAAAAAAAAAACACACTAATAATCCATAATTGATTTATTTGCTGAGAGATCTTAGATGTATCATACTTCTTTTTATTCTGTACCTGAACAAAATAGATGGGAAAGCTGACTTTTTCTACATTCTGATTGGTGATTATCAGAATTTTTAACACAAAACAAATCTCAAAAGAAATATGATACTGTATTAAAACATTCTATAGTAAAAGGAACATTCCAAATGGCCCTTCTAAAAGTTTCAGTTTTCTGTATTACCTCAGACTTTAAAACAGCCTAGTGAAACTTAAGAAACTGTTAAGCAACAGCTTGAAAATTCACAGGAGAAAAATAATATTAAATGATGAAAATACATTTAAATTGATCTCGGATTCTGGATTGAATTGGCACTAACACTACCAGTAAAATAGTTTCAGCTAATCTCTGAGTGTGCCAGTGGCTTCTCTTGAGATACAGTTGAAGTAAGTGGAAGAAAAATAACAACAAAAACAGCAAGGCAAAAGATTTTTTAATAAGTTTCAATTCTAACCTTTATTATTCACAACCCAAACTATTATTCATTTCAATTTTATTAACTGTATATATTAGCTATTCTTTATTATAGCCAGATAAAGGAATAATTGCATCATAGATTTTCCCCCAAGGAAAAATAATCTTATATTTATCCTTATATGAAACACTTGATATTTAGTTTTAGTTCTGCTAGGGAACAAAGCCTTTTAATCCCATTTCTCAGCCAATGCAGGAATCCTTTATATTATGTATTGATCCAAAAAAATCATTGAATCTGTGGCTGAAAAAAAAGCTAGACACAAATATTTCCCATGTACTTTAAAAAATTTTATAGTTCTCCAATGTTTTGATATACATAGTGAAATTACTATAGTAAACAAAGAGACATATCCTTCATTTCACATAGTTACCTTTTCAAACTCTTGATGAAAATACCTTAATTCTAGTCATTTAGCAAACATCCAGTACACAATACAATATTATTAGCTATAGTCCCCATGTTGTACATGAGGAGGTTAAGGTACTATGATCAGTCCAACCTGGTTCAGAAGTTCAACTCCAAGTGAATCTCTGCAACATGTGAAGTTGGTGTTACTTAAAATAGATTTCAATTTTCATCCCAATGCAAATGGGATGTTTCATCCCAATGAAAATGGATGAAAAGGGGTATTATAGTTCTCCAAATAAACCAAGAAAATTATTTGCCCAAGGAGGTGCAGTGAGCTGGATAGCAAAAGAGTTAATGTTCATGGCAGAAGCAAAACCAAAATGGACATGTGAACAGTAGTAATGAAGCTTATCCTGAGGGGAACAAATGACCAAGCTTAGTTCTAATGATCAAGTCCAAGTTAACCAGGCAATGCATTGTTAGAGATCAATGAGCTTGATTGGACTTACAACAAAAGACATAATGTGATGTGTGTAATATGTCCTGAGAAGTTTAAGTTAGAAATGATAGATTTAAAGGGGACATAATACAAACTGTAGCTGAATTTGAAAGTGGGCCATCTTAGGAGGGACCTTGTACCCTTTATTAAAGGTACTTGTAGTATATTATAAGTAATTGTAGTAAGTATAATTGTATTCTACTATAAGTAATTGGCCTCAAAATGTTTTGCTCATTCACCTTTATATGTAAATATTTTCATGCAAAAATCATTAATATAAACATATTATTTGCAAAGGAAATATGTCTTGTTTTACTTTTGCAGTATATATTATAAAAATACATAACAGAAAAATATAGTGAGATAAAGATAAATTGAATAATATTTTAAATGACTATTTTACTTCATAAATATTTTTATTAATAATTTTTTGAAAGTCTTGAGATTTTTGATGGCTTTGTGTTATTAGATTCTATTTCAAGGCACAGTATGTGCTTAGATTATTCGCAACAAAGGATATAAATACATATTTCATGTATCCTTCTTAAGATTTTCCAGTTTTTCTGACCAAAATATTGCTGATTATATTAGACTGCTATTGTTTTTACCTATTTTTTGGCTTAAGAAAAGATGAAGTATACAAATAGAAATACGATTGTGAAACTTTCTTACTGGTTGGTGGTTCTTGCTTTGTATTATCTTCCCAATTGTGGTTTCTTTGTGGAAAATTGAATCAATCTCTTGTCTATTTACTGATGGTTATTTTAGTCAAAACTAAATAACATGATCAGTAAATAAATCTACCTAATTTATGTTATCTATAGCACATTTTAATGAACTGAAAGTACCATAAATTTGCTGTGGTTCTAATCTTCAAGATTGTCTGGTTTTCTCTTGTGATGCACAATAACATGGCTGGAGGTTCATTGTTAATTAAATAATTGGTTACTGACAACACAATTTCCTTTTTTACTGGAGTTTTTTTTTTTTTTTTTTTTTGCGTTAGCATATCTTATCCAATAAATGTGACACTTGATTGTCAGATACATGGACAAAGAATGCTGCTGTCAATCTAGATACTGAGTATTGTTAATGATCAACCTTATTATTTATATAAATAGGTTTACAATATTTTTTCACAATCTAATAAGTCATGTTGGGTTTGTATCCAAATATTAGATACAGGAAAGGCATAAGTAAACTTTTGTCTCAGAAAGATATCTCTGATAACAATATGGAGAATTTTGAGACTAGAGGAAGATATTATTCATATGGAAAATAGTGAGGACTTGGGCTCAATCAATGACTGAAAGGACTGAGAAGTGGAATGGAATCCTGGAGATATTAAAGGGATGGTCCAAATGGATTTGATGATTTATAAAATGTCTAGATTACAAAAAGAGAAATGTCTAGGATGGCTTCTAGTTGTATCACTTGGACAAATGCAGGGTGATGATGGCAGTCACTGAGATATAAAAATAGAAAAAGGAGATACAATCTTAACAAAGTTAGTGAATGTAGTTGGGTTTGTTCAATTTAAGTTGTCTGTGAGATGTAAAGATGAAGATGTGTACTTGTCTCTTGGGCACACAGACATAGCTCAGAACAGAAGTTCAAGTTCACAAAACAAATGTAGAAGTAATCTACGTATGGGCAGGTGCAGTGGTTTACCCACTTGTAATCCCAGCATTTGGGGAGACCAAGGTGGATGGTTCACTTGAGGGCAGGAGTTCGAGACTAGCCTGGCCAACACGGTGAAACCCCATCTCTACTGAAAATACAAAAAAAAAAAAAAAATAGCTTGGCATGGTGGTGTCAGACTGTAGTCCCAGCTACTTCAGAGGCTGAGGCAGGAGAATCACTTGAACCCAGGAGGCAGAGGTTGCAGTGAGCTGAGATTGCACCACTACACCCTAGTCTAGGCAACAGAGTGAGACTCCGTCTCAAAAAAAAAAAAAACAAAAAAAACAAAAAAGGTTATCTACATACAGGTATACAGGTAGTGATTAGAACTATAGATCCAGATTTAAATGCACAAGTGTTTTAGAACAATGGTTCTTCATTTTCAGTATGTCACATTATAATTTTAAAACTCCAGATCTCATTCTTAGAAATAGGTGTATATATATCTTCAAGAAAATTGTTTGTAATTATATATATATTTAAATATAATACATAGTCTCGGTACTGTGTCCTTAAGGCCCACTTCAGGACCATGGTTTCAGCCTTTTTGATATTGAGTAAAAAGAGTTAAAGGTTTAATACAGATTCCTGAGGAAGATACAGAATTTAAATAACAGTCCTAATGACCTTCATATTTTAAGGAAAAGACTTAAAAACAAACAAACAAAAACAAACAAACAAACAAAAAACCCAAAAACTAAGAAGTGGCTGAAAAAGAAAGAGAGTTATAGAGGCCGGGCACGGTGGCTCATGCCTGTAATCCCAACACTTTGGGAGGCCGAGTAGGGTGGATCGCCTGAGGTCAGGAGTGCAGGACCAGCTTGACCAACATGGTGAAACCCTGTCTCTATTAAAAAAAAATACAAAAATTAGCTTGACGTGGTTGTGGGCACCTGCAATCCCAGCTAATCGGGAGGCTGAGGCTGGGGAATCGCTTGAACCCAGGAGGCGGAGTTTGCAGTAAGCCAATGTCATGCCATTACACTCCAGCCTGGGCAACAAGAGCAAAACCTCCGTCAAAAAAAAGAGAAAGAGAATATAAAGATGGTGATTTGGAAATAAAAGGAAAAGTGAGTTTTAACAAGGTAACTGAAATCAATTGTGTCAAAAATTGAATGCACACACATATTAATATACACATACACTTTTGTTCTTGTGTATTTATGCATATATGCATGTCTGTTTGTATGTATGGGTATTCAACTTTTGACATGAACATTTGTATAAATGTGGTGTAGGTGTGTGGTATATGTGTGCTTAGAGAAGCCTAAAGATATAGCCTAGGGAGGGGATAATTGATGGGGTAAGATAGACTCTACTGGGGTTGGGGATTTAAAGAAAATGAAGAAGGGCTGGAGTAATTGCTGAAGGGAATGGGAAATAGGCCATATAAGAAAAATGTAATAGGATTGCCAAGTCGTTGTGGTTACCTCTGAGTTTGAATACCATAAATTTGCTGTGGTACTAATCTTTAAGATCATCTTGTTTTCTCTTGTGGTGCACAATAATATGGGTGCAGATCTGAAGCAGAGGAGGTAGATTTTTGAATTAATTTGGTGCTTCTCAAAAGGTAAAGAGGAAGAGAATATCAGAATCAGCTGGGAATATTTTTTAACTACTCAGGTCTGTAACTCTAGGACTAGGAAAATATTTTTTGCAATAATGCACCAGTTAGTGCTGACTGAATAAAGAAGGCAGGAAAGCTAGAAATAGGCCTGTAATAATGACCACATTCCACAAAGCTGGTAAAATAGAAATAAAATGAGTGGAATTAGAGAACAATTTATTACTGATATTGTAGTAATAAAATTATTAAAATAGATTCAAATGTATCTTTAATATTACAAGTTACAATGGAAAACCAGATATTTTCAGATGATAAAAATGGCCAAAGAAATAGATGTGTTATCTTGAACAATCAGATTAATCAAATAGTTAATTCATAGGCAACATATAATGTTGAAACATTCTAGCTGTTTAATTCTCAACACCAGGTCTGTCTGTCTGACTTGGGCCAGTTACTTTGCCTTGCTCTTACCCCCTGGTTTCCTTGTTTTAAAAAATATGTATGGGGTGAGAACAGAGTGAATGAATATATGCTAAAAACTTATAATCATGCCTTGTACATAGTAACAACTTTCTAGAAATCATTATTATTGCTAAATCTCAATTTTACTTTATATTAATGTTACTTCAATTAACAATGAATTCGTACTGAATGGAAAATGTATTTTAAAATAGTTAAAATCTATTTAAACATTTTTTAAAATAGATAAAATCTAATTATCTGTCGAGGTCAGAATTTTCTAAAATTATAAAGTTGTAATTAGCATGTAAAATCAATTATTGATAGATTTATCTTTTAGCCCCCACTTCCCCCAGAAGCTGCTAACTGTACTTATCATTTAGTATTAAACAAGTCAGATCCTTCCAACTTCATTCTGCATAGCATTCCTTTCTCTATTGTGACAATATATAAGCAGTGGTTCTCCTTAACTGCTTCATGTCAACCTTAGCATAAATCCCAAGTAGGCTATATAAATTTTCTGAGTATAATGGGTTTTCTATTTGGAGAACATGAGTAAGCAAAGACACCATCATTAAAACTTGTCACAATGAGATGCATGTGGCATGAGTTTTCCCACTGTATTTGGGTCTGCTCTTTTCCCTTTACCCCAACCTTTTTTTTTTTTTTTTTTTTTTTTGAGATGGAGTTTTGCTCTGTTCCCCAGGCTGGCGTGCAGTGACACAATCTGGGCTCACTGCAAGTTCTGCCCCCTGGGTCACGCCATTCTCCTGCCTCAGCCTCCCAAGTAGCTGGGACTACAGGTGCCTGCCACCATGCCCGGCTAATTTTTTGTATTTTTAGTGGAGATGGGTTTTCACCATGTTAGCCAGGATGGTCTCGATCTCTTGACCTCTTGATCTGCCCGCCTCTGCCTCCCAAAGTGCTGGGATTGCAGGTGTGAGCCACTGCACCCGGCCTACCCCTACTTTTAAAAAAACATAGTCTCATTGTCTTAGTCTCCATATACATTCATTTTTGAAATTCAAATTTATCAGCCTAAATAATCATTATCCCCTGTATTTATTCTCTAATGTGATATGCTTCTGACTGTATTGACCCTTGGGAAAGGTCAATGACACCAAAGTGGTACAGCTATATTAAATCACAAACTCAACTTTTTTGGTCATTTTTATTTTCCTTCTATTTTCTCTGTTTTTAACCTTGTGCTATGTGTTAAATACATTCCTAATGAGATGCCTGTGCAACTACTTCGATAAACGCATGTAAGGCTACATCCCCTTATTTTCAGCTTATGGGAAATAGTATAGCAAAGAGACCCAACAGTATGTGAGGATTCCACAAGGCCCACGGCATAAAAAGCCAGAGCCAGACAAGAAGCAGACAAGAAGCAAACCTAAGAATGATTAGCTAAATTCATACAAAATTATTTCCCCTCCCTAATCTGCTTATTCTCAACTCTACATTGGTTTTTCTTCTGCTGCTCCAGAAAACTGTAGCCCTGTGACACTTTTAAAGATAATTTTTATGCTTCAATTGGCTAGCAAAAACTTGATTCTATTATTGTTTCAAAAAAAACCTTTAAAATAATTTTTCTTTTCTGTTTACAAGTTACTCTTTTGTTTGATTATTTTTTATTACATTTTAAATTTTGATGATTTACTATGACTGCTTCACAAAATGAGCCTATAGATGTTCTGACGTCCAGAATTTTAAATGTGGATGTCATTAGTGCACCAGATCATTTGTTCATTTGCCTGAGTGATTTATCCATAGAACACATACATACACACATAGAGATAAACACTGTGAGTTTTCAATAGAACTCCAGAATCTGACCTGAGGTCACACTGCAATTAGACAACATCTTGATTTTAATTAAATAATAACACCTGACTCATAAAAATAACAGATCAAGCAATTTGAGATAACTTTGGAGAAATAATTTCGCTAGATTCTTTTACGATCTCTGGTGCACATTTTTAAATTGTGTATTGTTTTATAGTTAACAAAAAATGAGAACTATACAAAGGTTAAAGCAATAGACATTCTTTTTCCTGGACAATATGCCTCTTAGGCATATAGCACTAGTAATTCACCCATAAGGAATTTGAATGCCAACAGAGCAGCTCTTGGTGCTTTCCATGGGACACAAAGTAAAATGCCTTTATGGACCAATAAACAAATATCTATCTAAACAAAGTCAGCAATGCTTAAGATAATCAAGTTGACTAACATATATCGTTATTTACATATATGTTAATGTAATTATCACTAAAACCATTTAAGACTGATTATTCTTATTTTACAGATTAGAAAACTGACACATTCATATTTAAGAGATTTGGTATGGTGAGGACACAAATAGAACTTAGTATCATTTTGTTTTTCCTTTGTTGTTACCTAAATCACAAATAGCTAGTGATTAAAATATTGAAACACGAAAATATATATAAACATATAACAAATTCAATTGCAATCACTTGCATTTCACATATATGCATACATACATATACATGTGTACATATGAACATGGGTGTAAATTTATATATACAAATATGCATACATATAATTGTATTTAAACAGATTAATCCCATGCATACTATTGTGAAATTTTAATATTCTATTATTGTAGTGACATATCATTTCTCAGGATATAGCATACATTATTTAACCATTTCTACATAATTTTCACCAAAATATCATTATCACAAATTGTACATGTATATGTGCTCAGGAATATTTTAAAGAACAGTTATCAAGAAGTGGACATTCCTGATCAATGTTATTTTATTACTAGTATTATTTTTGATAAGTATTATTAAATTAGTCTAAAAAACTTTCTATCAGCTTACAGTGACAACAATGCACAACAATTCTATTTTCTACATGTTATATTTTTAATAAGAGTATTCTTACCATTTAAAAATTTTTTTGTTCAATAGAAATACAAATACTATAGTATCAATTATAATATCTTTTTTTGTTAATAATTCAATAACCTCATCACTAGTGTGATTGTGGACTGTTTTTAAGTGCACTAGTTCATAGCTTTCCTCATGCCCCTCCTTCTGATTTCTAACGACTTGCATGCTATGTTCATACTGATTCATAGGGTCATTCTCTTTAGTTTTCATTAAATATTTTAGTCCCATTCTGTTATATGTTTCACAAAAATGTCATCCCAACTTGTCATTTTTTAAAATACATTGTTCATTTGCAAATCAGAGTTTTATACTTTTTTTTGAGATAGGGTCTCACTGTGTTGCCCAGTCTGGAATCAAATTCCTAGAAAAAAAATTATCCTCCGGCCTCAGCCTCTGGAATAGCTGGAACTACAGGCTCAAGGCACCATGCACAGCTTGTTTTATACGTGTTTAAAGAGCTATATTATTTATGATTTTTTCTCTATATATTGTTTTTGTACTTTGCATCTTGCTTAAGAAGTATTCTCTGTTAGAAGACGATAATGGAACAAAACTTTCTTAAATTATACTCTCATTAGTTTAAAATTGCTTGAAAGTAATCATTAATTTATAAGAAATATTTTTGTAATGTGAGGCAGAGTTCTAAATTTATTTTCAGACATGCAGTCAGTTATCTCAGCATTAACTTGTCCCTTCTTTAACAAAAAATGTAAAAGTAATCCTCACATATATTCAAGTGATACAGGATTTAAGAAGAAATTACTTAGGCAGATGGTGAGGGTTTGGAAGTCCTTGCTAAGGTTTTCCTTTTAATGAAAAGCAGCCTCCAGATCATTTTCTTTTCAAACAAAGAGTAACCTGTAAAAGCAAACTGCTCACATAAACAAGCAAGCGGAAATCTTGCACCGTTGAAGGGCGGCAGTTGTGCCCGTAGGAATATACTAGGTGGGCCTAGGCATGTTCAAAATGGCAGCTCCATCTTCTTTTTTTGCCAACCACGTGTACAGTAAGGAGCAAGACAAGATGGCACTGGCCAAGTGGAAATCCATTTGCATGATAAGATTAGGGTAGAGGGACTAGCCTTCCCTGTGTGCTATGTAAACGTCACACCTGGTCAAACCAATCTAAGCCCTACATAAATCAGACACCGCCTCCTCAAGCCTGCCTATAAAATCTGCTGATGTCCACCATCTTGCCCCTTTTATTCGGAGGCCTCTCTCTGGCAAGGAGCTGCTCTCCTCTCTCCTTTCTTCTGCCAATTAAACTTTCCCCTCCTTAACCCACCCACATGTGTCTGTTTCCTTAATTTTTTTGGTGCTAGACGACAAACCCAAGGTATTTACCCCAGACAACGATGCTATCTCACAAGTATGTTTCTGAATATTCTTGGATCCACTAATCAGTTTATGTAATTTTATGCCTGAACTTAATGCTTTTGTTACTGCAAATGTATGAGGTTTGATTGTTTTTCTTTTTAACATTTAGTATGATAGTACCATGTGTGGTAGTACCATGTGTCTGTTAAAATGGTTATTCCTGCAGCCATATGCTGCTCCTTCCACTAACAGTGAAGTCTATTTTCTTTTCCATTTATCTTCTCAGGACATGTGACTTTTCTGAACAATACAATGAAATAAAAGTAATTATCAGGGACTTCTGAACCCATGCCTTAAAAGATTTTGTAGTTTTCGATGTTATTATGGAAAATATTAGCCAGGTAAAGAACTCCAATTACTTTGTGGTAAAGAATGGTTATGTAGAGAGAGAAAAATTCTGAAGGTTGAGAACTTAGAGAGAAAGAGACCCAGGACCCAGTATTATTACAAACACCCAAGGTAATATATCAGATATATGAATAAAGCTATTTCTCTCTCTCTCTCTCTCTCTTTTTTTTTTTTTTTTTTTTTTTTGAGATGGAGTCTCGCTCTGTCGCCCAGGCTGGAGTGCAGTGGCGAGATCTGGGCTCACTACAAGCTCTGCCTCCTGGGTTCACGCCATTCTCCTGCCTCAGCCTCCCGAGTAGCTGGAACTACAGGCACCCGCCACCACATCCGGCTAATTTTTTTGTATTTTTAACAGAGATGGGGTTTCACCGTGTTTGCCAGGATGGTCTGGATCTCCTGACCTCCTGATCCGCCCGCCTTGGCTTCCCCAAGTGCTGGGATTACAGGCACGAGCCATTGCCCGGCATAAAGCTATCTCTTATCTTCCAGCCCTGTAATTTAATCTGAAGAATCTGTAGATTAAACTTAAATTTGTAATTTTAATTTACAAATTTCAATTTAAACCTATAAATACTTGGCTTTACTTATAATTTGTACTTTTTTATCTTGCTTAAGAAGTATTCCCTGTTAGAATACGGTAATAGAGAATTAGTTTAATGTAACTTATCCTAAGGGAGTTCTATAGGCCCCTTTAAGTCAAGTAATTCCTAAACAACACTATTTTTTCTCCTAATATAATTTTAGACAAATGATTTTCTACTTTTTCTTTATTTCATGTTTCAATATCCTAGAGACTGTAATTAAATTCATCATGAGAATATATACAATATTAATTACATTTTTTAAATGTATATGTGCTATTAAGAAATGGTCTTCCCAGATTAAAGTAGTCCTTACATTTAATTTGAAAACTATTGGGTACTATATTTTTAATTGTGAAGATGAACCCTCTCTTTTTTTTTTTTTTTTTTTTCCTGCTATTAGCTGTTTTTATGTGCACAATTCACCTGGAAACAAATACTAATTCGTATTTTCAATTTTTTCTCCATTTCTTATATGAGCCATTTATATCAATTCAGGAGGGGCAAAGAGATGGATTAAGGAATTTTCCTGTTTTCAATTCTAAAGAACCTTGTAGTTATGGTGTTTTGTGTTTAGATTTCATTACAATTTTATCTTTATTTATTTAGTCATTTATACTATTTAGAATCAGTTTTTCTTTTGATGAAGCAATAAAAAGTCATGTAATTGGGCAGTAGTAATTTAATACACTAGCTACAAGCTTTTAAAATCCTAGACATTTGTGTAACAGGTTTATAGATTATACATTTCTGGCAGCTAAATTTCTTTCTGTAGGCAATTTTGTTACTTAGCAAAATTAGTTTTTCTTAAGCATCACCATTCCCTAATACTTAAAATAATTAGTAACATATTTTGTTTTCTGGAAATATTATTTTTATATTATGATGCTTTCTAATTATATAAATGCAGACTTAAACACATTTTTAAACCACATTTTGTTTCCCTACTCCACCCTCAGATTATGTCATTTACCTCTTCTCTACATATCATGTATAAATGCTTTTCTGCAAAAATGTTAATTAGAGAGGATATTGACTCACAGGAATGCCCCTTTAGGAACAGTAGGAGGAACAATGGGAGCCCCAGGAGTACCAGATAAGTCAAGTATATCAAAATCATACTACAAAAGTTCTAAAATTTTAACTGTAATTGGAACAACCCACAAAAGGCAAGGAACTATGTGCCAAACCTAAAGAAAATTGTTCATGAAATAAAAGATGTAAAAAGCAATCTGAGTTTCCAGTCAGAATAAACAAAATATCAAAGAAACAATAAAATATTACCTATTTTGCCAAGAATGAAGAAAAAGTGTTCTTTATAGAAGATAATTCACACTATACAGCCATAAAAAAGAAGGAGTTCATGTTGTTTGCAGGGAAATGGATCAAGCTAGAAGCCATCATTCTCAGCAAACTAACGCAGGAGCAAATAACCATATACTGCATGTTCTTACTTGTAAGTGGGAGTTGAATAATGAGAACACATGGACACAGGAAGGGGAACATCAAACCGGGACCTGTTGGGAGGAGGGGGGCAAGGGGAGGGAGAGCACTAGGACAAATACCTAATGCATGCAGGTCTTGAAACCTAGATGACGGGTTGATAGGCGCAGCAAACCACCAAGGCAGATGTATACCCATGTAACAAATCTGCATGTTCTGCACATGTATCCCAGAACTTAAAGTAAAATAAATAAAATAAAATACAATAAAAGTAACAGAAAGGATATGCCAAAAAAAGAAAATAAAGTAAGAGAGAATTCACTGATGCCAATACTGAGATGAATCAGATGTTGAAATTATCTGGCAAGGATTTTAAAGCAGCCGTCATCAATTCCAATCAATTACAAATTATCTTAAAAGAAATTTAAAATAGAAAATCTCAGCAAGAAATCGAATTTATAAGAAAAACAAAGGGAAACATAGGACAGAAAAATACTGTAACATAAAATCTCAGTGAATGAACTCAGTATGAGGGTGGAGATGACAAATGATAGAATTTGTTAATTTGTGCACAGACAAATCACCCAATCACCCCATCTGAAGAATACAAGGAAAATAGAGTTTAAAAATGAACATAAAATAAAATTAACACTAATTTTATATAATATCTCTGTATATCCATCAATAAACGGTTTAATAACTTATTCACTTTTATGCCCACACTTTGCTTTTTATTTAAGCTATTATATTTTTAGCAGTATATGTTAACTCATTTGTCAACAAAAATGACATTCCAATGATGTCCAGAATGTCCCTCTCTCTCTCCATCTTTTGTGTGCATGTGTGTTAGTCTTAGAAGTCATTTTTAAAAATTATCTCAAGTTGAAATTTTTAATACCCTAAGGTGATTTACATACTCTGTTCCAGAGAAATTGTCTAGCACTTATGAAATAATATATAGGTTTTTTTAAGGCAACCAACTTTCTGTTCGTCTTTGTGAATAAAATAGCTTCAGATTAAAACAACATTGATATAAATATTTCTTTTTGAGTGTTAGAAACTAAAACAGCAGCTATTTTTTGGACTTCTATTTAAATATTTATAATTACTTATGAACTCTATCAGTCATATCAGTTCTTGGCATATCTGTAGCAAATTTACTTATGCAAATGATTAATATTTCCAAATGCCATGATTGATGAAGAAAAATGGTCTGTGTATAAGGAATATTTGAGTGTAAAAAGGGTTTCTACAATGTGTAAACAAATCACATTTCTCTTGAAACTAACTTCTTACTTAAAAAAAAAAAAAAAGAAAAAACACTACCAATTATTTGATCGTACTAAACCACTAGTTCAAATGATTGACTTATGAAATATGCCAAAAATATATAAAATTTATAAAAATGTAAATGATCCCCATGACAGTGTCTCCATGATGTAAATGTATACTCATGTCTTACTTGAATATTTTGCCCCAATAATCATTTTTTAAAATAATAGTAAAAAAAATTAAATAGCATCTAAATTGCTTCCATGTATTTCATTCATCTAATATTTGTTAATTTATTAAGCATTTTCTTTTTTTATTTTTTATATTTCTAATATAATTTTGAGGACAAATTCTAGATTTAGCAAATAAAAATAAAGGATGTTCAATTAAATTTATATTTCATATAAAGAACAAAAACTTTTTATCACTTATATGTCACAAATATTATAAGGGACATTTATAATAAACAATTATTTGTTGTTGATCTAAAATTAAAATTTACCTATGAGCCTTGTGCTTTATTTGGCAACTCTTATTTTTTATTCTAAAATCTGCTCCCTTGTGTCCCTTTGTGTGGTAATGTTTCCCATTTATTTTCCATTTCATATCTTGTATTCTCTCTCTAGAGCTGGAGCTGTTTGCTTATAATTTCTTGATGATTATATCAGTCTATGGACTGTTATATTTTAAATACCATTGTACTTACTGTACAAAAAACAAACACAATTACAATGCATTTGAAAAGACACATAAATGATATTTCTTGACTCTTTGCATCTATTTTTGTAATTTTAGTTATTAACTAGGGAATTATTGTTAGCTTTAAATAGGTCACTGTATATGGAGGGAGAAAATGTTGACTGTGAATTGATACAAACTTTGATCAAGCAAATAAAATTGATCATTCTACAACCTTATGAGATAATATCTATGATTTACAACTGAAGTCTTCAGTGGGTTTATATTAGAAAAGAAACAAGTGAAATGTTGAAACTGATTCTTATATTTTATTGTTAAATCTGTTCTTTATTCTGTAGATTATGCAAATTAATAAACACCTAGTCCTTTGTTCCTATTAGGCAATGTCAGGGACAAGATTACAATATCTAAAATATGACACTTGCAGTATTGGATATTTTAAGCTGAAGGAAATTGAGAAATGTTATTTGGCAACTCTTATTTGGAAGCAGAAAGGTTACTTTCAGATCTTCTCTCATCCTTTTCCATAAAAGCAGATCATAAAAGAATTCTCTGAACTTGATCTACCTTCCCAGAAATTGGTTCATAAGGCCCTCATTCCAGAGGGGTCCTGCACTATACCTGGAGGCCGAAAATAATCTGAACAAACAGCCCTTGCTAATTTCCCCCTAGTTTATTACCATTAGATCATATCTTTTATCCTCCAATCATACTCTGCAAGACTGTTGTCCATAAAAATACACAGTATTGGCCGGGCGCAGTGGCTCATGCCTGTAATCCCAGCACTTTGGGAGGCCAAGGAGGGCAGATCACGAGGTCAGGAGTTCCAGACCAGCCTGATCAACATGGTGAAACCCTGTCTCTACTAAACTCACACACACAAATTAGCTAGGTATGGTGGCATGCGCCTGTAATTCCAGCTACTCAGGAGGCTGAGGCAGAAGAATGGCTTGAACCCAGGAGGCGGAGGCTGCGTGAGTTGAGTTCGTGCCACTGCACCCCAGCCTGGGCAAGAGTGAGACTGAGTCTCACAAAACAAAAACAGAACAAAAAACAAACAAACAAAAACCCACAGTATTCCCTGGGTCTTTGGGTCATGTTAAACTCATATTAAGTAAATTTGTCTTGCTTTTCTCTTGTTAATCTTTCTCTTGTTCTATGGTTTTCACCTATGAACCTTGTGGCAGGTGAGAAAAAGATAATACTTGTTATCTCCTACAGCAGAAAGATATGATTCCTGGAATCTTTTGCTTTATCCAAATTGTTCACAGACCAAAAGTGCATAAGGACCACTGTTAACAGTATTCTTCAATTGGAAGCCCTGAACTGAGCTAACCTATTTTAAAACATGTAAATCACATTATTTCCTACAAATTAGTCTTGTATTTAGAATTGATGATATGGTAGCTACTACTTCACAGATGTATAAGAGGAATAACTATGATTATAACATTCTGTCTTAAACTATTTTCTCATCCATATAAGCTTCACCGGTCATTCAGCTTATAAGAGATTTGATAATTTCACAAAAATTGCAGTTAAAAATATGTGAAACATAGCCATTTTTTTCTTGCCAAGAAGAGGTATGATGTTAGTCAGACTTTACCAAGACATTTTTACTCAGTTTCATGAAGATAGTTTAAATATAGGTAAATTCAAATATCCAGTCATTTTTATTTACTTAGTTTTCCCAAATTAAATAATGCTAACTAAAATTAAGGATATTAGAAATGACCAAAACTATAATAGGACCACTGTTACATGTGACATTAGATTGGAAGCTTTCACATATAAGCTAACATGTTACTATTTGTAAGCCACACTATTTTCATAAAAGTAACCTTGTGTTTTATAATGATAATATTGATTAAAGCTAACATTTGTTAATCCTTTTTACAAGCTTTATATACATCATCTCATTTAAACCTTTTTAAAAATTCTCCAGTTGGGTATTATTGTTTATATTTCATTGAGGAGAAAATTGAAACTCAAGTCACTCAGTCGATGGGAGCTTCAAACCTGGCTTTTATTTATAATGCTCATCTTATGAAATGCCACACAGCTGCTCTTCAGAAAGGTTTCAGAATAAGAGAAAGAAAATAGAACTCAATCAATATTCTGTTGATTAACTAAATGTTGGAATATCGTGTGTGTGTGTGTTTGTGTGTGTGTGTCTTACAGCTGCGGATGTGTGTAGCTTTCCACCATATGCTCCTTGAGGAAGGAATGTCTCAGTCAGTATAATATTTTTATTTTGGCTGGTTTGGGTCAGTCAGGATGTAAAGTTTGAAATCTTGAAAATGAAAGTCTGTTCAGGGTAAGAGAAATTGAGCTTTTCTGAAGTCAAAACCATCTCTCCACCAAAACACCTAATGTTATTTATATTTTTGTTTGCTTTACCTGATCTCACATTGACCATGCCTTATAAAAATACTATAAATTGATTAATAAGACACATGTTTTAATTTTATTTAGAGGTCACAAAGATAGCATTTTTGAAATTATAGCTCAAACAAAAGATTGTTATTTTGTTTTGTGTATGTTTCTGGTTTGTTTTTATTGTCTGATAATGCCTCTTCTGTTCACCTGCAGATAACTGGTATGATTCAATGTCATTATGGCTTTGCAATGCTCTGGGAATGCCTTAAACAGCTGACCTTGTTACACATCATTCATTAAATGTTTCTGCCTCCATAGACTACTGCTAATCCAACAATTTAATGTACTGGAAGACACTAAATTGTAATACTGCATGTGGATAAATTAAAAATAGAATTTCTGGGCATCTGAATTATAACACATTTTGCTATATATATTTCATCACATTGAATCTGTGCTCTTATACAACATTCAGTAGAAAACTGATAAGACAATATTCTCTATATTTGAAAACTTTAACATTTCAGTCACAGCATATAGTGCTACTTTTTTCAGAACTGAAAATAATGTACAATCGTAGCCTTACTCATTTTATTTATATTTAATAAGACATATTGCCAAACTTTTAAGTTTTAAAGAACGTTATACATCTGACATAAAAGGGAGATATTTAGGCTGGGCACAGTGGCTCATGCTGTAATCACAGCACTTTGGGAGGCTGAGGCAGTCCGATCACCTGAGGTCAGGAGTTCAAGACCAGCCTGGCAAACATGGTGAAATTCCATTGCTACTAGAAGTACAAAATTAGCCAGGCATGGTAGTGGATGCCTGTAATCTCAGCTACTCGGGAGGCTGAGACAGGAAAAACACTTGAATCCGGGAGGCAAAGCTTGCAGTGAGCCGAGATTGCATCACTGCTCTCCAGCCTGGGTGACAGAGCAAGACTCTGTTTCAAAAAAAAAAAAAAAAAAAAAAAAAAAAAAAGGAGATATTTATACATGCGTGTTTTAAAATTATTCTCTTGAATTGAATTTGAAGTGAATATGGAGGCTGATGGTGGAAGGCTATAAATCTGCACTTGCCACCTTATCTTACCTTTTGTGCCAACTTAGTAAACTACAAATGAAGTTGTCATGTTTCTGAATATTTGTTAACTGAATCTACGCCACATCAAGTAAAATTAGATGAAAGTTAAAAGTGCTCCTGGAAGTTGCGTGATGAATAATAGACAAGACATTAGTTTAAACAGATCAAGAATTATGAGTTTGAGGGCAAACCACTGACCTCTACATTAGAAAATAGTTCTGAAACTATTGACTTTCTAAGTTGACTGAGGTTTTTTTCCTTTTTTCTTTTTTTTCTTTTTCTTTCTTTCTTTTCTTTTTTTTTTTTCTTTCTTTCTTTTTTTTTTTTTTTTTTTTTTTAACAAACCACCACCCAGTATGAAATCACTCACTAGCTAAATGGGAGGTCTAGACAAGTACTGGACAGTGCAAATACAACTTAGCACTTTTTTGCCTCCGCACCATGCAGGCTCCATGTTTATGCATATTTATGTAGCACCAAGAAGATTATGAACAAAAATGCCCATAACATTGGACACTGTAGATAAAATGATTTGCCTTGGTACAAACTGCTTGAAAAATATTGATTCTAAATTTGTCTCATCTACCACTGAATCTATCTTCACAGTTGAGCATAATGTCTGGCACTGAGAAAGAATTTCATATTTCTTGATTGAATGTTGATTGTACTATTCTGTCTCCCTGTATTTGAAAGTGTTTAAAGGTGAAAAGGCTTTTCTTCTATACAATGGGAAATTGTGTAGTCAACTGTTGCTGACATATAATTTAGGCTATTGTGCTGTCCCATAATATTCTGAGCAAAACAACCAAATGATTCACATTTTGAAAAGTCAATGTTTGCTCCATTTGCTCTGTGTTGACAAGTGGAATAGTAAAGAAAAAATGAATGATATAATCTTCAAAGGTAAGTTTACTTTATGTATTCCTAACTTTAGGATAAAGTTAACTTTTAATTGCCCATGTTAATGTAAGATATAACAGAATTGTGTACTATTGAAAACAAATGACAAAAATGATTTATATCCATCTCCAGAAAGCAAAAATATATGCAAACTCATATAAACAAGCAAATGTTTAGACAAACAATTACAGTACTTTATAATTTACTAGCTTCATTCTACAGACTTGCCTTAAAACTGTCTGAAAAGAAAAATAATCAGAGCACTGCAGCGGATTCACTGGCAAGGAATCTGAATTAGATTACATTTTAACAATCAAATAAACTGAATAGGCAGGGATGTCCCAACAGCAGAGGCTGCTAGTCATAAACCCAATATCCACTTCCTCTGCTCTGTCCAGCTAACATGTAGGTTTCCTCTCCTTCCCTGCAGATAGTTAATGTGAAGGGGAGGGGTTAGATGTAGTTCCCTAGAAAAATGTTTGAAATATTCACAGAGATTTTCTGTCCCTTGTGCTATTTCCTTCTTATCCTTCATCCTGCCTAGAATTTGGATGTGAAAACTGAGGCTCTAGATGGCACCTTAAAACTATGAGAATGAGAATCAAAATCGGAGGATGACAGAGCAAAGTGCTGGATAAGTCAGGGTGACTTCTATTCTGACAGTCCAAGGCAGCACCAGCTTCTGTACCATTCACATCTCCTTTTCTAGGTGTATGTAACTACTTTCTGAATGCAGTATCTAGTTAATGTACCCAGCATAAGCTCAATCTATCAAAATATAACTTTTTGTTTTCTCCTTTGTATCTCAATCAAGTAAACTTCTTCCAATTGCCGTGACAATACATTATCAACTAAACATTTTTTTCTCTCTCAAATTTGGAGCACAAGGGTAAATTTTCTACTTTTCATTTAATGTATATATGTATATGTATATATACACTTTTCATTTAATGTGTACTTTTCGTTTAATGTGTATATATACATATTTGTATGTATGTATGGTGTATATATACATTTGTACATATATACATGCATACACATATATGTACATATTTATGCATGCATGCGTGTGTGTATATATACATGCATGTATATATTTGTACATGCATGCATGTATGTGTGCATATATACATGCATGTATATATACACACATGCATGCATGTATATGTGTCTATATGCATACATGTATATATTTGTGTATATGTATATGTGTCTATATACATACATGCATGTATGTATGTTTCCGTGTCTATATACATGTATGTGTGCATGTATATGTGTCTATATACGTGTGTGTCTATATATGTGTGTGTATGTATATGTCTACATACGTGTGTATGTATATGAGTCCATATATATGTGTATATGTATCTATATACATATGTGTGTATGTGTATGTGTCTATATGCATGTATATGTATGTCTACATGCATGTGTGTGTATGTATATGTGTCTACATGCATGTGTGTGCATGTGTCTACATGTATGTGTGTATGTGTCTACATACATGTGTATGTGTGTGTCTACATACATGTGTGTCTTTGCATGTGTATACATGCATGCGTGTATGCATATGTGTCTGTATACGTGTGTGTGCATGTTTCAATATACATGCATGCGTGTGTGCATGTGTCCATATACATACATGTGTGTATGCATGCGTGTCTATATACATACGTGTGTATGCATGTGTCTATGTACGTGTGTGTATGTATATGTGTCTATATACATGTGTGTATGTATGCATAAGTGTCTATATACATACATATTTATATATGCTTATGTGTCTATATACATATATGTACATATTTATGTATGCATGTCTATACATACATACATATATACATGCATATATATGTCTATATACATATGTGTAGTTTGAATAAACCGTCAATTCTTACATTAAAAGCTTCACCAATTTCATTTTATGTCATTCAATTTCTAATCTCATCATTTTTATGACTTTATGTGTTAATGTGTTATTACTGATTGTTTGAAAAATATTTTTCATTTCTTTTTTCCTTTCACCCTTTGCTGCTTCTTTCCTTTCTTCCTCTTTCATTTACTTCATAATACCTCTAGTCATATTTAATAAATCCATTTCCAAAATTTTAATCAGTTACTAAACCCAAAGTTCCCATATTTCTTGTTCAAAAACTCCTCATGGCTTCCTACCTTCTATCTGATATTAGGAGTTCACAGTTCTTTTACCACTTTCTTACATTGGTGTTTGAAATTAATTCATTTTGGAGGAACGAAAAGAAAGAGTCAGAGGTATCAATCTGTATTTTGGACTTTTTTTTTTTTCTTTTGAACAGCATATTCGTTTCCTAGGACTGCTAAAACAAAGTAACAGAACTTGGTAGCTGAAAACAACAAAAATTTATTGTCACACAGTTTTGGAAGCTAGAAGTCTGAAATCGAGGTAGGAGTAGGACTACACTCCCTCTGAAATCTGCAGGGGAGAATCCTCTTACCTCTTTTGTTTCTAGTAATTGCCTACAATCTCTGGCATTCCTTGGCTTGTAGATGCATCACTCTAATTTCTGCCTCCATCATCATATGAATATCTTCTCTCTAATGTGTATCTTCACATGGAGTTCTCTTCTGTGGGTGAATGTGTACAAATTTATCTCTTCCTATAAGGATACCAGTCATAATGTATTAGAGTCCACCCTAGTGACCGCATCTGAAATTGATTATATCTATAAAAATCTTATTTACCAATAATTTCACATTAATAGGTTCTGAAAGTTAGCATTTCAATATAGTTTTTGAGGGAAAACAATTAAACCCACAATGAACAATATAATATATTTTGGGGAAAAAGAAACAAAATCATACTATACTATGTTTAAGGTTTATAGTGTGAGTGGTTTTTCATCAAAATGTATTGAAGAATTAGAATTAATTTGCCTTGACCAATGAGGTTAATGTATAGGACTATGCTGAGTTTTGACATTCCCCCCTAAATAAGCAAATGCATTTGATTTAATAATTTTAAACCTTCCATTCTTCCGACAAAGTCTTAATGGTAAATAACTCAATGAAAAGAAAAATAATCTTTTAATAGCCGTGTAACAGTTGGAGCAGTCAGAAGTAGCCCATTTCTAATGGATTGGAGAGAGTTCGGCTGTCTTCCAGGGCACTAAGCGCCAACCAAAACACAAGGTGATGCAGTGCACACCTCACTGGTCTATGTGATGCTTTGAAATCCAAGGCAACTTCAACTTCACCCCTGGACACAAGCCGAGTAATAAAACTGGACAGTGAATCCACAACTCAAGAAATGGATTAGAATGATTTCTGTCATCAACTACTTCTGATTCAAGGGCGAGAACACTTAAAATATTAGTGGTTCCTAGTGGTTCCTTTGCTAAGATGTTCTGATCTTAAGTAGGTAGGCTTACTTTATATTTCTAAATACCTCATGGGAAATATAATCAATCCCACTGAAAATTGTGGGTAGGCAAGGAGTAACTGATACAAGAGAGTTGGTAATTATGTTAATTAGTATAGACAAGGTGTAAAAAAGGAAAGCATTTCCTGGTTAGTAACAGCAAGATTATGTGAGAACCTGAAAACCCATGTCAGAATAAGTGTTTCAGGAAGTTCCTAATAGCAGTTCCTGAAAAAATATTTAGCCTGTTATATAAGGTACATTGTCAATGGGGTATCAGTGAGCAAGACAATGTAGCATCATGTTCCAAAAAAGCTTAAGGCACAGAAATGTGGAATACAAGAGGTAATAATGGAAATGTGGGCTTACAGGTTATTTTTGGCATCCAGCTTGATCAGCAAAGCCTTAGTCATATGGGCTTGGGCTGAAAATCAAGGCTTAAGGTCTAAGGGAAGAGCCTGGAAAGAGCAATGTAGCTTCCTGGTTTTAAGTGATACCTGGATTACTAGACATATTAACAGATTTCTAAAAAGATAAAAATAATGCTCCCATTTTAAGAAATAAAACATCAAGAGAAACCAACCTGGTTAGTGGAGTCACAAGTAGAAAAACAATGTTTAAAATTAATCACAAGGTTAGAGAAAGAGTGTTGTGGCTATGGTTGTAAAAAACAAACAGAAAAACCCTAGCGGCTTCAGGGTATTGGAGAAAATAATTAGCCCTGAACTCATTAACTGGGCAGTCCATTTTCAATAACTGATTCTGATGTATCTTCTTAGCATTGCTCTCAACCACAGTTCAAAGCATACCAAAATTATTCTAGCTACATAAAGTCCTTCATTGTTTCCAAAATAAATTGTGTTCCTCATTAACTCCAAACACCAACTTATATCTTTGCACTTCTCCCCACTGCACACCACCACCCCAACTTGTCTATTTCCATCCCACTTTCCAAGGAATTTTCTGTCACTCAGTTTTATCGATAATCATATGCCACTGTGCTTGTTCATTCAACTATTTCATGTATGGATGCTTCATCAGGCAAGTCAATTACAGATCACTGGAGGGTAGTATTTGTTTGCTACTTTTTTAAAAAAAATTCTCTTAGATTCCAACATTCTATCATTAGACTTACCAATTAATAACTATTATAAATTTTTGTTTTAAATCCTTCATTCTAATCTTTGGGAAAAAAATGTTTATCCACCTTAACATTAGACAGATGTTAGAAAGAAAACACAAACAAACAAAAAAAACTCCTGAAAAAGATTATCATTTCCTTATTTAATTTGATATGATGTGCATAGATGCTGTAGTGGGTTGAGTTGTCTCTCTCCAAGACATTGATATATATATTTAAGTCTTATCCCTCAGTACCTGTGAAAGTGACCTTATTTGGACACAAGGTCTTTGCCGAATTTATCAAATTAAGATGAAGTCGTACTCAATTAGGGTTAGCCCTAATTCATTTTAATTTGATTACTCCAGCAGGTGTCTTTTTTATGTAATGATTTCTTTTCCTTTGGGTTGGTACGAGTAGTGGGATACTAGAAGCCCAGTAATGATTATTGCTCTTATAAGAGCGATATTTATGATTTTTGAATTTTTTTCTTTTTTTAAAATTATTGAGTTTTTTAAAAAATTATATTGATGGGGTACGTGTGCATATTTGTTACATGAGTATGTTTTGTAATTGTGGGAATTGGGCTTCTAGTATACCCATCAGATAATGAACATTGTTTTCAATATGTAACTTTTTAACCCTCACACCCTCCCTCCTACCACCTTTATGGAGTCTTCAGTGTCTATTGTTTCCATCTTCATGACCATAAGAATATATTTTTTAGCTCCCACTTACTTGATTTTCTGCTTCTGAGTTAGTTCACTTTCGATATTGGCCTCCAGCTGCACCCATGTTGCTGGAAAGGGCATGATTTCATTCTTTTTTATGGACTCATAGTATTTCATCGAGTATATATACCACATTTTCTTTATCCAATCAACCATTGATGGACACTTGCTTTATCTAATCGACCATTGATGGAAACTTAGGTTGGTTCCATGACTTTGCTATTGTGAATAGAGCTGCAATAAGCATGTGAGTTCAGGTGTCTCTTTTTTTAAAATTTCTTTGTCATATTTTAAGTTCTAGGGTACATGTGTGCAATGTGCAGGTTTGTTACATATGTCTACATGTTCAATGTTGGTGTGCTGCACCCATTAACTCGTCATTTACATTAAGTATATTTGCTAATGCTATCCCTCCCCTCTCCCATCACCCCACGACAGTCCCTGGTGTGTGATGTTCCCCTGGCTGTGTCCAAGTGTTCTCATTGTTCAATTCCCACCTATGAATGAGAACATGTGGTGCTTGGTTTTCTGTTCTTGCGATAGTTTGCTGGAATGATGGTTTCCAGCTGCATCCATGTCCCTACAAAGGACATGGACTCATCCTTTTTATGGCTGCATAGTATTCCATGGTGTATATATGCCACATTTTCTTAATCCAGTCTGTTGTTGATGGAAATTTGGGTTGGTTCCAAGTCTTTGCTATTGTGAATAATGCCACAATAAGCATACGTGTGCATGTGTCTTTATGGCAGCATGATTTATAATCATTTGGGTATATATCCAGTAATGGGATGGCTGGGTCAAATGGTATTTCTAGTTATAGATCCTTGAGGAATCTCCACACTGTCTTCCACGATGGTTGAACTAGTTTACAGTCCCACCAAAAGTGTAAAAATATTCCTATTTCTCCACATCCTCTCCAGCACCTGTTGTTTCCTGACTTTCTAATGACCACCATTCTAACTGGTGTGAGATGGTATCTCATTGTGGTTTTGATGTGCATTTCTCTGATGGCAAGTGATGATGAGCATTTTTTCATGTGTCTGTTGGCTGCATAAATGTCTTCTTTTGAGAAGTGTCTGTTCATATCCTTTGTCCACTTTTTGATGGGGTTGTGTGCTTTTTCCTTGTAAATTTGTTTGAGTTCTTTGTGGGTGCTGGATACTGGCCCTTTGTCAGATGAGTAGATTGCAAAAATTTTCTTCCATTCTGTCGGTTGCCTGTTCACTCTGATGGTCTATCAATTTTGTTGATCTTTTCAAAAAACCAGCTCCTGAATTCATTGATTTTTTGAAGGGTTTTTTTTGTCTCTATCTCCGTCAGTTCTGCTCTGACCTTAGTTATTTCTTGCCTTCTGCTAGCTTTTGAATGTGTTTGCTCTTGCTTCTCTAGTTCTTTTAATTGTGATGTTAGGGTGTCAATTTTAGATCTTTCCTGCTTTCGCTTGTGGGCATTTAGTGCTATAAATTTCCTTCTACACACTGCTTTAAATGTGTCCCAGAGATTCTGGTATGTTGTTTCTTTGTTCTCATTGGTTTCAAGGAACATCTTTATTTCTGCCTTCATTTTGTCATGTACCCAGTAGTCATTCAGGAGCAGGTTGTTCAGTTTCCATGTAGTTGAGTGGTTTTGAGTGAGTTTTGGCCGAATAGGAACAGCTGCAGTCTACTGCTCCCAGTGTGAGTGACACAGAAGACAGGTGATTTCTGCATTTCCAACTGAGGTACCGGGTTCATCTCACTGTGGTGTGTCAGACAGTTGGTGCAGGACAGTGGGTGCAGCCCACCGAGTGACAGCCAAAGCAGGGTGAGGCATTGCCTCACCCAGGAAATGCAAGGGGTAAGGTGATTCCCTTTCCTAGCCAAGGTAATGTGTGACACACAGCACCTGGAAAATTCGGTCACTCCCACCCTAATACTGTGCTTTTTTAAGGGTCTTAGCAAACAGCGCACCAGGAAATTATATCCTACACCTGACTCGGAGGGTCCCATGCCCACGGGGCCTCCCTCATTGCTTGCACAGTAGTCTGAGATCTAACTGCAAGGTGACAGTGAGGCTGGGGGAAGGGCACCTGCCATTGCTGAGGGTTGAGTAGGTAAACAAAGGAGCTGGGAAGCCTGAACTGGGAGGAGCCCACCGCAGCTCAAGGAGGCCTGCCTGCCTCTGTAGACTCCACCTCTGGGGACAGGGCATAGCCAAACAAAAGGCAGCAGAAATCTCTGCAGATTTCCTGTCTGACAGCTTTGAAGAGAGTGGTGGTTCTCCCAGCATGGAGTTTGAGATCTGAGAACAGACTGACTGCCTCCCCAAGTGGGTCCTTGACTCCCGAGTAGCCTAACTGAGAGGTACCCCCCAGTAGGGGCAGACTGACACCTCACACGGTCGGGTACCCCTCTGAGATGAAGCTTCCGGAGGAATGATCAGGCAGCAACATTTGCTGTTCAGCAATATTCACTCTTCTGCAGCCTCCGCTGCTGATACCCAGGCAAACAGGGTCTGGAATGGACCTTGAGCAAACTCCAACAGACCTGCAGTTGAGGGGTTCTGAATGTTACAAGGAAAACTAACAGGACATCCACACCAAAACCCCATCTGTACGTCACCATCATCAAAAACCAAAGGTAGATAAAACCACAAAGATGGGGAAAAAACAGAGCAGAAAATCTGAAAATTCTAAAAATCAGAGTACTTCTCCCCCTCCAAAGGAACACAGCTCCTCGCCAGCAATGGAACAAAACTGGACGGAGAATGACTTTGACAAGTTGAGAGAAGAAGGCTTCAGACGATCAAACTTCTCTGAGCTAAAGTTTGAAGCCATCGCAAAGAAGCTAAAAACCTTGAGAAAAGATTAGACGAAAGGCTAACTAGAATAACCAGTGTAGAGAAGTCCTTAAATGACCTGATAGAGCTGAAAACCATGGCACAAGAACTACGTGACAAATGTACATGCTTCAATAACCTATTAGATCAACTGGAAAAAAGGGTATCAGTGATTGAAGATCAAATGAATGAAATGAGGTGAGAAGAGAAGCTTAGAGAAAAGAGACTAAAAATAAATGAATAAAGCCTCCAAGAAATATGGGACTATGTGAAAAGACAAAATCTTCATCTGATTGGTGTACCTGAAAGTGATGGGAAGAATGGAACCAAGTTGGAAAACACTCTGCAGGTATTATCCAGGAGAACTTCCCCAAACTAGCAAGGCAGGGAAACATTCAAATTCAGGAAATACAGAGAATGCCACAAAGATACTCCTTGAGAAGAGCAACTCCAAGAAACATAATTGTCAGACTCACCAAAGTTGAAATGAAGGAAAAAATGTTAAGAGAAGCCAGAGAGAAAGGTTGGGTTACCCACAAAGGGAAGCTCATCAGACTAACAGCAGATCTCTCAGCAGAAACTCTACAAGCCAGAAGAGAGTGGGGGCCAATATTCAACATTCTTAAAGAAAAGAATTTTCAAACCAGAATTTCATATCCAGCCAAACTAAGCTTCATAAGTGAAGGAGAAATAAAATCCTTTGCAGACAAGCAAATGTTGAGAGATTTTGTCACCACCAGGCCTGCCCAACAAGAGCTCCTGAAGGAAGCACTAAACATGGAAAGGAACAAGTGGTACCAGCCACTGCAAAAACATGCCAAAATGTAAAGACCATCAATGCTAGATAGAAACTGCATCAACTAATGAGCAAAATAACCAGCTAACATTGTAATGACAGGATCAAATTCACGCATAACAATATTAACCTTAAATGTAAATGGGCTAAATGGTCCAATTAAAAGATACAGACTGGAAAATTGGATAAAGAGTCAAAACCAATCAGTGTGCTCAGGAGACCCATCTCACGTGCAGAAACACACATAGGCTCAAAATAAAGGGATGGAGAAAGATCTACCAAGCAAATGGAAAACAAAAAACGCAGGGGTTGCAATCCTAGTCTCTGATAAAAAAACTTTAAACCAACAAAGATCAAAAGAGACAAAGAAGGCCATTACATAATGGTAAAAGGATCAATTCAACAAGAAGAGCCAGCTCTCCTAAATATATATGCACCCAATACAGGAGCACCCAGATTCATAAAGCAAGTCCTTAGAGACTTACAAAGAGACTTAGACTCCCACACAATAATAATGGGAGACTTTAACATCCCACTGTCAACATTAGACAGATCAACGAGACAGAAAGTTAACAAGGATATCCAGGAATTGAACTCAGTTCTGCACCAAGCGGACCTAATAGACATCTACAGAACTCTCCACCCCAAATCAACAGAATATACATTTTTCTCAGCACCACATCGCACTTATTCCAAAATTGACCACACAGTTGGAAGTAAAGCACTCCTCAGCAAATGTAAAGGAACAGAAATTATAACAAAGCGTCTCTCAGACCACAGGTATCTTTTTTACGTAATGATTGTTTCCTTTGGGTTGATACCAGTAGTGGGATTTGTGGGTTGAGTGGTGGCTCTATTTTTAGTTCCTTGAGTTATCTCCACACTATTTTCCATGGAGATTGAACCAATCTGTATTCCCACTAACAATGAGCAAGTGGTCCTTTTTCTCCACATACACACCAACTTATGATAGTTTTGTGTGTCTGTTTGTTTTACTTTTTAACAGTAGCCATTCCAACTGGTATAACATGGTATCTCTGTGTGGTTTTAATTTGTATTTATCTGATGATAAATGATATTGCACATTTCTTCATGGATATTTGAGCGCAGAAACTAACAGGGTAGAAAGCAACATGAAGATAGAGGCAGAGATTAGAATGACACATTTAAAAACCGAGCAATGTCAAGGGTTGCAGGCAACCACCAGCAGCTGGAAGAGGCAAAGGATACTCTCACAGAGCCTTCAGGGAGCATGACCTTGCTCACATTTTGTTTTGGGACTTCTATCTTCCAGAACCGTACAAGAATACATTTCTGTTTTTTAGGCTATCAGGTTTGTCATGCTTCAATACAGCAACCCCAGGAAACTAAGAGATACAACCACTTACCCGCTAATGAATGATGTGGAACCTTAGTGATTGGTGGGTTTGAGAAATCCTCTTAGGTCTCTTGGTCACTGTAAAGCTAACTGAAAATAGCAAGTATTGCTGAAATTCTTATGCAATATGTAATTCAAATGCAAAGGAACATTTCAACTATAAGTCATATATGTGTGTATCTATATATATGCATATATTTATAAAACATCTGTATGTATCCTAAATATTAGAAGATAAAAGAATCATTGATTTTCTTTATAAATGCAAATTTCTCAGACAGACCCCACAGTTTATTTCACCAGCTTGAGGGTGATAAGATAAAAATGTCCGTATTTCCAAATACTCTAGGAAATTCTGCTACTAGAAGGTGCTCCACAAATCACCAGTGATGATAAACTTAAAGAGCCACAAATAGAGTTAATGAATTTACAAATATAGGAAAAATGTATTGCATATATCATAAATGCAAACATAATACAATTAATCAAGTATGACATTTATTTTCTAGGGGTGTATATACAATGGAGAGTTGTTGAGAAGAAAAATTAAAAACTTGAGCTCAAACTCCAGATAAGTAAAAAATTCCAAATCTTTTTGTTGGCTGGGAAAGTTCACATTATAGTATAACTATTGTTGTTCTGACTAATTACTGCTGTCAATGTCCGTAGGAATGCTATCCATTAAATAGCTGGAAAGAACGCTCCCCTTCTCTTCAGCAGAATTGTAAAAACATGATTGGAAGCAAACATTTAAGAAATCAACTGAAAACAAGCAACCCAGTTAGTAGTTTTCTCTGGCAAATAAATCGATGAGAAATATGTATTTTTGAAATTTGCTTGCTCTTTTTTTTTTTTAATTATACTTTAAGTTCTAGGGTACATGTGCATAACGTGCAGGTTTGTTACATATGTATACTTGTGCCATGTTGCTCTGCTCTTATACTAGTTGGTGAAGTAGCAATAACGACAAAGTAGTAAACCAATTCCAATCACAAAACCATTACAAACAAGTTCTTTAAATTTGCTTCAATTCTAGTTCATTCAAAAAGCATGATTCTCTGCCACCTCATTTTACCTTTGAAAAGTGTCACATTATATTTTTCAATTGAGTTCTAATAAGCCAGCCAACAGCTCAATGATATGTATTGTATATTTTGGAATTTAAAGCATGAAGTCAGCAAGGGATTGCTGTTGGGTTAAGAAAAATACGTTATTTCAGATTAAGACTCTAATTAGATAAAAATCACTAAGAAAATAAGTAATTTGGTACTGTCAGCTAAATTTAAAAGGCTCATATTCATCTTTAACTCAAAGGTTGTGTGAATAGTGGCAAGCTAAAATGAAAAATTGAGTCAATTATTTAGACAATTCAAGTCTAAAATTACTGCGATTTAGGAAGAGAATATTTAGCTAATGGGGTCATGATTTATATAAATAAACTATCAATTTGACCAATTAACAGCCTTTTCCATTTCACTGGAAATATACAGCACTAGCTTAATGATTTTCATGGGAACATATTAGACATCCTCTATGTTAAATGAAAACCACAAAATGTTTCATAAATCAAGCAAAAGAAAACTAAATAGTTGATTGTATACCTTTGCTCCTCACCAGATAGAAGTAAACGTAAACAGGACCCAACATGTGTGGAATTATGTTGAATTCTGAATATCTGCCTTTAACTACATATTTTTTTAGCTTAAAAAAACCTCTCTGTATCCATTTCTTAAATTACAAAGCCCCTAATAAATGGTAATTTTTATATAACTATCATTCAAAGTGAACTTAAAATAAAACAGAGCTAAAACAAACATTACCATATTTTACTCATGTTGATTTTCTCAATGTTCACCTCGTTTTTTCATTGATTTATTTTCTTTCAAAATTTGATCGAGTGATAATCATTTATAATGATTATATACTTTTATTGAAACATATTGATGCTAAAATTACCATAACCATATATTTGCATTAAATTTATTTTAATGTATAGCTGCCAGAGTGTTTAATGTGTCCCTAACACTATGATAAGCACTGCCCTTGCATTCTCTTCATAATTTTATAACTTCAGTTATCTTCATGGTTATCCTGTGAAATATATACTTCAACTTTTTAAATTAACTTATTGAAATTTAGGGAGGTGAGATAGCTCTGTCTTAGCCAGATACCTAGACATGTTTGAGATGGGATTTCATTCTGATTTGCTTAACCATTATGCTTATTTATGTAATATCTAATTGTTGAATTAAAATATTATAAAGAACAAGCTAAATAAGGGCGTATGAAAATAGCATGATCTGAGGGGTGCATTTGTAACAAGAAGGTGGCTAGCTGAATCCTGAAGTTATGCTGGGCCTCAGCTGTTAGCTTTAGATTGAGATTCACTTCATTTTTTAAGCTATACATTAAAATAAATTAAATAAATTAGGGTCGTGGTTCACAAACTCACCAACATCTGAATTACCTGGCAGTTTAAATAAAATGCCAGAGTTTGTAAAAATAAATATATTTTAAAACAATGGTTAAAAGACATAAGACAATAGTATCTGCTTTCTGCTACTTAGGGATTAGAGACTTGCATGATATAGAACCCCCTGCCCTACCTACTTCCCCTACTCCCTCTTTATTCACTATATTCCAGCCAAAATGGACTTTCCATGATTTCCCAAACAAGTGAAGACCGTTCTTCCTTAGAACTTCTACCCTAGTGATCTTTTCCTTTATCCGTGTATGGCTGTTCACACTCCCTCCCTTCACTCTTCTTCTTAGTCCATTTTATATTCTATTTCTATTCCTTTCCACTTCTTCCCACCTCTTTTTCTTTCCTCCTCTCTCCTCCTCATCATCCTGTCCTCCCACTTTACTCCCTTTCTTGTGTTGCTCCATCCTTTTTTCTCCCTCCTTTGCTCCCCTCTTCAGGCCTCGTTTCCCAGCTCTACTACTTCCTCCTTCTTCTCCCCTAACCTCTCTTCACCTCTCTCAACTCCTTGATCTTCTTCTCCAACATATTCCAATTTTTGTTTTTTTACAAGTGATGAAATGGGCAGCTAA
The DNA here is from genome assembly GCF_047675955.1 of Chlorocebus sabaeus. Taxonomy (NCBI): domain Eukaryota; kingdom Metazoa; phylum Chordata; class Mammalia; order Primates; family Cercopithecidae; genus Chlorocebus; species Chlorocebus sabaeus. The sequence continues at coordinate 76,815,157 of NC_132910.1, read as the reverse complement.
AAAAAGTAGTTTCTGGGCTCTTCCCAAAATATTATCTAAAAGGGTTAAGCCATATTTTCTAGTTTCTTTACCAGAATATATGTTAGTACAATTAGTACAAGTAAATTAATAATTTTGTGTCCTATATTTTGTTGGATCTTACTATTAACATTGGAAACTATCCTTATTATTATCTTCTAGTCCTTACATGTTAATCTTAATTAGGGAACCAGCCAGTCTATAAGCTGAAGAATTCACCAAGTTTAAGTTGAAATTTTGTATTTCAGTCACCAGGAAGTTTACATTTTAGAAGTGGCTAACAAATGCATTAGTCATATATTACACACAAATTTCAGTATTAGTACAACTTTTCTAGCAGATATTGCAAAGATTCTCTACCAATTGCATGAATCCAGTGAGACAGAACATTCTCTGAACAAGTTAGTCAAAGCAAACTTATTACCCACAGAAAGGCAGAAAGGATAAACCAAAGCTTAACATTCATAGCAAGCTGGTTCCCCAAGGCTTAGCAAAGCTGCCTAGGAAAAATGAAGTTTAGTCTGTGCGTGCCGTTCATTGGATGACAGCTGAAAAACCTCAAAAACACTCAGCTTTGGGTTTACATACACTGAGTACCACTTGTCTCACAGAGCTCAAGCTTTGTAGAAAATTCTATTCTGGGAGGAGCAAAAACCCAGCCTAGATTGTTCTAGACATTTCTTCCTTACCTCATGATACTGCAAACAAAGTACATTCTGCATGAGATTTCAAAGTAAAAGGGGGACTATTTGGGTCAACCAAGGTCATCAGGGGACCTATCCTCATGCAGATGTTGTCAGTGCATTGCCCACCTATAGTTAGTCTTCACGACTTCAGTGGATACAGGCTGAACTTCCCACTACTGTCACCTGCATCTCCTTCTCTAAGGAGTTTGTGTGGCCACCAATGCCAGTTCTGACCATGATCACTCTGCCTGCCTGCCTGCCTTCCTTCTTTCTTTCTTTCCTTCCTTCCTTCCTTCCTTCCTTCCTTCCTTCCTTCCTTCCTTCCTTCCTTCCTTCCTTCCTTCCTTCCTTCCCCCTTTCTTTATTTCTTTTCTAGTTTAGTATCTGGACAGAGATGATTTTTCCAGAAGTATCATACTCTTCAGTGTCCTCAGTGTGTGTATATGTGTATGTGTGTTTAATCAAGAACAGATAGGAATTACCAATAAATTTTTAGCTGCGAATCTTCCCATCCCTAGTTCTAATTGCTTGCATAAAAAGACAATTACGCTCATGTAATGTTTGTTTCGTCTATTGCTTTATTAGTTATGGAGACAACACAGAAAAGGATAGTTACATTTTAGCTAAAAGTAGAGCATACTTTGAGAGCTTTACTCATGTTTGTGCTGCCTGAAATCTTGTGTGATCTTAATTACTGTCAAAAAGTTTGATCATTCAAAGAATAAAAACATATGCATTAAATAGCATAAAGAAAATTTTCAAAAACAAATGCATGTGCATGAAGAAAAGCATTATGCTGCTCTGTTACTGCCTTAATAAGTACACACACATGCATATGCACATACCCAGGCATAGGCTTAGCAGTACTTAACAGTTTCCCAATAGAGAACAGATGGAAACAAATGTCACTTGTGTATACGTTTATATATTTTCAGATTTTATTTGCATGGTTTTTAAGTCTTTTACTTATTTCTTAATCTTTGCCTTAACCAGTGCGCTGTTAAGATAAATGAATTAAGCAAATGCCATTTCACAACTAGCATGAAATATAAAGTGTGACTTTCTTCCAAAAATGACTTGCTGAGTTTACTTTTCAAAGAGAACCAATAAAATCAGAATTTATCACTGCCCTTCACATCTAAATCTTGTTTTTTTATTTTCTTCTGTTAACATTCCATTTATTTTTTCAGTTACTTAAGTTCCATTTCTTAGGCTCAGTATCTTCTGATTTGTCAAATGCTGCCTTTTTTTGTTGTTGTTTTCAATTGTTGCACTTTCTCACATCTATTTAGTCTCCAGCTACATTTTTGTTCCCTGTGCAGTGGCCCATTCAAATGTCATTCTGGTGAACTGGATTCCACACAATTTAATTAATTTAAAGACATTCAATCCTACAAAAATGTATTGAGTGACTGAAATATACTAGGTACTGTACTACAGAGGAGGAAGTTATAATTTCCTGAATCACACTCATGGAAACAATGACTCTAGAGTTTGTTCAGTGAAATGGTAGAATTATATGCAAATGGCAATCTGAGGAGAAATGTAGAGGAGGAGAACAAAGCAAATTCCACAGGGCAGATGAAATCTAAACTGAATGTTAAAGTCACAGGGAAGTTTTCCAAACAGATAAGGTAGACATGTACAGGGAGAAGTGTTCAAGACCCAGAGAGACATGAAGCCAAAGATATATATGTGTCACTTAGGAAAGTTTTTGCTGAAGAAAACATCACAATTATTTAAATAAATAGGGCTAATATGCAAGTTGCTGGCTACATTTAATAGTACTCTATCATATATACCTGAAATTTTTTTTAAAAAATGGATATTAAGTGTTCTCATCAAAAATTAAAATTGATAGCTATGTGAGATAACACGTGTTAACTAACTTGATTGTAGTAATAATTTCACAGTATATATGCCTATAAAATTATATATTATACACCTTAACTGTACATAATTTTGTCAATTACACCTCAATAAATTTGGAAAAAGTAAAAATAATTTAAATTAATTTTTAAATAAATAAACATTTCCCCATCCCCATTTAATAACAAGTCCAGAAATAGATGGTTGCTAGTGTTGATTCAGTAGCTCGATGATGCTATATGATGTATTGCAATACTATTATTATTTTTATTTTCTTTTTTTCTAATGGTAACAAGAGGGCTGCTGCAACTCTACCCATCTTGCTGTTAGGTTAGATAAGAAATGGCTGGTACCAATAGATTTTCCTTTACCATCATCCCTTGGTGTTCAAAAGCGATTGGTTCCAGGAACCTCCAGCAGATACAGAAATCCATAGATTCTCAAGTCCCTTATTCAAAATGGCATAGTATATACATATAACCTATGCACATCCTCTTATATACTTTAAATAATCTCTAGGTTATTTATACTGCCTAATACAATACAAATGCTATGTAAATCATTGTTTAACTGTATTTTTATGTGTGCTAATTTTTGTTGTTGCATTATTACTTTGTCATTGCTTTCTTCAAATAATATTCTTGATTTGTGGTGGATTGAATTCATGGATATAGAGTCTGTGAATACAGAAGGCTAGCTGTATATCTGATTAACTGTAACTAGATCCGATACTTGACACTTCAGGCTAAAATAAATGTTAAAAATTTGAGTATTTAGCTTTCCTAAACTTTATAACAGAAACATACAACATGGAAGGAGGTTAAAATGGGGGCTGGGTAGGCCAATCAACAAGTCTTCAACGGTGTGTTGTGAAAACTATACTCTATCTGGAAAGCCAAAAGTTGTTAAAGACAGCGTGGAATAAAATGAGGCTAGAGAAGTAGGAAAACAGAGGAAAATTAAAGGCTGTACTTGGATCTTCAACTTTCATTTTATCAAATGTAGAGTCTATCCATCCCCCTGCTCAAATTAAACTCAGGCTGAAAGTAGTGAGCCCAAAGGTAGAGTGCACATCCTGAACATCCTGGTGAAATTGACTGAGCTATGAGAAAGGGATAGAGGAACAAAATATAGTAGTCCATCAGGAGGAATAAATGGGAAGTGTTTAAGGTGATGGATATGTAAATTCACTTGATTTAATTACTGTATACTGTATACATATAGCATCGCTGTGTATCCTATAATTATATATTATTATAATGTGTCAAAAAATGAGGGGCTAAATACAACATCAAAGCCAAAGGGGCCAGGAACAGCTTTCAAAATAGGACCATGAAGTTTGGAATCTCAGATCCAGAGGAGTTCCTGTAAGAGAAGCCTGCTTGAGTGAGTAGAGTGAAGTCAGAATTCCCCACACTTTATACACGCTTTATGTTCCAGCCTAGGTGATAAGGGAGGATGGCTCAGATTAATAAAAACTTCCAATAATAGGGCACATTTGGGGAGTCATTGAAGGATTTGGAGCTAAATGATTCGGCTTCTAATTTAGAATTGTCGTGATAGCTACAACACAAAGATTTGCTTGAAAGAAAACATCCATTCTCTCTCACTGCCCTGTGGCCTAGAAACTTTCTCTAGTCAATAAGTGGGACCATTTTGGGTTCACTTTTTTTCAGAGATCATTATCTTTTGTTGTCTGCTGCTCAATAACTTTGTAGTTATATTCTTGTAAATATTTTATTAATTTTCTTGGTTGTTTTAGGTAGGAGGCTACATATAGTCCTTTTTTTACAGCATTATTTAACTGGAAATAGAAGCCTATCCTACCTATAATGCTTTTTTCTCATCTTTTAAGAATCAACATTCTTGGCTGGCCATGGTGGCTCACTTCTGTAATCCCAGCAACTTTGGGGGGCTGAGGCGGGTGGACTACCTGAGGTTAGGAGTTCGAGACCAGCCTGAGCATTATGGTGAAACCCAGTCTCTACAAAAATTAGCCAGGCGTGGTGGTGCATGCCAGTAAGCCAAGCTTCTTGGGAGGCTGAGGCAGGAGAATTGCTTCAAACTGGGAGGCTGAGGTTTCAGTGAGCCAAAAGCCTATCACTGCACTCCAGCCTGGGCGAAAGAGTGAGACTTTGTCTCAAAAAAAGAAAAAATAAATAAATAAATAAGCATTATTAAGAAAACATGGACAAATAAGAAACATTTTACATTTACAGTTCAATGACTTTTGTCAAATGCATGCACACATAATCACCACCAAAATCAACATACAAACGGCATTTATTTCTCTCTAATTTTCTCTCACTGTCCATTGTAGTTAACCACCTCTCTTAGTTCCAGCACTGTAACAAAGTACCATAGATTGGGTGGCTCATAAAAACTGAAATTTATTTCTCATAGTTCTAACGGCTGGAAGTTTGAAATTAGGGTGCTGGCGTGGTTGGATTCTGATGAAGGCCCTTGCATGGTGGAAATAGAGTGAGAGAGCTTCCTGGGGTCTCTTTTATAAGTACATGAATCCCGTTTATGACGGTCTAACCCTCATGAGCTGCACCAGCTCCCAAAGGCCTCATCTCCTGATACCATTACATTGATGGGTTAAGATATCAATATATAAATTTTGGGGAGACACAATTAGACTATAACATCACTTCTCTCTCACAACCACAGACAATGACTCATCTGCTATTTGTACTATAAATTAGTTTGTTGAGTCCATAATTTCATATAACTAAAATCATAATATATATTCTTTTGTGTGTTGATTCTTTCACTCAGTATATCAGTATTGACATTTGTTTTTGTTATATGTATACATAATTCATTCCTTTTATTGCTGAATATTATAGCATTGAGACTATAACATTGTTGTTCATAGGCATTTTATTATTTCCTGTTTAAGGCACAATGCTATTTTAAGTATTTATTTACATACGAATCTTTGCATGATTATTATGTGTTTATCTTACCCCTTCCAGCTGGAGTTGTATTAAGGAACCAACTCTCTTCTGCTATCTATCTGATATGGAACACTTTGTAAAACCTTTATATCTTTTTTTCTTAGTACCGCTTTTATGATTTTATCATTCATAGAAATTCTGTAGCCACTTAAATCCATTGTCATTAATAGAAGTTCTTCAGTTATAATTCCTTCCACGTAATTTAAACCAAACATAATCATAGCATCTAATTGCAGCATTTGTTTTTATATTAGGCAGTGAGAAGAAATGTACTGCTTTCTTTCATGTGTTCTGAATCATTAATCAAACTATAGAAAACTAACAAGATCTCCAAAGATTTTCTACAAATATTGCCTTTTCTTTTTTTCCCTTTTGAGATAGATTTTTTAGATTTGGGACAATTTATAAACAATAGTCATTAGTCAGAACTTGTTGATTCCATCTGCTTTCCTACTGGTATATATATAATTCCACGGTAATGTCAAAGTATCTTATCTTTCATAACATATGGTTTCCTAGTCACTTGAAGTGTTCCTTCCATACACATACCAAATTGTAAGGATATTCTTTATATGATTTTAACATGTATGATTTAACTGAGTGTTTAGTGCTCAAAAATGACTTTACAGTCTACAAATGTAAGAAACTTTTTTTTTCACTATGGTATTCCTTATTGCTAGTGGCACATATAGAAGCTCACTGTGTAATTAGTGAATAGCTAAATAAAAGAAATATCAAATTATCTGAATGTATTGTTAAAATGTTTGTAAAAACCCATATTTTACATGCCATAGCATGTTTCCTTGGTAATATCCATGACCTACTAATATCAAAATGTGTTTTTTATTTCTCTCTTATATTAAGTATTGTATTCATGAATTAACATCGTGTTCTGATTTTCCTTCAATTTCTTAGGGTCCAACACACTATGACATTGCCCTCAATGTATTTTTACATACCAAATCTTCCTCATGGCAGGCAGGATGATATTTTGGTATTATTGGAAAAGACAGGATATATACCAGCCAGAGGGAAATTTCCAAAAGGGAAATAAGAGAAAATATAGAAAGAACCAGGTATCGAATAGTAACCAAGATCCTTTGTTTTTGGCCTCTGCTACTTTTCCACATCACATTACACATGACTTTTTACACTTCATCATTACCTTCTTTGTAAAAGCAACATAACCAAACCATCTAATTTTATTCAGGGAATAAGGGTAACTACATTGAGTTTTCCTCTACAAACTGCAGAACTGAAACATGGTCATTTGCCATCCTTGGTGGCATTTGGAAGAGGGTATTAGGAAGAAAATGGAATGGTTTGGAGAAAAGCATTCTCTAAGACATAGGTAACAATTATTTATAAAAAAATTTCTTATGTATTTTAAGGAAACATAAGACAAAAAAATGATTTTTTATAAAGATCATGAATTCAATAGTACCTGTGCTTGTCTGAGTTGCCTGAGTTTTTATAATTGTAATAATAATTATTGTTGCTATTATGCATTAATAATACATTACATTTTCTGGCTTAAAAATTTTCCTATAGGGGAAAATTTCCTATAGGGAAATTTTCCTATAGGGAATAAAACATGTAATATAATCCTATTTATAATGAAACATTAAATATATCATATTTCACATATCAAGAAAAATTATTAAATGATCTTAGTCTTCTTCTTATCCAAATTAATAGTGTAAATACATAAAAGAAGTAGTATGTGTGGTTACATTTGCTGGCTGATTTATAATTATTTTACATTAGACTGAGTGTTTAATGTTCCTTTTATGTCATGAACACTGTATGCAAAGCTTGAAGTCTTTGATGTTTTAGTGCAATTCAAAGGGAGTTCAACTCCCACTTTGACTAATTTTGAAAACTAAGCCAAAAGAAAATGTTCATTTATTTTTGGGAAAAGTCACTTTAGCAATTTTCTCAAGCAAGTTATGAGTGTTGTATATAATAACAAAACCCCTGCCAATTGTGAAAGGTGCAAACAGTTACTTTCAACTGTAGATGACTTTAAAAATTACCACTGGCTCAGTTAAGGCTGAAAAATTATCTTTCACAGTATTCAGAAGAATGAGTTTGCAAGAAATATATTTATCTATATATTATTATTAATTTAAAACTGAGACTAGAAGCAAAATTAAAAAGCTGAAAAAAGTGATAAGAATTAATGAATTACTGTAATATATAGATAGGACAAACATTTGTTTTGTGGGGAAAAGAAAGATCAGACTGTTACTGTGTCTATATAAAAAGAAGTAGACCTAAGAGACTCCATTTTGTTCTGTATTTGAGATGCTGTTAATCTGTGACCCTACCCCCAACCTTGTCCTTGCAAGAGACGTGCTGTGGTGACTCAAGGTTTAAAGGATTTTGGGCTGTGCAGGGTGTGCTTTGTTAAACAAGTGTCTGAAGGCAGTATGCTTGTGAAAAGTCATCACCATTCTCTTAATCTCAAGTACCCAGGGACACGTACACTGCCAAAGTTCGCAGGGACCTCTGCCTAGGAAAGCTAGGTATTGTCCAAGGTTTCTCCCCATGTGATAGTCTGAAATATGGCCCCGTGGGAAGGGAAAGACCTGATCGTCCCTCAGCCTGACACCCGTGAACGGTCTGTGCTGAGGAGGCGACTAGTATAAGAGGAAAGAAGGCCTCTTGGCAGTTGAGATAGAGAAAAGCATCTGTCTCCTGCCCGTCCCTGGGCAATGGAACATCTCGGTGTAAAACCCGATTGTATGTTCTGTTTACTGAAAAAGGAGAAAACCGGCTTTAGGGCGAAAGGTTGGACTTGCTAGCACAATGCTACTCTTTATGCACTAAAAAGCTTAATGGAGATGTTTACATATGCATATCAAGGCACAGCACTTTTCCTTAAACTAATGTCACAGAGATCTTTATTCATATGTCTTACTGCTGACCTTCTCCCTAGGATGATCCTATTTTCCTGCCACTTCCTTTTTTCTAAGATGGTAAAGATAATGATCAATAAATACTGAGGGAACTCAGAGACCCGTGCGGGCGTGGGTCCTCTGTATGCTGAACGCCGGTCCCCTGGGCCCACTTTTTCTTTCTCTATACTTTGTGTCTCATTTCTTTTTTTTTTTTTTTAATTATACTTTAAGTTCTAGGGTACATGTGCATAATGTGCAGGTTTGTTACATATATATACTTGTGCCATGTTGGTGTGCTGCACCCATCAACTCGTCAGCACCCATCAACTCGTCATTTACATCAGGTATAACTCCCAGTGTAATCCCTCCCCCCTCCCTCCTCCCCATGATAGGCCCCGGTGTGTGATGTTCCCCTTCCCAAGTGCAAGTGATCTCATTGTTCAGTTCCCACCTATGAGTGACAACATGCGGTGTTTGGTTTTCTGTTCTTGTGATAGTTTGCTAAGTATTTCTTTACTCAAGTCTCTCGTTCCACCTAAGGAGAGACGCCCGAAGGTGTGGAGGGGCAGGCCACCCCTTCATGTTTATTCAACAACTTCAATTTTTACAATGCTGGAATTCTGGCCTAATGAAACTTGGAGGCGGTAATTCTAGGTATATAGAAAAATTGCTGCATGTTATATAGAGACTATTTGGATGTTTTGAAGGTTATTAGGTGGTAGTTGTATGTTATCATTAGATATGTCTTATATTTCTCTAGGCATTTACAAGAATGAAATATTTACCCTTCCTAAATAAGGTCATAGTCTGTGCTTGTTTGTAGCCATCAAATAGCTGTCTCATCGTGAAAGTTACATTTACATATAAGTTATTTTCAAAGAAACCTAGGGCAAATTTGGCATTTTATTCACTTAATGTTTTTTGAAGTAATTTATATAATGTTTTGTTATTTAAGCAGTTTTTAATATATTGTTTTAATTGTTCTTTCAAACAAGCCTGTGAAAAAATTTTTAGAAAATATAGTTATTTACATTCTGCTGAGGTGAAACAGAATCTTAGAAAGATTAAATGACATTTAAAATTATGAAGTTTAGATAATTATCAAAAGTAGTGTTGTTCAGTAGATACGTATATAATGCTAGTCAAGGTGAGAGTAACGTGTAATTTTAAATTCCTATTAGTATCATTTTAAAAAGTGAAAAGGAAATTAATACTGTATTTTTCCAACATGTCCACATTATTGTCATTTTAAAATGTGAATCAGTGTAATACTATTCATAAGATATTTGATATTCATTTTTTTTCTTAGCAAGTCTTCAAAAATCTAAAGTGTAGTTTGCGTATAAAACACATCTCAACTTAAGCCAGCTGCATTTCAAGTGTTCAACAAATATACATGGCTACTCGCTAACATATTGTACAGCATATATCAATTTCAGCACATATTTGTCTCAGATTCTTAAGGAATTTTTTTTCCCTCTACGCAATTAAGTTCCTGTCTTCCTTTTCTACTCTATTCATATGATCTTCTTTCCCATTTCTCAGTTATATCTTTCCATTTCCACATCCACAACCTTAATTCATGCACCATCATTCTCAGCCAAATGACTGAAGCATCTACTGCGATGGTATACTTACTTCCTTTATCACCTCATCTATTTTATATTCTGATGCCTGAATGACCTTCCTTATTTCCGTATTTGATCACATCACTCTCTGATTTACAGTAGAAACCATCCCCCATTTTGTTTCAATTTGAGATAGGACTTTTGAATTTTTGAAGTGTTCTTTAGGTAATTTTGATGCTCCACTGATTGAATTACAAGAGTAGATACTACTTCCTTTTCAGGCAGTACACTGTGTTAAGTGCTGTCATTATTCTGACCTGTCTGAATACCTTACACTTACCCAGTTAGTATTGGCTTTGTGACAGCTGGGATTGGCCCTAGCAGAGTTTGACACATAGTGGTATATGTGAGTTAACAAAGGAAGTTTATTTTTTAAATCTCATAATATATTTCACATACCGAATTATTTTTGTCAACTCACTATGAAAGAGCTGTTAAATGCATCCACGTTAGTTTCTGAATTGTTTAACCTAACTGTTCATTAGGTTTTCCCAGTAAAAGCAAGAAATAACAGTGTACTTTTACTCAACGGGATATTCTGATATTTGATTATGAAAATTTGATTTATGCACATCTGAACCTGAATTTGTAATTTCTGTTACATTAAAATGTGACATTTAGACATAACAGGTCAACTTATCTGTGTTTTTGTTAAAAGCCAGACAATAAGATTGCTAGAAAAAATTAGTATTTTAAAATAAATTACTGTTTATATTGCCAAAATGCATATATTCTTATATTCATTGTTAAAATGCTTTATAATATGGCTAACAATTTATATTCCTTAGCTTGTACACTACAACAAGCATAAATCCCTCTTGGTTATATTTTAATGTGATAAAAGGATTTCCAATTCATTTTTATTGGAAAAATATACATTTATACATATAGCATTAAAATATATTCTTTTGGTTCAAAATTTTAAAAAGAATATTTTACCACCTAAGGGGAAAATATGCTTAAAACACACTATGAGATTTTCAACTATGATCAAAGTTAAAATAAATAAATGTATCTCTGCAGACATTAAACTGTATCTTCAAGCTGCATACAAAATGAGACCAACCTTAGGGATTTTTTTTTTTTTTTTCAATAAAAAAGACCCCAGTCATAAGATAAGAATGGAAATAGATTTTATATACATTTCCCAAGGCTTATATTTGATAACCCTTTATAAAGAATTTGGTAAGATGAAATAAAATGGCAAGATCAAAGCACACACACACACAGAAACGGGTTTCCTGCTATGAAGCATGTAAATTAAGATGATGTAGCAAATGAAGACCTTTGTTCCTGCGATTCCTTATATCGCGCCTACAGAAAAAATTAAACATCCAATTTGATTAGTATGATCAAATAATTCATATCTTTTATTTAAACTAGGCAGAGTGCTTATTTTAAATCTTCTTAAAAATGTTTATCTAAATATTTTTTTTTCCCACAGAATTTACCGGAATAGTTTAAACATGCCCTGAGCATTAGAAACCACAGATACTATTTATACACTGCAATTGCAGTCCTCCACCATAGCCCTTGACGGTTATGCTCAGGCAACACTGGCGTTTAAGTTCCTCAAATTCATCAAAGACATTCTTACCTTGGGGGCTTTATTTATATTGTTCCTACTGTCTATAATAGATTTCTTTCCATTCTTGCAAGCTAGGCGGTTTCTTATTCTTAGGTCTCAGCTTAAACATCACTTCTCTAGAAAATCCTTCTTTTATCATTTAAGTTTGGTCTCCTCTTATATTATCTTAGTAGTCTATCTATTTCTTTTTACATCTTTTTATAGTTTTTATTTATTTATTTATTGTTGATTACTTGCTTATTTGTTCCTGCCTCTCTCTTTACCTATGCATGTATGATAAATAGTAAATTAATTATGAATCACTTCACATTAGTGAATAGCAAATCTTCTGTCACAAAGTTAGTGCCTAATAAATATTTGTCTGATATGAATAAATGAATAAATCACAATATTGTTAACTGACTTAATTCAATTAGTTACATGTATTTTTTACCTCTGCTTAAGATTAGTTTTTCAAGGTTTTATAATTTAACTGTAATAATGTGTGAATAATTTATTAAAAGCCAAATGAATCAAACAAGAAATATTTTAAGTCAAAGAATCAAATAAGACGTTTTAGTTGCAAGGAATCTAATAATTCGTGTTAGTGCATATTTACCATAATAACCTACAGAAAGTTTCAGATATAGCAAAAGCAAATTGCATGAGATTAACCAGAGTTACCATGAAACTGAAGCTTTGTTAAAAGTGAAAATAAAATAGAAACTTAATTTTTTTCTCTTTTCAATATACAGTATTATGAAAACACATTTAAGAAAATGAGGCAAGATACTAATAATAGGTAAGGTAAAAAGATGGTATATAAGATTTTAAAAAGGATTTCACACCAAAATTTAACTCTAAAAATATAACATTCCTCTAATTAGGCTACATCTATGGTTATCTATGGTATTAAATTACTTAATTACATATGTTAATAATGTGATTTATGTGTGTAGCAAAAGTATGATACTTCCCAACTGGCTTTCCTGCCTCTATCCTTAACCACCTTCAGTCTATTCTATTCTTTACATAACACTTTGAGTAATCCTTTTAAAATATGTCTGATCATGTCTCCATTTGTTACAGTTAATTTTATTTGCCAACCTGAATAGAATTTTGGGGTTCCCAGATATCTGGTTAAACATTATGATGGCTGTGTCTGTAAGGATGTTTCTTGTGAGATTAACCCTGGAATCAATAGACTGAGTAAAGTAAATTGGCCTTCCAAGTGGGGATAGGCTTCATCAACCTTTTGAAGCCTAAACAGAAACAAAGGCAAGATTAGAGAGAATTTGCTCACTCTGACTAACAGTTTTCCAGTTGAGACATCAGTCTTTTCCTGCACTTGGACTAGAACTTATACCACTGGCTCTCCTTGTTCTCAGACCTGTATGCTTGGACTGAAATTGTATCACTTGTTCTCTTGGATCTCTAGCTTGCAGATGGCAGATCTACATATAGAGAGAATGTGCTGGATTCCCATCCTAGGTGGAAGGTTCAACCTCTAGAACATATGGTTTAGTCTTTTGTTTAATGTCATGGTTCCCAGGAATATCACATAAAAAAGAATAGAGAAGTGCTAGCATCTTATATTTGGGTAAAGAAAATAGGAAGAAACCCAAGGGAAAACAAGGAAGTGGTATTTTTACTATTGGCATATTATTATCTGAAATTTAAATACATCCATTGGTAAAATTGTTCACTTTCAGTCTTCCTATATTTGTTAGGGTTCTTCAGGAAACAAAAGGAAATATATATATATATATATAGAGAGAGAGAGAGAGAGAGAGAGATTCCCTGTGGAATCAATTGGGGATTTTCCTGTGACTGCATCATGTTTGAGCTTCTTCTTCTGTCATTCATGCTTCCTTTACACTGAATAATTGCTGACCTCCAGAGCACTCCTCATAAACTTCCTCTCAAACTCTGTCCCAGTGTCTCTTAGTTTAGTTTTACACATGTCAAGATTAAGGTAAATCTAGAACTTAAATAATTCCTTGAATGAGAGAAGTAATTTGAGTCAAAGGGCATAAAATGTCAGAGACATGAGATACATAATCCACAGAAAATATACAATGAGAAAAAAAGTAAGAAAAGGAAATATACAGAGAAATACAAATATTTCAAAATTTAGGCAGAAAAAAACAAACCAGGAGAGAGCAGTCAGAAAGGGACAGAAGCTGAAATGAGAAGAGAAATATTCATGGAAATGAAAAGCCACAAAATCCAAGGCAAGGTAAAATAATAAGGAAAGAATGGTCTCGAGATCACATACCCTAAAGATGTCAAGTATGAGAAGAGTTCTTAATAGGGTGTTTGAGTTAAAAGGTAAGTTAAAGAAATCATTTTCTAGGAAACTGTTGGTCACTTTTCATTGAGTACTTTAAAGATGAGACATGGTTGCAAAAACTAAACTACCTCTCAGACATTTTTCGTCACCTGAAATTATTGATTATTGAACAGGAATCTACCCTGCATGGTAGAATTTTTTTTTTTTTTTTTTTTTTTTTTTGCTTTTGAGTGACAATAGTTCTGGTTTTTAAAGGAAAGTTATTTGGGAAAAATCTTTGGAAAATCTTTAGAAAAATCATTTTGCAGAAGGAAATGTTGAAATGTTTCCACAACTTCGTGGACTTGGGATTGAGAAAGAATATCATAATGTCTTGTCTTATTAAAAATCACCTGAAAGGACTTCAGATCAAAACTGAAGAGTAATTTACTCCCTTTTTAGTACAACTGGATGACTGGGTAACGGAAAGTTATCTGATCTTTTTTTAACCCAATAACTTGACTTTAGTAACGAAAAAAAGAACTTTGTGCTAATCATTCACCTTAGATGAAATTCACTGGTCTTCTCTTTTCTAGGTCCAGATTTCTATGAAAGAGTATCCTAGCAATGAATATTTTGCTGTCGTTTTCCACATTTTATACAGATGAGCCAGTTTTTATTTTGCTCAGCAAGCATCATGAGCAAAAACAGAAATCATCGCATTTCAGTTGCAAATGAAATCTGTGTGTGTTTAGTTCAAATTTGACCCAGGTTGGAAGCACAGGTTTCACACTAAAGAGATATATTTAATATTTATTTTTGGTTTCAAAACTAACCATTTAATTAACACAGAGGCCTCTGAACAGCTACATATGCATATAATCATTTTATAACTGCTAGATATCTATTTGAGCTTAAAAACATCAGTTAGTATGAAAATATTGTTTTAAATGTCTTTTAATTAAAATTCACTTAGTTTTGTTTTAGTAGCTCTGGTATTCAACATGATAAAAAATATGTTGCAAATGGAAATCATTGATGTCAATTTACAACTTGTTTATATTAATTCTACTAAGTCTATCTTTCAAAAATTAATCTCATTTTTACTTAAGCTATTTAACTAAAATATATTGTTTGCCTTTTGAATTTATAAAATTTATGAAAAGGAAAAGAATAAGTTATTTTTAAGGAAAAATGAAGTATGAGTGGCTGTGGTTTTTGTTTTCCTGAATAATTTACTAAAATCCCTTTTTTGTTTGTTTTAAATAGGACATACTTGGCTGGGCGCAGTGGTTCTCGCCTGTAATTCCAGCACTTTGGGAGTCCAAGGTGGGCGGATCACCTGGCCAACATGGTGAAACCCCATCTCTACTAAAAATACAAAAAAATAGCTGGGCATGGTGGCAGGTGCCTGTAATCCCAGCTACTGGGAGGCTGAGGCAGTAGAACCGCTTGAACTCGGGAGGCGGAGGTTTCAGTGAACAGAGATCATGCCATTGCACACTACCTTGGCAACAAGAGCAAAACTCCACCTCAAAAAACAAAAACAAAACAAAAGTTTAAATAGGACATACTCTATACTTTGTATCTTTAGTATCTTTTGAAATTCAGTTCTACATGGATAAGAAAATAAATAAAAAATTATTTTAAAACAACAAAAACAAAAAAGTTAAAAAATTGAAGTTTCCTTTGACTACAACGGTAACTTTCATTGGAGTTGAGGTACAAAATGAGGATGGGGAATAAAGCAAATAGAGTAGGTCAATATGTGGACCAACATAAATAAATACACAGAAAAAATATTTTCTTTACAAAAGCACATTGACAGTTGTAAAAGGATTATAATCTCTACAATTTATTGATCATGGTAATGTGATATTATTTGAGTATTTTTTTTTTTTTTTTTGAGATGGAGTCTCGCTCTGTATCCCAGGCTGGAGTGCAGTGGCACAATCTCAGCTCATTGCAACCTCCGCCTCCCGGGTTTTAATTCAAGCAATTCTCCTGCCTCAGCCTCCTGAGTAGCTAGGAGTACAGGCACGCACAACCATACTCAGCTAATTTTTGCATTTTTAGTAGAGACAGGGTTTCACCATGTTGACCAGACTGGTCTTGAACTCCTGACCTCGTAATCTGCCCCCCTCTGCCTCCCAAACTGCTGGGATTATAGGCATGAGCCACCCCGCCCGGCCAAGTATTTCTTTTGGGGTAAAAATATTAAAGAAGGCTGATATATAATATTCAAAGTTTATCTGAACCTATGTAATTTATTTGTAAACTGTGATTCTTTTTAACAGTTAAAAAAGTACTACAAATCATTTTTAAAAGGCAAACTTAATGAGCACAGCTTGTGAATACAAGATCAGTATTGATAAGTATATTGCAATAGGGTTATTTTTAAGTGTTGCACAGTATGCACATTTTTTGCTATGTAGAAAATGTACTCTAAACAATCTTAAAGTTTAACAATTCATTAGTCTATAATTTGTGAATGAGAAGGGTATAAATAATCTGATGTCACAAAGATAAAAAGACTCTAGAATCTTTTCTATTAAAAAAATAAAAATAAAAAATAAAAAAATAATAAGTACTCCAGGCCGGGCGCGGTGGCTCAAGCCTGTAATCCCAGCACTTTGGAAGGCTGAGGCAGGCGGATCATGAGGTCAAGAGATCGAGATCATCCTGGCCAACATGGTGAAACCCTGTCTCTACTAAAAATACAAAAAATTAGTTGGGCGTGGTGGTGTGTAGCTGTAGTCCCAGCTACTTGGGAAGCTGAGGCAGGAGAATCACTTGAACCTGGGAGTCGGAGGTTGCAGTGAGCTGAGATCGCGCCACTGCACTCCAGCCTGGGTGACAGGGCAAGACTGTCTCAAAAAAAAAAAAAAAAAAGCCTCTAAAATGTGAAAATAGTCCAAAAATGAATAAAAACACATGACATTTTTGATTCACAAAATAAGAGAAAGAAATGTCAGTACACACAGAAATCATGTTTAAAAGAAAATATTGTCCATGATTCAACAAGGATTAAAAAAAAACCAAACAAACACACAAAAAAAATGGTCCAGACAGGAAAGGGAGGGGATTGTCTGAAATGACAAAACTGTCTGCAAAGAAGTCTCAAGTTTTTCATTATCACACACTCCTTACCAGCCAAAATATGCATCTCAACATGAAAATAACACAGCCTGTAAAACTATTTGAGTTCTGGAAATAGAGAAGGTGTGTTTCTTGTTGATTCAGGCTCTGCTTTATTTTGCCAAGGTCAGGCTTTTAAGAAAAGGAATTAAACATCAACATTGGGATCAAGAAACTTGGTAATTTGTAACTTAGCTTTAAGAAAAGTAGCACATGAAAGAAAATCTTCATTTATAAATTAATACCAATTCTATAAAAATATGCCTTGAGTACTTACATATTCCATAATTTTAGAAGATATTTTGGAATCTATTTTATTTCCTTTTCTTTGTACAAAATTCTTTGTAGTCCTCTGAGAGAAATACGGCCTCAGAGTTCTCTCAATAAGGAAAGTTGTGTATATGCATACCACTGCCTTTCCATTCTCGTGGCTTCAGCTTTGTGATTATAAAAATCGCATACTGCTACTATTTTAGTATTAGAGTATAGATAACAAGAGAGACAAAATCTTTCCCAACCACATAGTTCATTCAACCTCCTCTGAAACTGAACTTACTCTTCCCTCTTCAATCTTGACATATTTGTTCATTCCGTTGATTTAAGCTGCTATCAACCACTAAAAATTTGTCTCAATAAATGGTTATTATGTGGACTGACAAGATAAGAGGCAAACAGGAGTGAAAGAGGGAAGGATTTTGAAGAGAAAAAATAAAGGAAAGGAAGACAGAAGAAAAGGAGGAAGACATTTGCTTGCAAATAGCAAACTTTAACACAAGACACTTTTCCCATTAGGATTACTCACTACTATTTTTCATTTTTATTTGAGATGCTGGTTATTACCAAAATCCTGGTAACTTAGTAATCCTGTAACCTCAAGAAATACTCTTAACTGCTGGATGTGTTTTGAAACAGCAAATAAAACCAAACCCTGTATTATCATAAAATTTGACTAATATAGCAGATCAAATCGTATACATATATATATATATAAATTCTTCAGTACTATCAAAATGCATTACAATTAGCCTAAATATTGCTCATTTTAGTCCCATCACACGCACATAGAACTATAAAGATGACCACACAACATAATTGTTTTTTGGTTTTTGGGTTTTTTTGAGATGGAGTTTTGCTGTTTTTGCTCATGCTAGAATGCAATGGCACCACCTCAGCTCACTGCAACCTCCGCGTCCTAGGTTCAAGTCATCCTCCTGCCTCAGCCTCCTGAGTAGCTGAGATTACAGGCATGCACCACCACATCCAGCTAATTTTGTATGTTTAGTAGAGATGGTGTTTTACCATGTTGGCTAGGCTGGTCTCTAACTCCTGCCCCCAGGTGATCCGCCTGCCTAGGCCTCCCAAAATGCTGGGATTACAGGCATGAGCTACCGCCCCAACTGACCACACTACATTAATATACCCTGTTTATTCTTTCAATTGCCTAATTAGAATAATAAGAATAATTCAAACTCCAGAAATTTATATTGGAGAATAGGAGAATATATTAAAATATCTCAAGCAATGGCAGCGTATTTTATTTTTAATAGTTTTTGAGATGTTATGTAAACAGTATAATATTCACTCATTTAAATAAACAAGTCAATGGATCTTAGTACAGTATGAGTTATACAACCATCATCAAAATCTAATATTAGAACATATTCTTGATCACACAAAGAAACTTCATACACATTAGCAGTCACTCCCTATTCCTATCCCCATCCAAATCCCAGGCAAGCACTAATGTACTTTCTGTTTCTATAGGTGTGTCTATTCTGGACATTTCACATAAATGGAATAATATAATTAGGTGGTGCTTGTGACTTGCTTCTTTCACTTAGCACAGTTTTCTTTTTTGAGACAGAGTCTCTCTGTCAACTACGCTGCAGTGCAGTGGCATAATCACAGCTCACTGCAGCCTCGGACTCCTGGTGTAAGTAATCCTCTCATCTCAGCCTCCAGAGTGGCTGGGACTATAGGCAAGAGCCAACACACCCGGCCCAGAACTTAACTTTTTTTAGGGTAGGATCTAATACTTTTCTAAATCCTACATTTAGTTAATAGTGTCAAGGTGTAATTTTTGAAAAGTTCAAAACATTATTCTCATACAAATATAAAACTAGCATGTGCCAAAATTTTATTAACTCATAAATGAGTTAATAAGAAAATAGTAAAACTGGGTCCCAAAGGCATTTTAGAAACAGTATTTATAGTAATTTTTAAAATGTTAGAATGAGAGTCTATGTCAGATACTAAACTATGTAAGGGCAATAAAACCATAATCTTTGGAATGATTATCTTTCCTATTCAACAAAACTCTTCAGCTTCATATATAACTTTATGATGTGTTAACTCTAATCAACATATAAAAATCAAAGTCTTTTTTTTGAGTTAATGTGCAAATTTTCCTAGAGAACAAAATAATTTATGACAATGACCTTTTATGATATTGAGGAAACACGCTGACTTTCCCCTCTCCTTTATTTTATTTTATTTTATTATATATATTTTTTGAGATGGAGTCTTGCTCTGTCGCCAGGCTAGAGTGCAGTGGCGTGATCTCGGCTCACTGTAACCTCAGCCTCCCAGGTTCAAGCAATTCCCCTGCCTCAGCCTCCAGAGTAGCTGGGACTAAAGGCGTGTGCCACCATGCCCAGCTAATTTTTCATATTTTAGTAGAGACGGGGTTTCACCATGTTGGCCAGGATGGTCTCGATCTCCTGACCTTGTGGTCCCCCACCTCATCTTCCCAAAGTGCTGGGATTACAGGCATGAGCCACCGTGCCCAACCTCTTTTTTCTTACTTATGGATAATTTAATTATATAATGTTATTTGTCAGGAAGTAAATAGATGTAACTAATGGTAAAAGTTTTTGTTTCAAATAATTATTTATTTATAATAATTTTAATTTGATAATTTTATATTCTAATTTCAGTCCTAAAGGCTTTGTTACTATGTTACTAATCATTTTTCTTTTCATATTTCAATTTTTATGTATTTTGATAATGATTGAAATAGTAATACCATATTACTTTCAGGAAAGCATGCCAATTTTATTTGCTAAGTTTCCAAGACATTTTCTATTCTCCAACTTTGTCTGCGTGAAAATTTTTCTTTTAGTATTCAAATTTAGTTTATATAACAAATGTTTGCCTTGTTTATAGCTAAACAACAAATCTTGGCATTGAAAAACACATATACACGAAACTATTATGATTAAATTAGACAACGGAATCGGAAAACCTCAATATATGTATATTTTAATAACTCTTTCTATTAGGGCATTACTAAAGGTCTATTCTATCACATCTAATTAGCAGGAGTATGGAACAAAAATTACTAACAACCCGCAAGAGGAAACTCACTGACCATTCACGGAATGTTATTCTGTGTGGTTACTCTCATCCTGAAGTTTGATGTAAAATATTGCAAGAAAATGGAGATGTAAACCTAAATAAGTATTGATCTGGGAAATCTATGTGATTAATGATCAATTATAGGTCATTTGGAACCACATATCAGTCACATGGCAGTGGGTAACAGGCAGCACACATATAAAAGACACACATCTCTAGGTAGGCTATCCCCTAAAGCTGGTAGAAAATCCAAATACTGACTCTGATGCATTCCCCACTTATCCTCAAATTAATAAAATTAGAATCAGTAGCAGTATTATCTATTGATTTACCTAGTTTTATTTTTCAAATGGACAAATGAATACCGAAGTACATTTGGAGAAGGAAATAAAGTGACTTAGCGTCTTGAAACCCCAAACTATTCTGACAATGAGTTATGAGTCCTTATTAATTTGTCCACACCTTCCTATAAGTAAATCTGAAGGGAAAGTCAAATTCCTCAATGAAACAGAACTACAAGAACAGCTCTGTGCAAAACATGTAGCCTACTCTTATAGCAGCCAGACAAGTAGACACAGCCCAATTAGTCCCCAAGGAAATAAGACATTATTTTTATAGGGGCTGCTGAAGTAACATTAAGAATAGACAGTAGGAGCCTGTGCTTAAACTAACATGTTATTTCATGAAAAAATCACATATTTAATGTGGAGGCACACTGTGTCAGAGAGTTAAATAGAAGCTATAATTTTATTACTTTACTTTTTTCCCCTTTTACAGTGGTTTCAGGGAATTATAATTTCCTCAACTCCTTCTTTTCCCAAAAAGTAATACATCTATATTAAAAATGAAAAAAGGTGTGAAAGGTTACATTTTTCTCCCTTTGTTGCCACCATTTTGTTGCTACTGAGGGACTATAGACAAGGTGGCTACTACTGTTTCATTAAACCAGGATCTCTGTGAAGTTCAGCTGCAGAACACGTGTGCTGCTTTGCTTTTGAAAATGTACTCCGTTGTGGCCGGGCGCGGTGGCTCAAGCCTGTAATCCCAGCACTTTGGGAGGCCGAGACGGGCGGATCACGAGATCAGGAGATCGACACCATCCTGGCTAACACGGTGAAACCCCGTCTCTACTAAAAAGTACAAAAAACTAGCCGGGCGAGGTGGCGGGCGCCTGTAGTCCCAGCTACTCCGGAGGCTGAGGCAGGAGAATGGCGTAAACCCGGGAGGAGGAGCTTGCGGTGAGCAGAGATCCGGCCACTGCACTCCAGCCTGGGTGACAGAGCCAGACTCCGTCTCAAAAAAAAAAAAAAAAAAAAAGAAAGAAAATGTACTCCGTTGAAACCATACTTCTTTGCCAGTCAAAATTCCTGCAAGCCTACATGTCACTGTTGGAATTATCTGAATTCTGACTCTGAGGCAAGGAATATAGAGGGAAAATGATGAAGCAAACAACAATTCTAAGTGATACCAAGTTTTATATGGCTGATTGAGATTCAGCACCTGGCACTGATTGTAAAAAGATTTAAGCCCATGTATATGACCAGAATATGGCAGTCTGGAGACAGCTCTAACAGCCCGGTTCCTGGTAAAATCTGGAAAGAACTTTTATTTTCAACGACCTCAACATTGGAAGTGGCATCTTTTTTGTTCTTCAATTTAATCAGGGATTGAGTTCTAATTGAGGGGTTATTAAAATAATTTAAATTGTTTCTAATATATTATAATTTTTATAATTCCTCAGAATAGATGGCACAATAAATAACTACCATGTCTGTTTGGAAACCGCATGCAATTTAGAACAAGTATATATCATAACACCCTGAAAACAAGAGATTCCAGCATCCTGGAAACTTAGAGGCTGGAATGAAAAAGGGTTTGAATTATTTTCTGATAGAGATTATGCAAGCAGAATAAAATCAAGTAACTTTTTCAATGATGTGAAATATGATTGGCCAGAAGCAGGTGGTGACGGTGAGATGATGTGGCAGGAAACCAAGGAAAATGGTAGATTGCTGCCAGATTGTAGCCTATCCTTTTGCCTTCCTAAAAATTGTCAAATTCTTTCTCAGAAGTCAGAAGAATTGCAGAGGGAAAACGACATTATCTAAGCTACAGTGGAACATAACTGTTTGTTGTGAAAGGAAGCGTAGAACACTAGCAGCATTTCAGTAAATTGAGGCACTCATACTTGTAAGCAGTGTTGTAAAATGTTAAGGCGGCCCAGCTTTCTAAATCTCAGTGCTACTGAAAGTAAGGAAAACATTAAAACGTTATTTGTTGATGCTATTTGAAGAAAGGATTCAACATTTGTTTCTTCAAAGAAAGGATTCTTTGATATACATTTGAAGAAAGGATATTGAAGGAAAACAAAAGGTT
Organism: Chlorocebus sabaeus; assembly: GCF_047675955.1. Lineage (NCBI taxonomy): Eukaryota > Metazoa > Chordata > Mammalia > Primates > Cercopithecidae > Chlorocebus > Chlorocebus sabaeus. Next base: position 76,792,380 of record NC_132910.1, on the reverse strand, counting down.
CTAAAATATCTGACTTAAAGAATCATTTTAAAATATGCTGCCTCACAACATCCCAGAGAGTAATGCAATTCCCCAAGAGAACTGAGTAGGGAGTTGGCAATCTCTGAGGATCTGTGGAACTTTTACCCTTTTGAATGGAACACATCCTATGAAGGCCGGACTGATTTGAATCTCCACCCATGGACATGAGTATCGGTAATACCAAATTCACAAGATCGCTTACTCATACATCTTAATATTCAACAAATCTAGCAACTCTGTTTAAAAAAAAAAAAAAAGATTAAAGACAATGACTATTCAAAGTCACATTTAATTGTTAAGCATTTATGCAATTTGGGAATTGAGTAGGACACCTGGCAATTTTACAAGGTGAAAAAACACTTTACTCAATGATGACAGTTTTGCTTGTATTTCTCTGGTGCAAAATTTCACTAATTGTTTGCTGCTGTGAGTTCCACAGTATTAAGGAAATGTCTGAATTTAGCTTATTATTATTCATATTAGAACTTTCAAAATCACCGTGAGGCATTCTTAATTTTGAACACATTTATTATGCTACCTGTGAAAAATTAAATTCATTCACAAGACCATGTGTATTATTATCTCGTCAATCTTTAACTGTAGATGAAAAATATAAAATAGCATATAAATAGAAACTCATTTAGAAGTGGACAATACCTTGGGGAGAAGTAATTTCAAAGATTTCAAGTAAATTCACCTCTATGAAAATGTAAGAAATGCTAAATAAAACAGGATAATAACCCTTTTGTTCTAAACATAGAATTTTGAAGTCAAAGTTGATTCTTAAACTGTGTGGCACAATTTGAAATAATAAGTAAACAGAAAGCAACGTACATTTCTGAAGATTTAAAACTGTTCTAAATTCTAGTTGTGAAAATGATCTTAGATCATTTCTGTGCACCCAGAGTAATTATTAATAGTTCTCACTTTCACTTTCAAAGCACCCCAGTATAATCAATAAATTATATGGGAACCCTGGTTATAAACATTCATGCAAATTATCTTTATTCTCCAGGAATTGAAGCTGAATTTAAAAAATAGACTTACCAAAGTAGGTTTATCAAAATCTGAAGTAAACACAACCAGATATGTTGTCTTTTAATTGCCATTGACTTCTAGACACATGGTAATTTTCATTAGCATTTCCTCTTAAATGCTTGAGTTATTTGGAAATGCATTTTAAAGTTTTCTAATATGTGCATATTATTTGTATTGTTTCTTTCTAATTTAATTCCCTTATAATTAATGAATATGTTTAGTATATTTATTCTTCAAAATTTGTCAAAATGTTCTTTATGAGTAATAAAGTCAATTTACTTGTTGTTCCATGTATAATTGAGTATCTATTATGGTTGTCTTGACAAGTTTGTGGTTAAAAGTTAGTTTTTAAAGTTTACTATTAGGCAGACCTATTAGTTAAGAGTGAAAGAGAACAATGGGAATTTTCAGATATAAAACAATCACACAATGTATACTCAAGAGACCCTCTCAAGGCATGATCTTCTGCAAGAAAGTAATTAGAGAAAAAAGATATGACATATAAGTAAAAATTATGTGCAACTATATTCATTAAGTATGACTATTCCAATAATTTATTATTAGAAGTAATTTTTTGTTTACAAAATTATTTTTATTAATTGACTCTATTTCTAAAATAAGTGTGTTGAATACTTTCCTATACGTGCTTATAGATTTTGGTTCTCCTTTTTTGTTTTTTATACCTTTAAATATATACTTGTGTGCATGTCTCTGTGCTTACACGCACACATGTGCACACACAGGTATATACACTGGAAGCTATTATAGGCAAACTAGCTCACAATTCTTACATTTTCTTGTTTTTTTGTTTTGTTTTGTTTTGTTTTGTTTTTTGAGACGGAGTCTTGCTCTGTCGCCCAGGCTGGAGTGCAGGGGCCAGATCTCAGCTCACTGCAAGCTCCGCCTCCTGGCTTCACGCCATTCTCCTGCCTCAGCCTCCCGAGTAGCTGGGACTAAAGGCGCCCGCCACCTGGCCCGGCTAGTTTTTTGTATTTTTTTTAGTAGAGACAGGGTTTCACCGTGTTCACCAGGATGGTAATTCTTACACTTTCTTGATGGATTATCTTTGCTTTACTTATTATACATAGTAGCAAAATTTTCATTAACTATGTCTTGTCTGATGTTCTAATATTGTACTAGTTTGCTCTGTGGTAGGTTTTGAATGTTCCATAGATTTTCATCTTTTTCCCCCTCAACCTCTTTCTACAGCACTGTATATAAAAACAGAATACTCACAGTATTCAGCTAGATTTTTATTTAATTAGTCTCCTAATCTATTTCTATAGATTATGTAAATCCATCTGTAGTTTTTGTAATTATTTATGTATTTGTACTTATTTCTATAATTTTTTTGTGGTTTTGATTGCTGTTTATTTTCTTTTTTTCACTTTTTCCATTGTTGTACCCTCTGTTGTGTTGAGATAGTTTCCTGCATTCCCACCTTTATTTTCCTCAAGCAATTTTGAAATAGCAGACTTTAGTTTTATTATTTTCTGAATACCTTTAACCATTTTGTACCTAAAATATAATTACATAACTAATGTGCCTGACTTCAGCATGTTTATTTATTCTCACACTCATCTTATTTACATTATAGAGTCTTGATTTTTTACTTTTTAAAATCACACTAAAATATTAATTTCTATATTAAACAGTTGAATTTATTAACATATTTCAACAATTATTTTGCTCAACTTCATTTTTTATTTTCATATCTATGAACTTGCTTGCTTTATTTCTTGCTTCTTTTTTTTTTTTTTTTTTTTTTTAACAGTCTTACTCTGTCACTCAGGCTGAAGTGCAGTGGCATGAACACAGCTCACTGCAGCCTCGATCTCCCAGGCTCAAGTTATGCCCTGCTATTTTGTTTTTGTTATTTGTAGAGATGGGGTCTCACTACGTTGCCCAAGCTGATCTCAATCTCCTGAGCTCAAGCTATCTTCCTGCGTGGCCTCCCAAAGTGTTGGGGTTATAGGCGTGGATCACTGCACCCGTCCTGAGCTTACTCCCTTCTTGCAAAAGAAACTGTTTTAAGACTGGGCGCAGCGGCTCATGCCTGTAATCCTAGCACTTTGGGAGGCTGAGGTGGGTGGATCACTTGCGATCAGGAGTTCAAGACCAGCCTTGCCAAAATGATGAAACTCCGTCTCTACTAAAAATACAGAAAATTAGCTTGGCGTGGCTGTGGACGCCTGTAATCCCAGATATTTGGGAGGCTGAAGCCTGAGGATTGCTTGAACCCAGGAGGCGGAGGTTGCAGTGAGCCGAGATGGTACCATTCATTGCACTCTAGCCTGGGCAACAAGAGCAAAATTCCATCTCAAAAAAAAAAAAAAAGAAGAAAAAGAAACTGTCTTAAAATAGTATAGTATGTTTTTAAGCTTTAAATTCTTTTATTGGTTTAGTTTTAGTTTGCTCTCACTTTGAGTGATAGGTCTACTGAATATTAAACTTTAAGTTGACTATGATTTACTCTTAGTTCTTTACAGATACCATTGTCAATAGTGCAAAGTCGGCTGTTACTTTTCTATTATGAAATTTTTTACTTATTCATTTTATCCCTGCTCTTTTTAACTTTCACTCTGATGTGACCAGATGTAAAACTATGCTCTTTTTTTTCTGCTTGGAGCTTTCATTGAATTTTATATTTCAAGGACTTTCATGAATTTCAAGACTATCTTGGCTATTACCCTTCAAATATTGATTCTTTGCTATTTTCTTATCTGAATCTTTTTTATACGTCTGTGGAAATTCTGAAATTATGCACCATGTTGCATTTAATAAATGCTTTTATTCTGTGCTGATTTGGGTTTAATTTTTATATTTGAATAATATAAGCTTATCCCGACTATATATAGGATTTCCTTTCAGTTATCACAATTTTTATGAGAATATTTCCATTGCATTAATTTATTATTTTGCGTATCTTCCAGCCTTATATGACTGTTGACTTTTATCTATTGTTTATTTTTAATCAGTATTATGGTATTTTATTTTTTGATCCTCCAAACATTATTTAATTTAGACCCTCAGACATGTTATAAAATTAATTTTTCTTGGAGTGAAAGTGTATTTCATTGATTCATTCAACACTTTTTAAATTATTTGATTTCTTGAATATTTTAGGAAGATCAGATTGTATGCATGTTTTGAATAGAAAAGTTTTAAAGATTTTGATTTTGTTTTGTTGTTATTGGGGTGTGCGATTGTGTGTGTCCGTGTGTGTGTTTGTTTTACTTTTATTTTTTTATTTTGTATTTTTCCTACTCACCCTCCAACTATCTAGCTACTCTGCCATTTTGACGTTGCTTCCTTCTAGCCTGTGGGTCTCCAGACCAGCTGTCATTAGAATGGCTTCTGGCAGCTTCTGTTTCATAAAGGTATCCAGGATATTGCAGATCCAATCACAGAGCCAGCTGGCAACTTGGCTCAGTACTTGGTCAAGAGGTTGTGTTTTCATTATCTATTTCCATATGTCAACAGGCTTTCTGTAATGTCATATCCCAAGCAGCAAGTAAATAGCCATTTTTTCAGGCTCTTTGCACATTTGAGAGAAAGGGATTTTATTTTTTCCCAGTCCCAGGATTTGAATTTTGAGACTGACTGAAAACCACGTCACTCAGAGAACTCTTAATGCTCTTCCCTTCAGTAGCCAGTCTCCTTGTTGCTACGCTTATCTTCTAATCCCTGGAGTCCAACAGGCCAGTGGCTATAGTCCCCAAAACTACTTTGCTTTTCTGTGGGCTCATTGCTGATCTGTAAAAATGTTTATCATGTCTTTGCATCTCGGCTAAAATATATGTGTATGTGATATAGATGTACAAATATGAGTGTGTATATACATATATAGAGACATATGTATATGTGTGTGATTAGCATATTTGAATTATTGAGTCTTTTAAAAACTCATTACATCTTTTTGTCAGTGGTTCACATTCGTGGTGACAAATTAATGAATGTCAGTCAGGTTCCCTGTGATCCTTCTATGACTAACTGAAGCACACTAAATCTCTAGAAACTGAGAATTACATGTTTTACTATTTTTCTGAATTTTTTTTTATTTTACATGTAAGATAACAACTAAGAAGTAGAAAAATTTTAAAGTTGATAAATTTATATGACAGTATAAAAATGCTGTGAGCCTTTTGAATAATAGGGTATCATGTTAATTTGGAGCTAATGAAAAGTTCTAGTTTTTAGTCCAGGACTATTCAAGGTGTTAAGCTGTTATTAGAGTCTAATTCTATGTTCAGATTGTTTAAATAATGGATTAAAATCATCTTATAATTGTTATACCATTTCTAATCCTAAAAAATCTAATTAATAACAACTTACATTTATTAAGAACTTATTTTGTTCTAAGCATTGTTTTACGCATTTAAAAATTTTATCTTCATTAATCTTTACACAGCTATGAAGTAGTTACGGTTTCCTGGTTTTTCACCAAAGCTAAGGCACAGACAGATAATTACTTGCTGATAGTGTAACACATAATAAATGGTGCCTCAGAAGCAACCCCTGGCAGTCTGGCTCCAGAAAGAAGATACTATATAGCTTTGCTTGTTTTACTTTCAAACAGCCTTCATTAGATACCATAACATAATGACTGATTTCATGTCTTTGTATGGCTATGGAATTAGCTGTTTTCCTTTTACATTCTGTTTTTTTTCCTTTCCAAATGACCTTTCCTTGTTATCAATTGCTTACATAACAGTTGATTTATAGACTTTTGAAGGTTTTAGCTTCTATATCTGATTGTACACTTTAAAGATAAAACATACTATAGGTTACTATATTAATATGTAAAATGCATAATTAATTTTAATTCCTAATATGCATTACAGAACAAGGTATGCATATGAAAAGCACCCAAATGTGTGCCTAGAATAATTCTCTTGACTGCTTATTCACTGTAACAAACAGATTCTATTATAAATGCTAACAAAGGATTTAAAAAATCAAAATTATTGGCCGGGTACGTTGGCTAACGCCTGTAATCCCAGCACTTTGGGAGGCCGAGGCGGGCAGATCACGAAATCAGAAGATCGAGACCATCCTGGCTAACACCGTGAAACCCTGTCTCTACTAAAAATACAAAAAATTAGCCGGGCGTGGTGGCGGGCGCCTGTAGTCCCAGCTACTCGGGAGGCTGAGGCAGGAGAATGGCGTGAACCCGGGAGGCGGAGCTTGCAGTGAGCCGAGATCACGCCACTGCACTCCAGCCTGGGTGACAGAGCAAGACTCCGTCTCAAAATAAATAAATAAATAAAACACTGTCACTCAATTTTTTAAAATAAAAACCAACCAAACCAATTTAGCCCATAGACACCAGCAGGCTTGGCCTAATATTAGTAATTTCATTTCGCTGCTATATCAAACAAATTTAGTAAGTCCTCAGTATTTCACCAGATGGCCCAAATATCACATTCCCATTCATTGTCCTCATTAATGTTTATAAGAATGATATTCATTATCTCATTTCATTTTCAAAAAATTTACTGCTAGATTTTAGTTAGGCCAACTCTTTCTATAAATAGCTCAGTAATACATCAGTTTATTAGCTATAGACTTATAGAGTCAATCTGTATAATAGCATTTTTTGTTTAGAAAAGAGAAACTATGTTCATAGAATTCAAAAAGGGACTTAGTAATTTTAAAAGATTATGTGTAAGAGAGGGAGAGAGAGAGAGGAAGGAGTTAATATAGGCAGAACCTGAACTTCAGAAGTGTCATATTGTAAAAATTTATTGGAGTACTTTTGTTTTGGAATTCAAATGATTTTTTAAACAATGTTAGATTTCTAGGTTAGCCTAATTTGGATCTCATGTGTGGTACAAATACATAACCTGAGTTATGGATTCCAAGATTACAGAACTAAGAGGAAGGAAGAAGGAAAAAATAGAGTCAGGTACAACCACAAGTCAAAATATTGTGACAGACAAAATTTTCCCTTAGGTTGACTTCTTTACTTCTACACTCCTTTCAACCATCTAGTATATATCTACTAATGTGTACAGACATGGTCTATTGAATGTGGTAAGAGTCCTAGGACTGAATGAAGTGTTGACATGTAAACATCCATTAATTCATTGGCAAAGTGCTGAAGACCACAGACTGTAGAATCAGAGTTTTGAGACCTAAATCCTGCATCTGCCACAAGTGAGTTGAGCGCTCTTAAGTAATTTTTTAAATCACCCTCTGTTATATATCACTTATCAGTAAAATGGAGGCAATACTAGTAACTAGCCCATAAAGTTTGTTTGAAGATTAATTGAATAGTATTTTTAAAACTTTTGGAATAATGACTGATACATTATAAGCAGTATGGACAGTACAGAACTTTTATGCTAATGTTGTGTTGCTGTTAGTATTAATTTTAAAACAACATGTACTAGAGCATTAAACATGATACTAGGAGATGGACACACATGGTAAAGAAAGCACAGTGCTTGCATTAAAGAGTTTCAGGCTGCAGAAAATAGAGATTGGTTATTTTAAAGATCGTTAAATAGGGACATGAGTCTAATGTTTTATTCAATACCAGAGGGAAAATGCATAGAAAAAAAAGAGTAAAGAAACACTTAGACCCAAAAGTGTCTATGTTCAAGATGAGCATGACTATCCAGGCACAGAAGGAGTTGACAATTACTACTTAAAAAAAAATAATTAAGAAAAGAGATCAGTTCAGATATTGGAAGATAGGAAAGAGAAAATGCCATTATTAATGTTAAGCAACAGGTATTAAAATTCAAAGTACAGTATCTAGACATGAGGGGTGGGAATTCCAAGCTGACTTTGAGAGGTAAAGAAGTAAGCAAGATGTTGAGAAATCAGATAAGAGAAATGTGAACTCAGCTTTGTAGGAACTAGAAGGCAACACAGCAAGACCAACTCAATGTAGTTATTGAGCTACTGTCTCTGAAAGTTGACTAGTCCCTGTGCCTACAGATAGGTCTAGTCACAGATCTGAGGACACAGTTTAGAATTAGAAGAACTCAGACAAATATTATAATAATTGACCAAGGATACCAAAACTTCTCAGCTATCTTTCTGAGCCTTAGAACGTCCCTCTATGAAATGTGGTTAATATTAAAACAGGTTCTAAGCTCTAAAGAAAGATAAAATGGGGAAGAGGGAAAATGTGTTAGAAAGTGTTTTCTAGACTATATGTATATATTAACTATCTTAATTGTCATGTGACCATAGTCACAAACCTAAAAATATTGGGAAATTACAACAGTGGATCCAAAATACTAGGATGTGCAAGGCACCATCATGCTGCTTCAGGTCCTCATCACACTGTTCCAGTCCTATTCTACATCTAAGGCATTTTTTATCTTCTTTATTTCCCTAATGGGTGGAGCATAGTAGGAGATTAAATGTGCATTGAATGAATAAAATAGGATTGGCTAAATTGAGTTACATTAATATGAGAAAAATTTTCAACAACTTATGCCTCCTAAAGCTATTTTCATTTTTCAAAGAAGCACCTTCTTGACCTCAAATTAATGTCCAAATGGTAGAATTTCAAGAAATGTGGCAAAAGTTACATTAAAAAGAAAGAAAAAGGACTAAAATGAGATAATATGTATGGGAATTTAGGAGATTTGGCAGTTTCTCATTTGATAGTTTTTTCTTCCAACTTTGAGTACAAATATTCTTACATACTTCTATGTTTTGTTTTATTATTTACTTTCATGCTATTCTGCTATAGACTGAGGGAATGGGAACTGGAATAAGCTGGTCAAGAGCAGCATTTTGTGTAAGAGTTAAAATTGTTTCAGGCATTATGAAATAAGTGTATTTATTTTAAGAGAAGAACTGAAAATATTATATCTAAATCATGGCAAGTCTAATCTGAATACTAACTTCATTTCAAGATAAACATAGTTCATCAAACAGATAAGCATTTTCCCTCTAGATAAATTTAAGCAATGACATATCTTGCATCTGAAATATTATTTCTAGAAAGTATTACTATACTCTTAAAACACTTTAAGGGTATAGATACCCAGAATATTTGCATATGTAATTAATTGGTTATAATTCAGAAGCATATCAAAAGCATACACTTTAAAAAATACCTCAATAGGGTTTTCAATATTTTCTGTTTTTTTCTTTCTTTCTTTTTTTTTTTTTTTTTTTGTAAGACAGAGTTTCATTCTGTTGCCCAGGCTGGAGTGCAGTGGTACAATCTTGACTCGCTGCAGCCTTTGCCTCTGAGGTTTAAGCAATTCTCCTGCTTCAGCCTCCGTAGTAGCTGGGATTACAGACTCCCACCACCATTCCCGGCTAATTTTTGTATTTTTAGTAGAGCCTAGGTTTTACCATGTTGGCCAGTCTGATCTCGAACTCCTGGCCTCAAGCGATCTGCCCACCTTGGCCTTCCAAAGTTCTGGGATTACAGGTGTGAGCCACCATGCCTGGCCAAAGATTTTAAAGCCCTAGATTGTTATGCTATACAATTTAAGTTCATTTGCACATTGAATGTGAGATTATAAAATACCTCATCATCATTCTTTGCCTTTGTAAAAACATAACTAATAAATATTCTTTCTGTTTATTCCCAAGTGTAACCTAATAGGGTGGCCTTATGTCTCAATTTTCTCTGGGCATTCCCATTTTATGCCCTTTAGGTATCATCATTATTAATAGGTATAATAATTTTGAAGTCTCAGCATAGTTATTAATGGTACTCCCATCTACTCTCAATAGTGTCCCAATACAGAAGGCAATCTATATTGACCCCTTATGGAAGCCACAACCACAACACTTAAATATTGAAGATTATTAAATTCTAGAAGAAAGGCACTTGCTCTTACTAATTATTGATATAATTTAGAACTTCTACATGCTCTGAGAATCTTCTGGCTCTTTAACTGAACTATGTGATACAAAATGGAACTTGGGCAGGTCAGTCAAAACCCCTCTCTCCTCTGTCAGGCAGAAGGCTTAACCATGGGGATGAGGCCAGGCATCTTGTTACTCTCCTTTCCAACTCCCAGTCTAATTAAGTTTCAAACAGGAGAAACACCTAGGTGTCCTTACCTTTAAATATTTAAATACACTCTTGGGTTTCTCAGCAATTTACACCCCAAACTTCAGTACAGACTTGTAAATCCCTAAACTGTGTGAGATTCCACCTCTCTCCCTTCCTGTGATGTTAGTGATTCCTGTGGGGAAAGGGACACTTGTAAGTTCTACGATTTACAAGTGCACTGTGCTTTGTAAGGTGTAAACTGCAAGGAAACTCCAGAGTGCCAGTAAACATCTAAATGTGGTGAGCATCATGTCCCTTTATCTTCTGGGGCAGCAGTGGCTGCGAAAGGGAAGTGAAAAGGAGAGCAAACTTGGCTTTCCAGGTCTTTCACCAAAATGAGAAACCAATATTGGAGGCGTCCTGGATTTAGCAGCAGAAAGACAAGAATATCTTTAATGACTTCTACTTTGGTTGTCATGTAAATAATTTGCCATGATCAATTATGTAACACATAACTAACATGAGGCTAATTATTAAATAATTGAAGCACATTTACTCTCTAAATAGTACAGCTATTTAAAATGTACTTAATGCCTATTCTCTCACCATTATTTTCAACCACATTATGATAAGCAAATATGATAGCCATATATTAAAATATGATAATTTAATAATATAAATATTAAAGGAAATTTTTACGTTATCTCTTCTTAGACATTACATCTACAGATTGAAAATAGAGAGGACCATGGAAAGCGATTTGCCCAAATGTAGGGAGCCTAGTAGCATTAAATAAATGAAGTTCATGAGGCAAAGCTTTTCTAATTTATTTTGACTTCTGGAACAGTGTACATTATCTGCACAAGGTTTTCAGAGCCATGTCTAAGAGAATGTTAAAAAGACTGGGGCAAAAAAAAAAAAAATACTGTTCTCCTGACCCAAAGACATCCATATGAAGACCAAAATGCAGGTGTTACTGTCCCAGTGCCCATTTTGTGCTGTGAAGTAGGGCCCCAGGATTTTCTTTAAAGTCATAGTTCTACTCGCCAAATTTATCACCTAAGACTCCCAGGTGCAAATATATATGCACACGTAGAAAATAACCAGTTTCAGCTTAAATGTTTCTTATATTCAGGTCAATGTTGTTGTCTTTGGCTCCTAAGTATCCATCTCGCCTTCATTTACTTTGAATGAACAGGAGGTGACAAATTGTACCATTCCAGATGATGAAATCTTCAAAATACAATTTCTCCATTTTGGAGGACAGGATAGAATGACTGCTTCAAATGATCATACCCCCACTTTTCTGTGTTTTATGCAGGATTACCAAGGCATAGGATAGAATTTACTGGAGGTTTTGAGTTTCAAATTCAGCAGCACTTGAAGTAAAGGAGAAGGGAAAAACAGATGTAATTCTGAAGCTTCTTGTTGCCAAAAGAAACATGAAACCACTGACATGTTCTCTCGTTCTTCTCTTTTTCCTTTGTGTTTTGTATTGCACCAGGCTCTCCTCCTGGCAGCCTAGGCGTCTTTCAGTATCTTTGTTACCTCCATGTGGAAAGTTCTTGTGTTTCTATTAAATTCTCTGCTCTTTTTGCTCCCACATTGACCTATCCTATCTTAAATTCCCAAACGATTGCATTCATTAACAGGTTCCAATATTTCAGTTTCTCCTTGCTTTTCTTCTTTTAGTTTAGTTGTTTATGGAACTTTAAATTTATCTTTTTTGCTTTCATATTATTTTAAATCTTTCTGTCTTTTAGCCTGTTTATGGTCTTTGGAGTTATCTTAAGAATAACTTAAAATAAGTGTTTTAGCCTTCCTTGCTTTAATCATTGGTCTACATACTACCTTACAATGATTTTTCCTTACAAATCTTTTTTGTTATTGTAGATGTTTGAGTGAGAATATGAAATTTGAAATTGATTGACTTGGTTCAAATCTCTTACCATTCACCAATTCTATAATTCACTTAAGCAGTCTAAACTATATTATCTTTATCTCCTAAAATGTGATGATAATACTTGATGGCTGTTGCCAAGGTTAAGCATAGCAGCATTTGAAATGGTTGATCACCCTTGTCATAAAGAGTCAATAAACAAGTGTTATTACTATCGTAATCTATATCAGGACAAAGGGGAAGTATATTTTTTATTTCTAAAAGAAAATGGTGAAATTTGTAAAATTCAAACGTTTAACTGATGATGACAAAATGTACAGCATGCATGTAGTATGAAACACAATCATAATTTTAGGAACACATTTTTGAGAGTGTACTTGGATCTAATTTGCAAAAAGATAGCACACTGAGATAAGAACTTGAATTGCAGAGCCAGATATGTTTTTGTTCAATCACTAATTCCCTCCTGTACTTCGTTTTGTTATACGGCCAAGAAGCCTGCTTTTATGATTCTATTATATCATCTGTTAAATAGAAGTAATAACACTTATCTCATGGTTATAGTACAAACAATGCTTACAAAACTGTTATCATGTTGGTTGACCTGTAAAATTATATTGCATAATATTATTGAATTGGGAGTGAATTTAAAAAGTTTACACTTGTACTAACAAAAATATTATATTAGAATAATTTCCATTGAGCCAAAATAACATGTTTTTCTAATATACATCAATATTCGTATCACACAAGCTCTGTAAACAGTGGCAACTGAAGCAAATGGTCTACTCAAACTTGAGAGAGCATTTTAATATCTTTATAAACTACATTAGACAATATGTCTTCAAAATGGGCATAATCTAAATATGTTCATAGGGATATCCAAAAAGTTAGATTGAATGACCTCTAGTGGTTCCTTCCTATGGGTTTCTAATTTATTTCCCAGAGAAATTTCCATGAACTGCCCTTAGGGCTGCTGAACTTTCCAGGTTTGATGAGCATCTCATTGGGCCGATGAACTCATAGAAAAAGAAAAATAAATCTTAGGTTACACATTTTAAATCTAGTCAACATGTAAAGGATGAACTGTTGCTTTGGGATGTCTTACAATCACACAGCAGTACTCCAACCTATAGACACTAAGTTGAACTGTGAATCTATAGTTTTTTATTCTCTTTTTTTTTTTTTTATTAAAACTTGGTCTTTTCGTTTATACTGATAATGACTTTATTACCACTTTTTCATATACATATATATGAAATATATATTTTCAAATATATTTTACTGCCACAAGAAAATATATTTCTGAAACATATAAATTTATATGTAAGGTTTTGTAAAGTCATTCTAAGTCAATTTTACCAATTTTGTATTAAATTTAAAATTAAAAATGATAAAATTTTCTTTGTCATGATGAATAGTAAATTTCAATGTTTTCTCTTTTTCTACATACCAGGAGTTTAAGAGACTTCTAGAGTTAAATTTTAGAGTTAATTCTAGAGTTAAATAATTCTTTCAGAGTTATAGAATACTATAACTCTATAAAAATGGTTATTATATGCCAGGTACCCCTCTAAAAGCATGATATATTCTAAGTAGTTAATCTCTCATAACTACCTAACATAGAAAATTACTATTGTCCTTATTTTCACAGATGAGGAAACTGAGTCACAAAGAGTTTACACAATTTTCACATTTTACACTACTAAAGGTAAAGGTGATAAATCTGGGGTTTAAACTCAGACAGTGGGGCACCAGAACCCAGGTAAATAAAAATGATAATATCTATGGAGCATAACTATGAAAATTAAAATGATTGTCCTTTTAATGTAAATTAAACAGAAACAACACTTTTTTTTTCTTTTTTTTTTTTTTTTGAGATGAAGTCTGGCTCTGTCACCCAGGCTGGAGTGCAGTGGCACCATCTCGACTCACTGCAAACACCCCCTCCCCGGTTCAAGTGTTTCAAGCTTTAGCCTCTTGAGTAGCTGGGACTACAGGCTCAAGCCATCACGCCTGGCTGATTTTTGTATGTTTTTTTTCAGTAGAGACAGGGTTTCACAGTGTTGGCCAGAAGGCTGGTCTCAAACTCCTGACCTCATTAACATGGCCACAAAAAAACTTTTAATATATGTGTGTCCTAGAGAGTGAGATGTCCTTGAAGTGAAAACTTTTTAACTGAAAAATTGCAACAATATGCTTCCCCATAATTGATGATGTATTTTGGGGTCTATCAAAGCCAAAATAATTTAGTTAGAGGATATCATTGCCACTTGTCTAGCATTAAAATCTGTAAAGCTGTAAGAAGTTTTATTTGTGAATGAGACAACCCAAGATCAGGAAAAAAAAAAAAAAAAAGAAAGAAAAAACCCTGATTTATGTGAGGCTGGGGGAAAGAAGGAGCAGTGAGGGGAGGGAGAAGTCTTTTAAAGTACACAAATCAAGGAGCTCTGAGGAGGGTATGTTTAAATGTATATTCCTGTATTAAAATTCAGCAGCTTTTTCCCTCACATTACTGAGCTGGAATTAACATCATCTTAATCATGAACAATACTGTACTGGAAAAGTAGTACTAGCATCTGACATAAAACATTTAAAGTGTTGGAAAAATATGAATGTTTGTTTGTTTAGAATAGGCGATACCACCACAGTGTAGGAAAACATTTGTGCTGCAGGAAGTCAGGGACTCGGAATGGAGGGACTGGCTGAAGCCGCAGCAGAAGAACATAAATTGTGAAGATTTCGTGGACATTTATTAGTTCCCCAAATTAATACTTTTATAATTTCTTAGGCCTGTCTTTACTGCAATCTCTGAACACAAACTGTGAAGATTTCATGGACACTTATCACTTCCCCAATCAATACCCTTGTGATTTCCTATGCCTGTCTTTACTTTAATCTCTTAATCCCGTCATCTTCATAAGCTGAGGAGGATGATTGTCACCTCAGGATCCTGTGATTGTGTTAACTGCACAAATTGTTTGTAGAGCATTTGTGTTTGAACAATATGAAATCTGGGCACCTTGAAAAAACGAACAGGATGACAGCAATGTTCAGTGAACAAGGGAGATGGTCTTGGAGTCTGACTCCCAGTGAGCCAGACGGAACAGAGCCATATTTCTCTTCTTTCAGAAGCAAATAGGAGAAATATCGCTGAATTCTTTTTCTCAGCAAGGAACATCCCTGAGAAAGAGAATGCACCCTAAGGGTAGGTCTATAGACAGTCCCCTTGAAGTGGCCGCCTTTTACGTTAGAAGCCAAAGGGATGAAATAAGCCCCAGTCGCCTGTAGCACTCCCAGGCTTATTAGGACAAGGAAATTCCCGTCTAATAAATTTTGGTCAGACAGGTTGTCTGCTCTCAAACCCTGTCTCCTGATAAGATGTTATCAATAACAATGTGTGGCTGAAACTTCATTAGCAATTTTAATTTCACCCCATCCTGTGGTCCTGTGATCTCGCCCTGCCTCCACATGCTTTGTGATATTTTATTACCTTGTGAAGTATGTGATCTCTGTGACCCACACCCTATTCGTGCACTCCCTCCCCTTTTGAAAATTGCTAATAAAAACTTGTTGGTTTTATGACTCAGGGAGCATCATGGAACCTGCCAACGTGTAATGTCTCCCCCAGACACCCAGCTTTAAAACTTCTCTCTCTTGTACTCTTTCCCTTTATTTTTCAAAGCAGCTGAAACGCTTAGGGAAATAGAAAAGAACCCATGTTAAATATCGGGGGTGGGTTTTCCCCAGATATCTTTTGTATTTTTAGTAAAGACGTGTTAGCCAGGATGGTCTCAATCTCCTGATCTCATGATTCATCCGCCTCGGCCTCCCAAAGTGCTGGGATTACAGGTGAAAAGAAAAAAGCCCAATTTATTTGAGGCTGAGGGAAAGAAGCAACAGTGAGGGGAGGGAGCAGTCTTTTAAAATACACAAATCAGGGAGCTCTGAGGAGGGTATGTTTAAATATATATTCCTGTATTAAAATTCAGCAGTTTTTTTCCCACACATTAGTGAACCGGAATTAATGTCATCTTTATCATGAACAATAGTGTACTGGAAAAGTAGTACTAGTATCTGACATAAATCATTTAAGGTGTTGGGAAAATATTAATGAATGTTTGTGTAGAATAGATGATACCACCACAGTGTAGGAAAACATTTGAAAATGCATAAGTATAAATATAGGTATAATGTTAGAGGTATTATTTTTATTAAAATAGTTTCATACTTATTTAAATAGATAAGTGAAAAAAGATTTACCTCTTCATATACCTGCATATTTTAATCCCAAAATAATGATTTAATTTATTTGATGTTCTCAGTATCATGTAAATTGGCAATCTTCTTTATTGGTTATCATTTCAAGTTGTGTTGCTTAAATACATATTTCTATTCCTGACAGTAATAACTCCATAGTAGTGGGTTGCAAAACAAGTCACCACATCTATCATTAATGCGACAAGACATTAACACTTGTTGGCTAGAGAAATGGCCTCACCTAGAAAATTATTACTTGGCCAGGTGTGGTGGCTCAAGCCTGTAATTCCAGCACTTTGGGAGGCAGAGGTGGGCGGATCACAAGGTCAGGAGATCAAGACCATCCTGACCAACATGGTGAAACTCCTTCTCTACTAAAAATACAAAAATTAGCTGGGTGTGGTGGCACGTGCCAATAGTCCCAACTACTCAGGAGGCCGAGGCAGGAGAATCACTTGAACCCAGAAGGCAGAGGCCACAGTGAGTCAAGATCCCACCACTTCACTCCATCCTGGGAAGCAGAGCAAGAATCTGTTTCAAAAAATATATATATATATTATTACTGATGTTCCAACCCATGGATGAACTAAAATCTCATTAGATCATAGGTTTGTTGAACAGTAGATATAAGAAAATGAGATATGCTAGGTTGGGATTAAGAAACAGCAGACATTTTTGAAAAAATAATAGCCAAACTATACATTTTTAGGTGTGAACACTATGCCAGCTGACTCTGAAGCTCAAGAAATCCATGGCCCTTTACTACTTTCACAGTTAGGAATTATGAACTACTTTCTAAAATTTTTTATTACTTCTACTGTACTATTTACCTATCTCTATAAGTGTATGTAATTATATCTAAAGATATGCACATAAACAAATGTGTCATATTCTCCCTGCTTCTAATTTTTGTACTCCATTAATAATTGGTGATGAAAATGTCCCATTGAATACCACTGTTTCTTTTTTCAGTGCCAGTAAGTCTGATACAAATGAAGCACTGGTTGAAAATAAAAAGAAGGAATAAAGAGAATCTCCAGTTATGAGTTAATTCTCACCACACTTTCATGATGACCATACTTTCTCTTTCCCTCTTATTTTGTGGGTGACAAACTTTTAAATTTATCCACTATTGTGTGCATGTGATGTCTGCAAGTGAGAAGCACATTCTGATGTAACAGATCTGTCCATGGGAAGACAAAATGTGGTTATTATTCATCGTTATTGTCTTTATCCTGAGAGATAGAGAATATATTTACCATGTAAAAGAGCAAAAAGTACTATGACTTATGTTTCACAAATAAATATCTAATTTCACATACCATCATGTTATATTATATTTTGCATGGCTACATTTTCTGCTCTCTGAGACATTAGAATTTCATATCACATATTTTAAGGGAAAGGAGATTGGCACATTGTGTTACAGAAGGAGGTACTTGTCCTTAGCAGCACTAGGATATTTAATATGTAGGCTTATGGATGAGGAATAGGAGGAAACCTGGGAACACCTTGTACTGAAAGGATACTCATACTTGAAATAAAATACCATCCTGACTTTCTCTGTCTCTGCAACAGCTGGGAAAATACTAAGATAAAATTTTTCTTTCACTCCTTTCCACCCCATACCCACCCCCACCAATCTAATCCCTGCCCAAATAATATCCAGGTCAACTAGATAAAGACAGGTTTTTTAAAATACAAAATTCCATTTATATGAAGTTGTTGATAATCACATTGACATCTCTTACACAGTTTCTGGCATTAAACAAGTATATAATGATTTTTCTTTTAAATAAATAAATAATCCCAGGAAAAACCTAATATTTCTATCCTATATTTCCATTAGCAGGTCACAGTACAGTACTCAACATTTTGATGAGAAGAATACCCTCCTTAAGGTTTATTGTGCTTATTTATTCTCAGGCCACATCTATCAAAACACAGACATATTCCTGGAAGGGCATAATTCATGAGTGAGATTCATTTTGACAAAGAAACAAAAATATTGATTTGTGGGAAACTAAACAACAACCACAAAAAACTCAAGATTAGGTGGAGAAGTATAGTTGCGACAGAAAAGAGTTGATTTTTAGCTGGCAGACACCAGGACGGTCCTTCTGTTTCTAATTAAATTTTAATAGATTTTATCCATTCCACCTGGTTCTAGAGTCTGTGTGGATTGGCAGTTGCCCTTGCCTTGTAAGTTGTTAAATCCTTAAAAGATTACCCCTGAAGAGATGAATTGATAGCAAAGAAGACACTTAGGACCAGCCAGATATATGAAAGGCTAAGGTGAGTACTTTTGAGAAAAACACACACTAAAAGAACTCAGAAACACTGAGACAAATTTATTTCTGTTATATAATATCCTTCAAGTTAGCATAGTCATATAATAAAACTGTGTATTTTCAATCCTGTTCAACACATGGACAAATTTTCTTTAGAAATAATGGAAATCAGAGATTATCCTTTAGATAGATGTTTGAATTTTTATAAACACATCATTTCATTATTGCACTACCATTAGCACTGTGCATTGTGTAATTTGTGTGGTTCTTACATGAGCTGCAAGCGTAAATTGCTTAGAATTCCTCTGGAGGCTGAACCTCTCAAAACATATCAACATCACCTTCATCAGAATGTTTTAATAGGTGAAAATGCAGATTCCTCTGTGCTACCCTAGAAGTACTGAGTCATAAATTTTGAAGGTGCAGCAAAGAAATCTGCATTTTAATACATTCCCTAGATAATTCTTACATGCTTGGAAAGCTTCTCCCAGGAAAGGTCAAATGATATATCCTGGTTTTTGACATATGCCAGGCCAAGCACCTCAATACAGAGTGAAATGATACACCAAGTATTTTGTTATCACCTAATGTGCAATTATCCATCTAGCAATTGCCTGCATCTAGCATATATTAGATGGTAGCAAAATGTACACACCTTTGGAATGTATGTGTCCTCAGATACCTAAAGAGTTAGATCAACAAATCGAAATTGTTTATCTTACAAATACCCAAAAATAGAAAATATTTTTATTTTAAATAACTTTTCTTCTTCTTCTTCTTCTTCTTCTTCTTCTTCTTCTTCTTCTTCTTCTTCTTCTTCTTCTTCTCCTCCTCCTCCTCCTTCTCCTTCTCCTTCTCCTTCTCCTTCTCCTCCTTCTCCTTCTCCTTCCTCTTCTCCTTCTCCTTCTCCTTCTTCTTTTTTGTTTCACATAACTACCCCAATTGATGGCTATTACTCTCAGAGGCAAAAGCAAACATTTGTGGAATTGCTGGAATGTGTCTCTTTTCCATCAATTCTATTTGAAACCATGAAGTTGTAGTGGCTTCCACCCCAAGTAATCAATTAACACAGGACTCCTCAAAATTGGCCCAGTCATATTCAGATAATTTGTGAAGCACTCAGAAAATCTAATTGGATTTTAAAATGTTTAACCAAACCCCTGATTGAGTGTGTCTCACTTATATTGGTTATATTTTGAAACAAAAGGATTGTATATCCTGATGGCATGCAAGCCAAAACCTAGAATGTAGTACAAATAAAAGTTAATCTCTATTTCTCAAATAAAATTTTCTTCCCTTCTGTTTCATATACTTTCCTAATAATTTGTCCCACACTCTGTCCTATTTTTGATAATATGACATTCTGAGTGATAAAAAGCATTTCTCTAAATTTGCTGAAGAACTGTAAAATTAAAATTATGATTATGTTCTATGGTAGAAATATTCTCTCCTATACAGATAAGCTTATAAAATAATGTTTTTCTTATTAAAACTTCAGTGAATGACATTTGAAAAAATGTATAATAAATATATGCGATAGAAAAATTAAATTAAATTTAAAGATAAGTTTAAAACCTTCCCTCCTGCTTTCTCTATATTTGATATTACTGAGTTCTTCCAATAACATTCATGATGGTAACCTGATTGTGAAGAACATGCAATACCATACACTACACTATATATACTATACTCGCCTACAAGTGAACAACTTCCATATTTTAACCCCACTGTTCAGTAAGGGGAGGGTGGCACATGGCACAAATTTCACAATAAAGGCACATGTCACAATCACCCATAGGCCAAATATATTGAAAAAGTGTCTATGGCACACTTATTATTTTTTATAATTCAAAGTACATTTAGAAAAGCAAGACAGACTCTTCTTAACTGATGTAAATGCACAGAACAAGAATGCTTTAGAGTGTCATGGGTTTAAAACGTTTGAGAAACAGTTTCACAGGGTCAAGTTAATTAAGGGAATGGCTCCAAGTCTAGCTCATTAACCAAAGACATTGGCAGCTCTTGGAGTGTGAAACTGGGAGATGACTGGGGTTGGCTTTACTTCCTAAATCATCCCTCATTAGAGCTAGAAATTCCAGGCTCTATAATTTTTTCCCCCCTGCTAATATCCAGAAACTGAATCTGCCTGTTCAGGGCATCTGTCTCTTCTATTATATGAGGACTATTCCTGTCTCTTTACCACTATGTTAAGGCTGCATGCTCTTTTTGCTTTTCATGTATTTCTTCCTCTTTTAGGGGAAAGAAATGCATTAAAAAAAGCTTCTTTAGCTTTTAGAGACAGAAATTAAGCTTCACTATTTTCATTTTTCCTCCTTAACATATATATTTGTCTCTAGTTCTTTAAAGTCAGTAATTTAAATGTAATCTAAATTATATAAGCCATGCTCTGCTAGTCATTTGAGTTAACCAGTTTATGCTGAAAATGTTTAGAAAAAAACTTGAATGTAAAATATTCTCTTCCCATCGTTTTCTAGTTATTAGAGAAGATATTTTTCCAGGAGTGAGGAGGAGTCGTAAACTACAACTTCAAGAAACATTTAGTGGAGAAACTGCTTAAATCTATTTTTTCATTAGAACCACAAGATTTCCAGTAGTACCAAAAAAGCCAATCCTGCAAGCAATTTCCAGGAGAAGCAGCCCTCTCCTAACACTTTTTTTTTTTTTCAAATTAAAAATGCAGGACTACCTAAAGACAAACAGATAAATATTACTTGGGCGCTAACCTTCTAATTACCTATACAATTGTGGGCACCACATTTTTCATTGTCTTTAAAGTCAAAAGTCAGACAACAGAATTTAAATACTTTATGGGATAAAATATTTAATGCCATTTATAGAAAGTATTTTGCTGACCCTACAAAAAACTATATGTTGGAATGCAACATAATGAATATTTCTGTGACCCATTTTTCATGGAGCTTTCAAACATACAAAAACTTGAGCTAATACAATTACTTCAAAATAATTGGGCAGTAGATTACAACGTGTGTACCAGTTCATGCAGCTATTCATTCATCGACAGTGAACATCCCTATCTTACACCAAGCACTGTGTAACCTTGGAAGAGTCAAAGAAAAAATAGATCATGCTTTTTTTCTTAAGAAGTTTATGGTTTACTGAGAGAGATAGATACATAACTAATTATAGTTACTGCAGTAAGTGCTATCATGAAGTCACTTGGAAGATTTATGGGAATCCAAAAGACCAGGCAACACACTTAACTGAGGGAAATCAAGTCTTGCATAGGTTCTTAGAGAAGGAAGAGAGGTCTTGCTGATAGAGAACAACGGGGGTAGGCACAGATATAGAAAGTTGTGGGTAAAGGAGACAGGTCTACTGAAGATATGTTTTAATGTGTTTAGCATGGCTAGTATGTGAAGAGAAGTTTACAGAGATGGAACTGCTAAATAAAAATTGGATGGAGCATTCTTTTGAATGACTTGGCAGAGATTACTAATGTACCAGAGATCATAGACCACAAAAGGAGACGTGAAAGAGGCAAGAAGATATGCTGTTGCCATTGTCTTAAGATCTGGCTTTCATGCCCAAGCCTCATAGTTAAGAAAATCTTTTTTACAAAAATTACTACTTTTGGAGCTTGTGTGTTAATGGAATCTTGACCCCAAAATGTCTGATAATTTAGTGGAAAAAATAAAAGTCAACATACTATTTTCAAAGCTGTCAGAAGTTTCTGGTTTGGTTTGATTATTTGAAAGAAGAGAGACTTGTCCATACCCTTGGAGCAAAATGTTCTTTTCTGGTAAAATCAATTAACCAAGCCATTAGTTCTGCAAATGAAAAGCAAAGACCACAAACTAAAATTCAATTGTTTGAGACTGTGTAAATCCAGGGAGCATTTTACCTGGAAAATGTAAGGGGTGATCTGTCTTAGTGGAAGGCAGAGTTTATTCTCTAAAATGCATTTTTCTAAGTATATTGAAAACCTATTGTTGTTTTTAAAATAAGTATCACTCTCATTCCAAACATTTTATTTTATTTGTTTAACTGTAAGTTCAGACTCTTAGCTCTCATTCCATTGAGATGTCAGAAAGCCAAACATTTGTCTTCTTTGTGAGATCCCTCCCTACAACTCCAGACTTCATTTCTTGGGCCCTCATCAGTGATAATTTCTGGAGTCTACATCTGTAGTAGGAGCAGACGTGGGCATCCACATATAGGAGGACATGCAGACACTAGAGTTCCTCTAGTCTTTAGTTAATGTTTTATACATGATTTTTGAGATGCCTGCTACCTAGGTCTACAGAATTTCATCAGGTACTGTGGCACCCTCATGATTCTGGGTCATGCTGGAAGCCTGAAATATTCACTCTATAGTCCTTTAAGTCCTTCTGTATAGCCATAGCATAAAACCATTTCTCAGATCTTGCTATGTCCTTGGTGAATTCATTGTCACATTCTATGACACACTCAGGTTCTATCTAGCTTCATCATAAAACCTTTTTCCTCCAGGGTCATACAACTTGCTTGTGATTGACTAGGGCCAAGCTCGGGCTTTTTTGGCTCCTGAAATCTTCCAGTCTCAGGCTCTTCCCATCCCGGGGAAACTTCTTTTCTTGTTCAGTTGGGAAGCTTCACACACAGTTCACCTTCTCCAGCACACACTATAACTCTAAATAGTTTTCTTTTGCGATTTGTCTCAGAAGCATCTATGAGAGAAAACTTAGATCTAATTAGATCACTTATTTTGGGAATTAACATCCCACCATACTCTCTCCCTTGGGCAAGAAAGTAGCCTGTCTGGATGCTGGTGAGATTGTGGAGAGAAAGGAATGTTTTTACACTCTTGGTAGGAGTGTAAATTAGTTCAACTACTGTGGAAGACAGTGTGGCGATTCCTCAAAGATCCAAAAGCAGAAATACCATCTGACTCAGCATTTCTATTACTGAGTATGTACCCCCCAAAATATAAATCATTCTGTTACAAAGATACATGCACACCTATGTTAATTGCAGCACTATTTACAATAGCAAAGACACGGAACCAACCCAAATGCCCATCTATGATAGACTGAATTAAAAAAAATATATGTTATATATACACCATGGAATACTATGCAACCATAAAAAGGAACGAGTTTATGTCCTTTGCAGGGACGTGGATGGAGCTGGAAGCAGTTATCTTCAGCAATCTAATGCAGGAACAGAAAACCAAACACCACATGCTCTCACTCCTAAGTGGGAGCTGAACAATGAGAATACATGGACACAGAGAGGGGAACAACATACACTAGGGCCTGTCAGTGGGTGGAAAGAGCATCAGGAAGGATAGCTAATGAAAGCTGGGCTTAATACCTTGAAGATGGGATGATCTGTACAGCAAAGCACCATGGCACACTTGTAACAAACCAGCACATCCTGCACATGCATCCCTAAACTTAAAATAAAAATTAAAGACAAAAAATAATAATAATAAAGTAGCCTGTCTGTTTTGTGTTTGAATGGGGAAGAGAGAAAGGGAGAAACCTGCTTGAGGAGGGGACAATGAATTAATGTCTAAAAATGTTATTTTGACAGCTCATCCCCTAGTAAAATACATGCTTCCTCAAAACCAAAGTGAATGCTTTCTATCCCACCCCTAACCCTGAAGTGGAAGGAGTAACCTATATTACTTAATTAAATGAGTTATTTAGGAAACTATATCCTACTTGTACAGCATCATCTGGGATGGCAAGTCAAGGCTGTTCACAGGTAAATTATTCAATGTGCTCAACTGGCATGCAGGTGGGGCTGGCAATTGGGGATACTACTACTATCATATTCAATGTTCACTTTGTACTCATGTGCTCTTCTGAGCCTTTTCCATGTGTGATCCCATTTAATTGTTACCCTATTTTTTTATGTGAGAAAGGTAATATTATTCTTTTTTATACCAGATCAAGAAACTAAGGCATAGAGAGTTTACATGATTTGTCAAGGTCCAGCACTAGAAAGTAGGAAGGCAGTCTGATCTGTGTCCAGAGCCCATGCTCCTTTTATACTTTCAGAGACAGAGTCTTACTCTGTCAGCCAAGCTGGTCTTGAACACCTGGGCTCAAGAGAAGTTCCTGCCTTGGCCTCCCAAATTGTGTAGGCCACTGCACCCAGTCCTGAGCCCATGCTCTTAATCATTATGCTATGCTAATATATCACACTCCTCTCTTTTTTAGGCAACCATAGATAGAATAGCAGAATAGGAAGAATGTAGTTGTCTGTTCTCATCTGCTAATAAAGACATACCAGAGATTGGGTAATTTATAAAGGAAAGAAGTTCAATTGACTCACAGTTCCACATGGTTAGAAAGGCTTCACAATCATGGCAGAAGCCAAATGAGGAGCAAAGTCACATCTTACATGGTGGCAAGCAAGAGAACTTGTGCAGGAAAACTCCCATTTATAAAACCATGAGATCTTATGAGACTTATTCACTATCACAAGAACAGCACAGAAGAAACCCACCCCTGTGGTTCAATTACCTGCCACTGGATCACTCCCATGACACATGGGGATTATGGGAGCTGCAATTCAAGATTAAATTTGGGTGCAGACACAGCCACATCATATCATTCTGCCCCTGGTTCCTCCCAAATCTTATGTCTTCACATTTAAAATTCAATCATGATTTCCCAACAGTCCTCCAAAGTTTTAACTCATTTCAACATTAACTCCAAAGTCCACAGTCCAAAGTTTCATCTGAGACAATGCAAGTCCCTTTCATCTATGAGCCTGTAAAATCAAAAGCAAGTTAGTTACTTCATAGATATAATGGAGATACAGGAATTGGGTAAATGTCCCCATTCCAAATGGGAGAAATTGGCCAAAATGAAGAGGCTAATGGCTACATGCAAATCCAGTGGGACAGTCAAATCTTAAAGCTCCAAAATGATCTCCTTTGATGCTATGTCTCATATGCTGATGCAATAGGTGTGTTCCCATAGCCTTGGGCAGCTCTGCCCCTGTGGCTTTGCAGGGTACAGCCTGCCTCCTGGCTCCTTTCATGGGTTGGCGTTGGGTATCTGTAGCTTTTCCAGGAGCATGATGAATGCTGTCCTGTCAGTGGCTCTGCCATTCTGGGGTCTGGAGGACTCTGGCCCTCTTCTCACAGCTCCAGTAGGCAGTGCCCCAGCAGAGACTCTGTAGGGGCTCCGGGCCCACATTTCCCTTTGGTGCTGCCCTAGAAGAGGTTCTCTATGAGGACACTGCCCCTGCAGCAAACTTCTTCCTGGACATCCAAGTGTTTCCATACATCCTCTGAAATCTGGGCAGAGGCTCCCAAACCTTAATTCTTGACTTCTGTGTACCCACAGGCTCAATACCATGTGGAAGCTCAAGGCTTGGGGCTTGCACACTCTGAACCTACAGACCGGACCATACCTTAGTACCTTTTACCCATGGCTGGAGCAGTTGAGAGATGCAAGGCACCAAGTCCCTAGGCTGCACACAGCAGGGGTTCCTGGGCCCTGCCCACAAAACCATTTTTTCCTCCTAGGCCTCCAGGCCTTTGATTAGAGGGGCTGCTGTGAAAGTCTCTGACATGCCCTGGAGACATCTTCCCCATTGTCTTGGTGATTAACATTTGGCTCATCATTAGTAAAACGAATTTCTGCAGCAGGCTTGAATTTCTCCTCAGAAAATGGGTTTTTATTTTTATTGCATCATTATGCTGCAAATTTTCCAAACTTGTGTAATGATACCCTTGATACCCTAAATCAACTCTCTCAAGTTCAAAGTTCCACAGGGGCAAAATTTCCCAGTCTCTTTGCTAAAATATAGCAAGAGTCACCATTATTACAGTTCCTAACGATTCCTCATCTTCATCTGAGATGGACAGCATTTGGTCAAAGCCATTCAACAAGTCTTTAGGAAATTTCAAACTTTCCCTCATCTTCCTGTCTTCTTCTGAGTCCTCCAAACTGTTCTGACTTCTGCCCATTACCCAGTTCAAAAGTTGCTTCCACATTTTCAGGTATCTTTACAGCAATGCACTATTCTGGGTACAAATTTACTGTATTAATCTGTTCTCACACTGATAATAAAAACATACCTGAGACTGGATAATTTACAAGAAAAGAGGTTTAATTGATTCACAGTTCCAGATGGCTGTAGAGGCCTCACAGTCATGGCAGAAGGCAAATGAGAAGCAAAGTCACATCTTACATGGCAGCAGACAAGAGAGCTTGTGCAGGGGAACTCCCATTTGCAAAACCATCAGCTCTCATGAGATTTATTCACTAACACGAGGACAGGAATGAAAATCTCACCCCCATGATTCAGTTACCTCCCACTAGGTCCCTTCCACAACATGTGGGAATTATGGAAGCTACAATTCAAGATGCGATTTGGGTGGGGACACAGCCAAACCATATCAGATAATTTCCTGTGAGTCCTGATAGGACACTCAGTCATCTTTAATTATTAGCCTGCTATGTGAGGACTTTGGCAGAACGTGTGGGTTTAATCTCCAATCAGACTTTTTGATTATGTCCTGTGCTCCTCGGAGCAAACATGCATCATTCCGACTGTGTCCTGTAGATGGAGAGCTGGCCTCCTGAACAAGTTTGTCATCATTATGAAATCAACCAGAGGTCCTACTATGTACTTAGTTACTACCTTCACCATGTGGGGTCTCTATGACTTCATTTAAAAAACTTAATCTCAGCTGTCCATTAAAGAGAAAAAAACAAAAAACAAAAAAAAACCCACAAGCTCTAACTGGGTTCAGACAGGTACAAAACCAAAAAGTCCATGAGTGAGTCAAAGAGTGGCCCATTTTTTCTCTTCCAAATTATTTGTAATTTTGTGAAAATGCTCCCCTTCTCTAGGCAGGCAGTATCCTCTCTTTTTGACTTATTATAGTCTTGCCTTCTAACAGCAAGTTTCTTTTGAATGGAATATCGAGGATATATTCCTATTTGTCATTGTACTGTGATCCCTTTACCTAGTTGCTGGAGACACAGCAAGGGTGACCACTAATATGCAAAATGTCATCAATGAATAAATTAGCACTCTCAGTAATACTACTTGGAAGAAACTATGCTGGTTCTGCTGAATGTTTCTCTGTTCCAACAAAAGGTCAGAGCTATTAAGAATTCAAGAGTAGAAAGGGGACTTTAAAAGGCAGCTTTGATGCATTTCCTTCTAAGAATTCTATAAAGTATCAGAAAACTTAATCTCCCCAGTGACTACAACAACCTGACATTTTGCACTCTCTTCTTACTGCAATTTTTTACACATCTGAGGTTAAAAATCATCTTCAGTGTTCTCTTAAGCTCAGTCTCTTTGTAGGCCTCTCATATAACTGAAATCAGCAATGACAACTGAGAGTAATTATCCGAGAGTTTTAATTACATTTTTCCTAAGGTAATGAACTGTAGTTTCAAGGGTTTTAATCCATCACTGGTTCAGAAACGTTCCTGTTCGAAAGACTCAGCAATTCTTGATGAACCTCTACATGTTACAAAGTCTGAGTCCAAAACTCAGATACAGAATAAATACTTGTTTTCTATTATTCAGTTTATTCTCTGACTGAGAACACATCCTACTATGATAGGAAGCATGACCTCCCCTCCTCCTAGAGTCTGGACTTGTGGCCCTATTTCAAGCTGTTAAGGGTTTGTGTCATAGTCCTTGGTCTCATTGGGGCCAAGGCTTCCTTTGACATCCTCATCATCTCTATGTACTTAATCTTTCAAATTCCCATTGCTTCAAATTAAATATTCGTTCCACTTTGGGACAACGCCCAGACATACTACAAGCAATTTCCATCCAGAATATCTATCTCTCTGTCACATATCCTGGCACACTGCTGAGAAGTTGGACTGGGGTCTGATTTTAAGCAAAACCATAGGCATCTCATTGTTTCTCAATAGACTGGGGAAATGTTTTTTTCTTCTATGTGCAGGACAGACTTAATCTCTACCTTCATTACGCAGAAAACACTGAGTTTCTCTAAATATTGCTTTCCAGTATACTCACATCCTCTTCTCTTGATGTTTCTTTTTGGAACACTTTGCTTACTATCAATGGACTCAAGGTTTAAAATAAAACCGACCCATTATTCCACAAACCTAACAAGCAGAAAGCAAACTCAGAGCTTTCCATCTTGTTAAACAGAAGGAAGATAACACAAAAAACAAACAACAACAACAACAA
Organism: Chlorocebus sabaeus; assembly: GCF_047675955.1. Lineage (NCBI taxonomy): Eukaryota > Metazoa > Chordata > Mammalia > Primates > Cercopithecidae > Chlorocebus > Chlorocebus sabaeus. Next base: position 76,763,720 of record NC_132910.1, on the reverse strand, counting down.
CAAAACCCAGAAAACTATAAAGCAATTTTTAAAATAAAATTCAGCCCCACTTGTCTTAGTGAAACATGTAGGTAAGTTTATCTTTCTATTGTTTGAACACTTATTTATGAGGAAAAAGCTGATTTTCAGACTTTAGTAAGACTAACGTCACAAGCAGTGTCGCCTCAACATCAAGCTATCAAAATATCTCACTAAGTTGGAGAATGGAGATATTTATCATCTCTATGACGAAATCAGAATTTCTCCATCACTCTGTCAGTTGACTAAAGTATGTACACAGAGACAGCAACCTGATTGTCTTTGCCATTAAAACATATCATGATATTAGCATTATCACAGAGAGTTTATGTGCTGGAGAGGCATAGGGAATACCAAGCCAGACTTTTACTTGGATCTATAGAGACACTTCATTGTGAATACTCTCAAATATAATGGGAGTAGAATGAACGAAGGCAGACATGGAGCAGAGGTTAATTTCTTGAATGTTAGGTGGAACATTATAGGCATTTCCTTTTAGGCTTTAAGAGTAAAGCAACTTTGATTAGACTGCTGACCCCTGTGATATACAGGTTACGTTACTGGGCAAAAAAACTTCAAGTATTCTAAAAACAAGGCATCTGAAGTGGGAGAACATTTGTGTTTTAGAAACAAGAAAGATCCATGAAATGATGATGACCTGGGCTAGGACAGTAGTAATGAGAACAAACAAGTAGATATAATTTAGACACAGTTGTGAAATATTAACTTATTACACCTGGAACCTCAAGAAGAGGAGCTAACTGAAGGTAATTGCTTAAAACTTAACTCTTGGAAATGACTATGTGGTTGATGCTGTTAATTAATATAGGAAATATAAGAAGACAATGAGGATGAACAAATTCTCTGCAGAAGAAAACAAATTCCATGTGGAATCTATGAACTTTTCTGCTTAATGTCCTACCAAAGATATAAATTGGTAGTTAGGAATTTGATTAAGCTCAAGAGAGTTCATCAGTGGAAAATTAGGTGAAAAAAAAGAAACAGAAAATGTCTTTGGTGAACAAATGGGTTCTCAAACAACCAAGTAAATGATATATTTTTTAAAAAGCATATAAAATATAATAAAAAGAAGATTCAATATGTAACCATAGGGGATACAAACATTCAAAGAGCAGATTAAGGAAAGGAGCCTGAGAAGGACCATTCAGAGAGACGCAATAGAAGAAAACCCAGAAGAGAAGTGGAAATCTGATTCCAAAAGAGGAATGCACTTCAGAAAATAGGAAGGTCAATATTACCTTACAGAGAGACCAGATAAGACTAGATTGCAAAAAGTTCTTGAGGAAGTGAAGACTCCGATTGTAGACTATATTTTTTTGAGAATATTGAGTATAACAAAGGGTGACTTGGGCACTCACCAGTTTTATTCTAGGAGAATTTAGAAAAAAAAGAAAGAGATTATATTATTTTTGGAAATAGAAACCGAAAATTTACCTCATCCAGACAGAATATAGAAAGTAAAAGGTTTCCAACAGAAATTAATTCCATGGTTCTGTTTGATAGTCATAAAATGAAAATCTATTTCACCGGCCCAGTGCAGTGGCTCACGCCTGTAATCCCAGAACTTTGGGAGGGTAGCGGGCAGATCACTAGGTTAGGAATTCGAGACCAGTCCGGCCAACATGGTGAAACCCCGTCTCTACTAAAAATACAAAAATTAGCCAGGCAGTAGTGGCACACGCGTGTAATCCCAGCTACTTGGGAGGCTGAGGCAAGGGAATCACTTGAAACTGGGAGGCAGGGGTTGCAGTGAGCCGAGATTGTGACACTGCACTCCAGTCTGGGCGACAGAGTGAGACCCTGCTCCCCGACTCCCCCCACAAAAATACAAAAATTAGCCTGGCATGGTGGCATGCGCCTGTAGTCCCAGCTACTTAGGAGGCTGAGGCAGAAGAAACACTTGAACCCAGAAGGCAGAGGTTGCAGCCTGGGCGACAGAGTGAGACTCCATCTCAAAAAAAAAAACCCAAAAATCTATTTCACCACTTTTCAGAGGCTCACAAACAACACATAATAGTACATTCACTCTGTAATAACCAACATGTTTCCCTGCTTCTGTTGTTCCTTTCCATTGTGTTTAATGTGCAGAGTCTTATTCTACAGACTCTTTCACTCATGATATTAGATTTTATTTTATGCCAGAGACAGTGAAAAAAAATACCTAATTTAAAAGCTTAAGTAACACAATCTAATTAACTACATGGCTATTTTTTTTCTACAGTGAGTTTAGGTTTATAAAGTGCATCTCAAAATTGTTACTGTGACATCTTTCTTCATCTACCAGTTCTAATAACTAAGCCTCTTTTTTGAGTACCAGATTTCCCAGTGTCAGGTCACTCACTGTAACTTTTTTGCTAGACCTCCCTGAGTTTCATTTTTGTCTGAATTATTACCACTGCGCTTTCCAGATGACTATCTTTGCCTGCAATGGGAACATCTAATTTCTTGTGTCTTGTCAGAGATCTTATCTCATTTCTAAATCAAAACCTTTCCAATTCAAGCCTACCTCAACAAAGACTCTCAATCTTGATTATGACTTGTTCAGACACTGCTTCTTTTTTCTCTCCTATCTTATCAGCTTTCAAACTGATGGTTGTCATGATGAATTGGTGGTGTGGTGTATTGTCACATTCCTAGGTGACAAGTAGGGATCATGTTCTCTGTTATTTGACAGTTACATGAGTAAAGATCAGCTGTTTTCCAGGGATTCTGAGTTATTTTCTCTATCATTCTGTAAGCGTTACAAAGAAAGAATCAAAGATCAAACTTGAGAAAAGAAAATGAAGGCTCAAGAAAACAAGGGTCAAGGTTAATAGTTGCACTTCTTTTGAATATAGCAACTGGGCATATATAGAATAAGAAAATGAGATAATTATAGCCGAAAACAAACAAACAAAAACCACACAAAAGATCAATAGTATGTACACTCCAGGGAAGAGACTCTAGAAATGACAGAAATAATATCAGCTGTGCTATGGCTGATTTACTCACTGTATGTTGACGGTACTGCAGTTGGTATGTCATATTTGGAAAAACAATCACTTATCATTGCAAGACTTTTATAAAATAGGAGATAAACAGGCCGGGCGCGGTGGCTCATGCCTGTAATCATAGCACTCCATCTCAAAAAAACAAAACAAGAACAAAAAAAAAAAAAAAACGAAAAATCTATTTCACCACTTTTCAGATCCACCAAGGCAGGCAGATTACGAGGTCAGGAGATTAAGACCATCCCGGCCAACATGGTGAAACTCCATCTCTACTAAAACACACATGCAAAAAAAATAGCCAGGTGTGGTGGTGCATGCCTGTAGTCCCAGCTACTCAGGAGGCTGAGGCAGGGGAATTTCTTGAACCCAGGAAGTGGAGGTTGCAGTGAGCTGAAATTGCACCACTGCACTCCAGCCTGGGCAATAGAACAAGACTCCAACTCGAAAAAAAAGAAAAAAAAAATGGGGGGAGGTAAACAATATTTACCTTTACTTAGGAAGCGTGAATTGATCCTATTACTCCAATGTTCACATGACCATTGACACACAGAAAAATATATGCTATTACTTCAAATGTTACAGTTGCCAACGTGAATGTTTAATATAGGTTTGTTTAAATCAGTGTCCATGTGCACCGTTAGCAGAAAACATTTCCACCAGTTTGGCCCAGAATAATTGAGTCCATTTATACTCAACAGTGTACTGGCAGGCAATCTGTATAGCATGCTGGGAGGACTCAGTGTGATGTGGGCCTTCTCCCAGTGTCTGTAGTTACTGGCAATACTTCCATGTTGTTATATCTCAGACCTTCACACCCCATGGAGAGGTTTCTCTCCCTTGGCTCTGCATAGGAAGGACAAACTTTGGAAATAGTTCGATAATCTGACAGTCCTTTGGTTGATTTTCATCATATCTTTTTCTGATTTTGGCATTTTAATCACCAGTTGTCACTGTATTGGAGTCCTCTCCCTTTTCATGGATGATTACATTGATGGTCTTGTTTGAAAATTGTGTGCTAAACTTGGATCACAGTGAATAGTTAGTGATAATCCTGTAAGCAATTATTTTATCTTAAAACATGAAATATTCTTGAAATATTCTTTTCAATAGAAGTCTGAAAATCAGGCAAAAGTTAACTAGGAACAGAAATAAATAAGTAGTAGTTCAATAGTTCAATATTTTAATTATTACAAGCCCTGAAACTTAATAATTAGATCCCATATAAAATTTTAGAGCTCAACTTACATGATTTAATAAAAGAGATATTAATGTTTAATGAGTGACGTATTTTCATTATGTTACCAGAAGAAAAATGTGGTAATATGCAACTAAGTGAATAGATCATGTTTTTACAGAATGCCTACAACTAGCATTAGGGAGCTTGTTTTGAAATAATAACCTAATAAAAATGGAGAAAGAACAAGTGGGTACTAATGTATATCAATACCAAACATAACTCAGTTACCCTGTCTGAGAGTCAAAATCTAGTACACTCTAGTAAAACAGATGGATTTTCTATTTGCCAATTATAGTTTAAATTTTTAATGAGGTCAATAAACACAAACTGTATGAATCTTTCATAATATTTTTTTCCAGGTAAATATATGTACTCTAAATGCCAAAATGTACATTCCGGTATATAAAAAAAATAGCAAAAATAAAAATTTCTGAGACCAAGAAGCAACAGTCACACTGAAAAAGTAATATGCATGGAATTACATCTCTTCATATTTAATTATTTCTTAGGCATCCTACTGAAATCAGTAGTTCCTGCAATTTGTGTATACTTTCTAAAATCTTTTTCTTTAATATTTAAAAATTCAACCATTCCTTAATTTCACATTATTTTGAAGGTTGGTCTTAGGCTTTTCTGTGTGTGTACTTTGCAGGTTAAGACTGTAGAAATAATATAGTGCAATTTCTCATAAATGTCATCATCATGCTAAAATTACATTTTAGTTTTTAACTTTTTTATTTTGACAAAATATTACTCACTTATACTAAATTTGGAATAAAAGTTCATTTTTCTTTTAGAGACAAGGTCTCACTCTGTCAACCAGGCTGGAGTGCAGTGTTGTGATTATGGCTATGGCTCACTGCAGCCTGGACCTCCTGGGCTCAAGCAATCCTCCCACCTCAGGCCTTCCCACATGGCCAGTAGCAGGGACTACAGGCACGTGTCACCACATCTGGCTATTTTTTTCTTTATCTTTTTTTAGACATGGGATCTCACTATGTTGCCCAGGCTGGTCTCAAACTCATGGGCTCCTCCCAGAATATTTTGGGTAGTAAGTTGTCAACCTGATGCTTCATTACCCTGCAATATTTTCAGGTGTATTCCCTACAAATAAAGCCATTATTCTATATAATCATCATATACCACCAAAACTATGAATTAACATTTATACTTTATTACCATTAATTCTTCAGATTACATTCAAATTTATTCAAATGTCCCAAAAATGGCTTATATAGCAAATTTTAAAAAATCTAGTTCGCAATCATGTTGCGTTGTCATGACTTTATATTTCTTAACTCTGTGATGTTTCCTTAGTTTTTCCTTACTTTCTGTGACCTTGACATTTTTAAGATCATAAGCTAATTTTTTGGTACAATGTATTCCAATTTGGATTAGATTGGATTCGGGATTTAGGTGTTGAGCAGTAACATCACAGAAGTGGTACTATGGTTTTCTCACTATGTCTTATCAAGTAACACCAGGTTTTAACCTGTTCCTTTACTGATGATGTTTGCTTTGATTGTTTGATTAAGGCAATATGAGTCAAGCTTTTCCACTGTTAAATTATGCTATACCCCTTTGTGATTAATGTGTCTTCTGTAAAGAAGTAGTATGAAACAATAAATATCCTATTCCTCACCAAACTTTCAATCTACTCGTTGTTTTATATCTGTATTGACTCATTATTTGCTATTGTATTTAACAGATTAAATTCATTAATATTGTTATTTATTTTGATGATCAAATTATTCTTTATTCAGCCAGTGGGTCCTCAATCAAGCTGACTTCTGCAGCTTTTTCCATCATCCTTTGAGCTCTTTTGACAGTACAAATGGTCCAAGCTCATTTTGTGCCTGTTTTGCTAAACTGATCTAAAATCCAGGATGCCTTTCACTACAGCGTTTTAGTTGTAAATGATCCACAAAAGTAATAAAGATGTTTTCTATTGAAAAACCAAGCCTCCAGAGTGGATTCATGCATTTTATAAGATTCATTTTCATTCCATAAATTGTGGTATGCAAATTTGAATGAGGCCCAACTCCTGGCTTCCTGGAATTAACAGTGGGAAAAAAAAAAAAAAGAAAAACACATGTACGAAAAAACAACAAAAACAACTAAACAGAGCTTTTCATTGGTTTAGAGCAAGTTAAGTTTTAACTGCCCAATGACTTATGACAACTCTGTTACAGGACAATGGATAAAAGGTTAGAGATATGAACACGTGTTTCATTTTTTACATTTTTATGCTGATACCTTTATGTGAGAATCTTTATGTGAGGTTTACAGAAGGGACTATTTTCACAGTTTAAGACACTGATAATTCAAAGTAATTGATTAACATGCTATCATTGTCACGGAAGACTTAGACTAATTTGGAGGACAAATTTGGAAAAGGTGTAATACGGGTTAGAAAACTTGTAAATATCTTAATTTACGCTGCAATTATTAGACCTAGGTGGCTGCTAAGCCTTGTATTTATATATACTTGCTCTGTCAGAGCATACTTCTCAAGCACTAGCGAACCTAATCTGAAATATATCCAATATGCTGACCTCTGAGAGGAATCCGTTTACTGAATGATGAATAAATCCAAGAGAACTAAAGTCTCAGGGGGCTCAAGTATGAAGCCTGAGAGCAGTGCGACATGGGATCAGCAGCCGGGCTGGCAGTGAACAGAAGTAACCGTTATACACTTGTCAGACTTTATGAGACAGTTTAAATGTAAATAGCATGAATAGCAGCCAAATCCAGTCTTTCCAGTCCTCTCTTGCCTCTGTAGCTGTGGCTAAAACCTGCACCAATGACCACTGGGATTTGTAACATCCTTTTGCCAGCAACAGAATCCAGACAGTCATTAAATTGGATATAAGCAAGACAGGAATTAAGAATGGAGATTGGGTGGCTTAGACCTTCGATGAAACCAACTGGAAAAAAAACAGATTTCCCAGATGTAATCTTAGGCCTTGGAGTTCAAATCACCAGCTGTGCCCTGAAGCAAATGAAGGGAAGGCCATCTTGTGTGAGGATGACTAGGTGTGCTGGGAAAAATAATTCTCACTACTGAGTGAATAGAATGCATATATGTGTATTTGCACTCTCCCAGGCTCACTCTGACTACACATACATTTATGCATATACCTATCACTCTTATTTCATCCTCACACTTTATATATGTATCCATAAAGTTGGCTCTCAGATTTTTATAATCAGCATATCTTTATTAAATAATTAGATACATTATATTTTACACAAGACAACTAAAGAAATATACCTAAAAATGAAAATAGTTTTAAAATTACTCTCAAAGTAAGTTATATTGCATTTAATGGAAACAGAATTCCTTCAGGGCATATCTCCTCCATGAAACCCTGTGATGTCATCTCTCTGTCATCCAGAGCAGAGAGAGTTGCCTCAGATAATGATGACCTAAAAGATTCAAAATCTAACCACTGAGAAGACTTCCGTGCTACTTCAGTACTAAATGCAGAAGCAGAATTAGCATAAAATTAATAAAGTTGAGATTCAGAGACCCTCACTTACATGGACTCCTTCCACAACACTAAGAAGACCCTATCAATTTCATACTGATTTTTATAAATCTTAAGTAAGCTCATCTCTCAAATTGGATAAATTTTAAGCCCTAAATGAATATATAGAGAGAAATTTGTGTATATATATATACACACACACACACACACACACACACTCATTTAGGCATTACAAATATATATATATATTCTTCTCATAGGATATCTAGATGGACAGATAGATAATAGGATATAGATAGGATATCTATATAGATAATAAGATATTTGTATATTCTATTTTCTCCTAACTAAATTTATTTTTAGGCAAGGTGTACAATTGTTCATTCATTCATTTACTCATACATTTAAATTATGTCTATTAAACATTGGCCTTGTATGAGGTGGTAGGATAAAATTTGTGGGAAAATAAAGTCACAGGATTGTTTCTTAAAGAGATTATACTCTTGTAGAAAAGAGAAAAAGAATTATAAAAATGTAAAGAGTCAGAAGCTAAGAGTATGACACACAGTGTTCTCTGTACTCAATATATACCAGTTTGCAGGAAAATGGAATAAGAGCTCAGTGCACAAAAACACAGTAAGTCATTGGAACATGCATTGAACTTCTGAGTGTGCTTTGACGGTATTTACATCTTTGTTAAGGAATCTTCTTTGGAAAGTGATGCCTAAATTTACTAGATGTCCTTGGGGATATAGCATAATGGGTATTAAAGATGGGAAACATTTGTTAAGTTAACGTCATTTAAACAAGAAAAAAATGTATTATTCATATTTCAATGTCACATTGTGTTTTGAAAGCCTAATGACCCTTCTTAATTAGGCTGTGGGAAGTCATAAAATGCCACCCAAATTTAACTGTTACTTCAAAGTTAAAGAGAATGTGTTTTTTGTCTTCGTTATGTGGCTATCCTCTTTTCTGGTAGTCTAAAGTCTCAGGTCAATCAAGTTCATAGTTTTTTCTTCCTGATTTCTATTGAATTCTTACACTGAAGTTAAAAATAGGGCAATATAATATTAGTCTTTTAAAAATTTTTTGCTACTAGTTTTACTAGTAGTTAACTACTAGTTAACTACTAGTTTTACTAGTATTTGACACTTCCATAAATATGTCAGATTAGGATTTCATTCAAACACCATGCAAAAATTTAAGTATTTTCTAAAATATGTCGTATGTGTTATCATAAACAGTATTTAGTCTTCTGCTGACATTAAGACCAAATTTAAATTAAAAGCAAATTTAATAAAATTTGCTTGACAAATTTATTTGTCAAAGCTTGACAATTCTTCAAACAATATACATAATCAATTCTGGTTTTGAAATAAACTGCTTACCATTGCCTCAGTTATTCACAGAGAACATCATGGCCTTTGGAAACTTGAACTATATACGGAGTGCATTTGCCTCACTCAAACAGGTGTATTCTCATAGGAGAAGTATAATTTTAGCTAGTTATTTATTCAAGAATCATAAAATCGTGACTAAAATGTGTCAGGTAATGGGCGAGGCTCTGTGCTCACCATAAACATGAAACCCAGTGGAGAAGACATGTAAACACACAAATTATAATAAAGCAAGGGAAGTGCCACTATGTAGGTAAGAATAAAATGTGGTCATAGCACACTGAGGGTGGAGCCAATTGCTCTGCCATGGATTATGAGGTAATTCTCCATGAGGAAGCAACAAGTTCAGCCTTAAAAAAAAATCACTGGAGCCCTCAGGTAAAGAAGGAGATAAGGTTTTCAGGCAGAGAAACAGCTCAGAAAATGGCATGAAGCCATGGCAAAACATGCTGTACTCAGAGAATGATGGAAATTCTATAACTGGACTTGAGAAATGGATCAAACAGGTGCCAAAGAGGCTGGGAGGGTAGACTACAGTAAGATTGGAGGGCTTGACTCAATTTTGTGGGCAAGAGAAAGCCAAGGGAGGTCTGAAGCTGGGAAATGAGGTAATCAGATTTATTTTGTAGACAGGTAGCTCTTTTGGTAATGTGGAACATGAAATACTGGTGATGAAAAGTGGAGAAATGAGTGACCAGAGGAGAGAGATTTAAAGCAGGCCTAATTAAGACATGACATGCCTCTGAACTAAAGTTCAGTGGAAATAAGGATAAAGAGGCAAAATCAGAAATTTAAGACATTGCTGGGAATCTCTAGCAATTGATGGCAAATTGATATGAGGTCTGAGAGCATCGGAAGGAATCGTTTAGATTCTACCTGCTTACCTGAAAAATTAAGGATTCTCTTAACTGAGATTTGGAATGCAATAAAGATCACTAAATAGAAATAAAATCTCAATTTTTAACATAACGAGTTTGAGTTTTCTTGAAACATAACAAGTAAGACAGCAATTTATTTACAAACTGGTACACTGATAAATTGATTTGCTTTCCTCACAATTCTCTCATTATCCAGACTCAACTATTGCCTTAGAGTGAGAAAAGAAAAATAGTACAGAGCTGTCTCAACTATGTGAGGTAGTCAAATTTATCAGGCCCAGAGAGACATGACATTGAGTATGAGACTTCAGTCATGCCCAGGCACCCATACCCAGGGGCAATTGTTTAAAGACATTTTTTTCCCCAACTACCTGCTTCACACACTGTCATCATGTTTCTGGAATTTATGAGACAAAGACCAATATACATTCAATTAATAGCTTATGTTATTTTTCTTCAAAGTCTTGGTAAAAAGTTTAGGAACTGCCTCTTTTCTCCTTTAAAAACTGACTTATTACTGCTGCCAATCCTTGTACATATTCAGGACAAATTGAATCTATGTTCTTACGTGACTGTTTAAACTTCTCGCATGAAAAAACCCTCTTTGAACTACATTCTGGCCTTTTGGTTACTTTAGGTGGACAACAGCAATAGTAAATGGACTAAGATGGGTACCAATCAATAATAAACACTATAAATATTCGTTAATAGAATACTGGTTAGATCAATTATGATGCAGATAAATAATAAAATACTTTTAAGAGATTAATAAAATTTGGTGCATTTATATATGTTGACACACACACACAAAAAAAAAATCCAAGGGAATCAAAGTGCAAAATGAATAATAAAAATCAGTGCCTATACTGTGTTACTATTTCATTTAAAGACCAGTATATTCAATTCTTAGGGCTGATGTAACAAATTACCACAAACTTGATAGTATAAAACAATGGAAATTTACACTCTCACAGCTCTGGAGGCCAGAAGTTTGAAATCAAGGTGTCAGCAGGGCTGTCTGTGCTCCCTCTACAGGCTCTACTGAGGAATCTGTTCCATCCTTCTTTTACCTTCTGGTGATTGCCAACTTCTTTGGCTTGTGGTCAAATCATTCCAATCTCAGCCTCTCTTGTCACATCTCCTTCTCTTCTGTGTCTGTCTTGCCCTCTGTGTGTGGTTTGTAAATACACTTGCCCCTGGATTTACGGCTCAAACAGTGCAGGATGATCTCCTCAAGGTAAGATCCTTAATTACGTCTGCAAAATTCATTTTTCCAAGTATGATAACACTCACAGCTTCAGAGAATTAGGACATGGAAATACCTTTTGGGGGGGGTCACCATTCAACCCACTGCAGACAGCTTCTTGTATTTGTTTCAATATGGACATTATCTAAAAGGATAGGCAAGAAATTACTGAGTTTTTGTTTTGTTTTATTTTCCTTCATAAGAAGGAGAAATTCGTAACCCTGGCATGGAAAAACAACTTAGTTTTCTTTGTGTACATTCATTTATTGTTTGAATTTTCTTGTTTACCATGATTATGTATTACATATGAAATTAAATAAAATATAATCTAAAATGTAAAGTGACTGCAAAATCATTTGACTTGAAATTAAGTCATTTTATAAAATAACTTGCTTTTGAAAACCCCTTAGATGTATAGACTAAATAAAATACAGGCAGAGTGGCCTAGGAGCTTTGTGCAGGCTATCACATGTTAAAAGAAAAATAAACTGGGTATGCTGAGTTTTACTCAATAACTAAAACTTTATCATTGGAAATGAACAGAAATGCTAATTCTAGAGGATCATATTTTTCAAATCAATTTCTGTCCTATTTCCTTGAACATATGAATTCTAAAATACATTGATGCCTTATCAAAAAATATCAGCATTGTTGTCACACAAAAGAGAGTGGTCATTCCCTTACATCCAGTCCACCACAGACTGTGTTACTGCTTTGACTTCTTCAGGGCTAGGGTATCCACCACTGGAGAACTGCTATAATGTGAAAATCCGTGAATTTCTGTTGAACAGCTAAAAGTGCCCGAGTGTCCTCACCGGTGATGAAAGTGACAATGAAAGTGACTTGCAGAATGACTTCAACTTAGGGGAAATGACGGATTCTTCAATACGTATGACATTTGGGAACTCCCAGACATAATCAATGGAGTTTTCTCAGGAATAGGAAGACATTTAAGAGTAATGAACTAATGAATTTTTTATGATTGACTATATTGTGACATGATTACATTTCCCTGAAACAAATCTTAATATATTTTATTTCTGCATAGTCATGTACTTTTCATATGTACAATTAATGAAAATAAAATAATCCTAATGATTTCCTGCCTGTCCTCAGAGAAGTAAAGGATTCTCTACTATCAACCGATTTTTCATTTTAATTCCTTACAGTCTCTAGTCTTATGCTTATTTGTATGTAAGTTGTTACTAAAGGTTAGTATCCCTCTTCTGAGGAAATAAATAGGTAATTCTGAACTGTTTTTAATGAACAGCACTAACAGTGATCGGCTGGGCATAGGTCATGTGCTTATCTGTGAAACAGGCAAATAGCACTCTGGTGCACTAAGCCACGTGCCCAGCATTATTACGGTGGTTACAAGGGAAGTGAGACTATTGAATTAACATATCCAACAGGTGGGGAGGGCCAAACAGTCTGAACAGACTAAACTTAATGTCATTTCAGTTAATATCAATAAAATCATAGAGGCTCTCTGGCGAGGGTAAATGTAAAGCACACACTTTGCTTTAAAAATCATAGGTAATTCTCTTTTCTTCACATTAACAAAATGTGTATAGTAATAGAATAATGGGTTACAAAGAAAAATAAAAAATAAGAAATGCTGGATAGAAGCAGCAGCTGTGATTCTGTTTTATTTGACTGTAGGAGTTTGAATTCACAGCTTTCATTTTCACAGAAATCTATTTAGTTTTTTCTATTTTTGAGAACAATTAAGAATAGCAATATAAAAGAAAAAAAACGAAATGAGCAGATAATGGCTGTACTACTGAAGTGCTTGTTGTAAGCATCTACACTTATGCATTAGCCTAGTTCCCCTTGGTGCCTTCTGCCCCCGCTTCTTTCCCTCTGTTATCAGTGACATCCTCAGTTCCCCCCAGCTGCTCTGTATGTGCAATCATTGCACATGTCTAGGGGTAAGGCTTAACATTTGAAACTCAATGAGTAGTTACTACTGCAAGTAGCTCTCCTTTTCCAGTGAGAATCATTTGAGGTCAGCCTGGCTTCCAGCCTATATGTGAGTGAGAACAACACTGCTGGTGCTGGATTTCTGTCAGGGACAGAGAGATTTTGGATCCCATTTCTTCCCTCTTCCCTCACTTCCTCCCCACTTTTACCATAGATCCCTTTCTTTCCACATTAACTTGAGTACATGGCAGTAAGGGACTATGCATGACATTGAAACTACTTCTGTATGTGACCTAATTTTTAATTCCACATGAGCTGGAAAATCTGACTTCCAAAAAGTAAACTATGCCTTTCAAGGAACAGATTCAGTTTCCAAAAGCTTATTCATTTTTAAAGGATGTTTTTCTGCATTGTTAAGATATTGGCTGAGTTTTAGAAAATTTTGAATATTTTTTAAATAACTATTATGGCTTTTCATTAATAATAGAAACATTTAAGATTGAAGATCCTTTATACATACACGTATATATGTACATATTCAATTTTTTTAAAGCTAATTGAAGGGCCAGAAAAATGGTATAGCATGTGATTACCTTTTCAATGGAAAAAAGTCTAATTTCAGGAAACAGTGTGCTTTTTTCACATCCTATAAACAGTAATAATTCTTTCTAGGGAATAAATGTTATGTGATTAAATAATTTTAGTCATTCACACATATTGTACTATTAATTTTATCAGGTTCTTGCTGTATCTGTCATGTCAGCTCCACTGAGAGACCACTTCTAGTTAGCTATGAATTCTCTGAACTCTCTACCATGTATGCAAGAATTTCTAAACCTGGGAGCCTGTCATTAACGGAAAGGATAGCCAGGAAAAATACGGGAACAGGTTTTTCTGCCTATTAGTAGGAGGTGCCAAAGCGAATTAAGAAATGGGGGTTTTTGGCTAGGCGTGGTGGCTCATGCCTTTAATCCTAGCATTTTGGGAGGCTGAGACGGGTGGATCACGAGGTCAGGAGATCAAGACCATCCTGGCTAACACAGTGAAGCCCCGTCTCTACTAAAAAATGCAAAAAAAAACTAGCCGGGCGAGGTGGTGGGCGCCTGTAGTCCCAGCTACTCGGGAGGCTGAGGCCGGAGAACGGCGTGAACCCGGGAGGCGGAGCTTGCAGTGAGCTGAGATCCGGCCACTGCACTCCAGCCTGGGCGACAGAGCCAGACTCCATCTCAAATAATAATAATAATAATAATAATAATAATAATAATAATAATACAAAAAACAAATTAGCCGGGCATGGTGGCATATGCCTATAGTCCTAGCTACTCATCAGGCTGGGGCAGGAGAATCACTTGAACCTAGGAGTTGGAGGTTTCAGTGAGCAGAGATCGTGCCACTGCACTCCAGCCTGGGCGGCAGAGCGAGACTCTGTCTCAAAAACAAAACAAAACAAAACAAAACAAAACAAAAAAAGAAATGGGATTTTTTTTCAACCTACTCATGCCAATTCCAAAATCAACATATGATTCTGATATAAACCTTACATATTTTAAGGATTATGCCTAATTGAGGCAGTTTACTGCTAGAAATATATATATTATTCCTCAAGTGTATTTACATGGCCAAAAGATTGAGAACCATCAATCAAATCAAGAAAGTAAAGCGTGTTAAAGTAGCTGTTTAGCAATTAGTAAATAAAATATTCAGACAAGTAATTTTTTTTGTATTCACAACACATTTTGGGGGGGGTTAGTGAAATATTTATTCAAACTTCATATTCATCTTAAACTATTACATGAATATTTTCAAGAAAACCTCTAGAAATGAATTATCTTTGTTAGAATTTTAAACATTTTAAATTATTTTCTCAACGTAGTATGTCATACTTATGGAATGATTTTATTTGTTCAAAACTAATCTTCCCAATACACTATAAGCTTTAGGAGTCTAGAGATTGTTTATGTATGATGTTCCATCCTCAGCATAGTGATTGATACATTATAAACATTCAATGAAACGTTTAAATGAAAGATGTTTATTGGGTGTAAAAGAGATCTTCTCAATTCATTTTGAACTTCATTTATATTACAAAATAATAACATTATGCAGAAATTCTGCCAACTTTACTTTGCCAGAAGGACAATCTAACCTAACTATATTTCTTTAAAACAGACTTCAGTAGGAGATAGCTATCAAATTGAAATAGTATGGTAATAATACCCAAGATCTTGTAACACTGATAATGAATAAAATGCATATAAAAGATCTTAAAGATAATTAAACCAATAATCTGCTATTATTGAAAACCTATTCTCTAAAACTACTTATTTCTAGATTGCAGAAACATATTATTTGCCTCAAATTTAAGTTGATGCCTTTATGGAAAAGTAAACACTAAAGCCACCAAACCTACCTGTTAGAGTTAATCTTTGAAGACTTCAAAATAGTCACAGGTCATTCCATACTTAAAAGTATCAGATTAATGACAGCTCTATTAAACATAATCATCAAGTTCATTACCACAAAGTATTTTTTAGAGAAGAGGACCAGAAGCCTGCTGCTAAGACAAGGAAGGACTGTTTCTGTCATCAGACAGGCAATAAACAAACAAAACAAAATTACACTTGTCTAAACAAGTGCAAAATTAATGGTTCACACACTATTTTTCTTCCACTGACCCCTTTGGTAGATCAAGTGACCCCTCAGACCACCTACTCTCAATTCCACCACACACGGACACATAATTCTTGGGGTTTTCTAAATTTGGGGTCCTTCCCTCCCCACCCTGAAAATGTGATTTTTATCATTTAAAGTTCTAGCAACATGAAGCATGGGAAATAATTACTAGGAAGAAGGAAATAAATAATCCAGCAGCCTCTCATGTTTTGGACAGCAAGGTGCTAATCACATATCTAATTCAGATAATGCTTCCAAATTAGCTGTAAAATCAGTGGTAGGAGATTATGAAAGAAACACCAATAATAATTAGAGTGCTTGTCCAAATGCCCTTACATTTTCCTTTGACCATAAATCCCTGCACCCAATAAAATGCTACAACAGCAGTTGCTATCTATTATTTGAGATTTCTCAGCAACTTGGCACTTTAAACAAAACTACAGTTAAAAGTAAACCTATGTTTTCAACCCCAGCACCTTTCTCAACTTTAATGATGCTTTCTGAAAACCAAACTGAATCTTGGAACTGAAAATAGTTGTTTTTTTAATTACTCTCTTTGTTTTCTACATTCATTCTCTGCCTAAAATCGATCTCCCTTCCCCTTTTACAAAGTGGAATTAACCTAAGTTTTAATTTGTACCTTTAACACTGAAATTGAAAGACATAATGGAACAATTTCACTTTAAGAATCTGTATATGAAAGTATTAAAAAACATATATCAGTATATTATAATTGATTTAATAACTAGAAAAAAATTCTATTTCATTATTCTATGAACATTTTTTCAAGTTTCCTGTATTATTAGTATATGTGATATAGTGTTTTGCTTATTTTCCATGGGTGGTGGTGTTAAACGCTCTTTCTTTTACAGCTATTAGGTAATCTTGCTAAGCAAACCCTCTTATTAATATTTCAAAAATGCATTTTCTCTTTATAGAATTCGCAGTAATTTAGTTTATTTTGTGAATTTCTGTGAGTACTTTAATGAGAGAGTTCCCTTCAAAGGCAGATAAAAACTGGAGGTGATAATGAGTGCATCCACGTGGAAAGAAGAGGCATCAGAAGCAAAAATGTATATAGACATAGCTCTACACCAAAGGATGTTTCCTTTTTCTGATCTTAAGATTTGTTACAGATTTACAACTAACGTTCCCCAAAACATCTTCTCTGGTATTTTTCCAGGTTACATGTTGCAAAAGAAAAACCTCAGATTCTATCCACTGCCAAAATTAAATGCTTTCTAATACCTGTTCTTTCTGTACATTTCTAAAAAATAAACAACTTTTGTTTTCTACCACAGATAAAATGTGTCCTTTTGAAGAACCCTGGAAAGGAATTATTTTACAAAATGTCACATGACTAATAAGATGGAAAAAATAAAAATAAAAAACGTGCTGAAAGAGAAATCGGTCCAGGCCTCCAATTTGGGTCCTCACAGGAGTATATTTCCTTCGTAGAGGAATCTGACAAGCATTCCCTCAGAGACATAACTAGGCAGAAAAATGGATGTTAAACAAAGAAAAATGAAGTCAGTTGGAAGCAGAATAGAGAAAGCGAAGCAAAGCAATTTGGATTATTACATTAAGAAAGAAATGGCAGCATTCAGATAAATACATATAATATTAAAAACCAGAAGTAAAAAATGTATTTAATAACAATATGAATGTTTGAAATTAATTTTTCATAGTATACAATATTTCATTTTATGAAAGGAAAACATAAATAAATATATAAGGTAATAGATTATTCAAAAACCTTTTGAAATTATGTGTTTTATTCCATTATAAAGAAATGCCAGAAACTAGTTTAATGAGGGAAGGGGGCAGAATTGTTCTTTCAGACTTCTATACATATTGTTACCAAATATATAGCTTATTATATCTATGAAAATGTATTTCAACAGTTGTTGAATAATTCTCCACATTAGCTACAGAAGTTAATAAGAAATTATGTGAATATAAGTAAATTACATTAAAATTATGTATTATTTAATCATGTTAAAAAATCATGTCTATCCTAAAGGAGATAAAATAATATAATAATTTGGGAAGCATGAATTGCTTACTCTAAGTACAATTATAAATTAAATCAAATCATCTATGCAAGCTGTGTTTAATTAAATAAATAATCTAATAGTTTTTCCATTATTAATATAGTATATGCCCACAAAATAAAATTAAATTAGATCAGAAACATTTTTAAACTTTTAAAATCATTATCCAAAAACAATCATAAAATGTGACCTACTTTTTCCAGTCTCTTTTCTATACCTGATTTATCTTTGTTCTTATTTTTGGCTTTGCTGTTCTAAAGTTGTTTGTTTTTACCTACTCGTAATCATGTCACTGATCCTGCTGTTTTTAAAAAAACTTTTATGGTAAATGTTTTCTACATCAATATGAATGAGCATAGAAAGCACTTTTAGTGACAATATAATCACGTCATGTGAATATAGCATGTTATTTATTACTAAATATGCTCTTGCTTCATTGTGTTTACTTAAGATTTTAGTTCAGTATAAGACTCTTTGGGATAAATTTATACAATTATATAATGGTATTATATAAACATAACCTTTTATGTGTGAGATACATATATTTGCATGCATATATATTAGCATAATGATCAATATACAGCGGTTAGTAGAGGATAATAAATAGATCAATAAAATACAATTTTATGTTAAATGTATTAAAAAATCGTGGCTTCATGTTAATAGAACATATAAAATATGTTAATATGTTTTATATGTTAATAGAACATATAAAAACATAAGTAAAAATAACATCACTGTCAATATCTGATTTCACTGTCTGTGAGTGCTCCTGAGAAGGGGATGTACATCATGCAGGCTTTTAAAGACAATTGTAATGTGCTGCTTTATACTGTGAGTGAAATTGGAAGCTTCTACGAGGTTTTGAATGGGATTTGATATGATCTAACTTACATATTACTTGATTCTTTGAGCTGATTTTGCAATGTTTATAGCTTAATCATTTCTTTTATTATATTAACCATCAGAACAGCATGAGCTCAAATTTTGCAGAGAAAGGTATTAGTTGATGAATTTGCTAGATTAGAGGACGTCATGCTTACCAAGTACCTATTTGCTAATCGACTCCCTAATTCAGTGTCTCTCTCTGTGTGCATGGGAGGGGTATCTATGATAAGCATATAGCATTCATATAAAACTGAAACTTGGCCAGGCGCTGTGGCTCACGCCTGTAATCACAGCACTTTGGGAGGCTGAGGTGGGTGGATCACCTGAGGTCAGGAGTTCGAGACCAGCCTGACCAACATGGTGAAACCCTGTCTCTACTAAAAATACAAAAATTAGCCAGACATGGTGGTGGGTGCCTGTAATCTCAGCTACTTGGGAGGTTGAGGCAGGAGAATTGCTAGAACCTGGGAGGCAGAGGTTGCAGTGCACTGAGATCATACCATGGCACTCCAGCCTGGGGAACGGGTGAGACTCTGTCTCAAAAAAAAGAAAGAAAGAAACCTGAAACTTTCCATTGACCCAAACCTTTAAACCATCTGTCCATGTAACAACAATACAGAAGCATTCCAGAACTCTGCGAATTCCCACTTAGACTAGAAGTATACTGACTTCTGGCATAGAGATGAGACACAGTATTTCTTTAGTGGAAAACAAGACCGGGGTAGTATTCTGCTTTACTCTAATAAGCGCCTAATTGCCACAAATTGAATCAAGAAGAACGCCTTCAAAGCACACAGTACACAATATTACAGACTAAGCTCTTGAGGCTTGAGAACAAGAGATCATTCGCTATTCACTTGTGGATTTGCTCTTAACTTTCACAAAAATTAAATTAAGAAGTTATAATATTCCTCCAATAACTTGAAAATACTGACATAATTTGAGCAAAATATGGTCATAACTTACATTTTATGCCACAGTGTTAATATTTATTTTATCCAAGAGAATTTTCTTAGCCAATACTTAAAGAGCACATACTGTTCTTTTCTGTGGAAAACACTTAATATATCTTTTTAGAAATTGGAAAATGATAAAAACAAAAGTAATCAACCAATCATGTATTTCCATGTGCTGAAACAGAAAAAAAGCACAAGTAGTTTTGTTTCTTAAATTTGTACAGCAGTGTGAAAATTCTATATTTGATTTCATTTTGGCATTATCTGTTTTACCATTTTTGATTTATTGATTGTATTTTCTTCCTATCTCATTGCTTCCTCTACAAAAAGAAAAGGTTATTATTAGTTATAAAGTTATAACATTATTAATTATAAAGAACACTTAAGTCATTACTACTGCAATTTATCTTAAATTATTAAATATGTAAAATACATGCACTCATTTTGAATAGTTAGGTTGTAGATAGCATATATATAATTACAAAACCAACTATTTCAAGTTATTAACATCAGCTAAACTTTAATAAAATACAAATTAAAATCCTGTTTTCCCTATTTTTGTCATTTTTGTTTAACTTTTCATTTTTAAACATGACATTTTTCATCTTCAGTTGTGTAAGAACTTATGAGGACCTATTGATTAGTATCACGATTTTTGTTCCAGTTTTATTCCATCAAATTTTAACATTGTAAAGAAAGAGAATTCAATTCAGAAAAAAAGTGACCTATAAAAATTAAACATATTTGTTTAAACTTGATTAATTATATTAAATTAAGGAAAAAAATTAAAAACATGGAAATGAACTTTTATACAATGGATAACATCTTCAAAGAAGATGTATGTAATATCATCAAGACAATATGAAATAGCTATGACCTTGCAACTGCCATCTGGACAAGAGCTTTTCATATGGCTGGGTGAGTTATCTCCTTTATTTTAATGGTAACAGGAATTCTATACTTTTTTCAGGATTTAATATGTATATTTGTAATAAATTAGTATTTCTCTTTAGGAAGGCAGTGATTTGTTTCAGGAGCTTAAGTGCATGAAGATTTAAAAGAGAAGCATGTAAGTAAATTTTAAATAATGTGGACTTAACAGAAAAAGTTAACAGTAATAATAAAAGAACGTAGTTTAGGAATAAATATGACTCTCAATCATGCATAACAGAGTGGACAATCCTCTCACTATGACTCAGCCTCATTCTACCTTCGGCTTACAGTATCTTGGACACTTTCCTTGATTACTTCTTTCTGCATAAAACATGCTGGGACAAATGCTGGAATCCCTGGAGAAAGAATAAAATGGATTAAGAAAGGAAAAAAGGGAGAGAGACAAAAGAAAGAAGGATGAAGGAAGGAGAGATTAGGAGAAAGAATGCTCACCCACTACCTACATTAGTAAATGTAAATTGGCACTTTGGGAGGTCGAGGCGGGCGGATCATGAGGTCAGGAGATCAAGACCACGGTGAAACGGCGTCTCTACTAAAAACACAAAAAATTAGCAGGGTGTGGTGGCGGGCGCCTGCAGTCCCAGCTACTTGGGAGGCTGAAGTGGGAGAATGGCGTGAACCCAGGAGGCAGAGCTTGCAGTGAGCCGTATCTCGCCACTGCACTCCACCCAGGGTGACAAAGCGAGACTCTGTCTGAAAAATAAATAAATAAATAAATAAATAAATGTAAATTGGTGACTAATTTCAATAGCACTTAAATATGTTACAGTTAGCATTTCAATTATTTTAACTTAAAATATTATACACTCTTATTAAAAATTCTACTCAATGTCTCAAGCCATTTAAGAACTATCATTTTGCTTTTTTTTTTTTTTTTTTTTGAGATAGGGTCTCACTCACCCAGGCTGGAGTGCAGTGGCTCGATCTCAGCTCACTACAACCTCCTGGGCTCAAGTGATCCTTCCACCTCAGACTCCTAAGTAGCTGAGACTACAGTAGGCATGTGCCACCATGCCGGGCTAATTTTTGGATTTTTTTTTGTACAGATGGGATTTTGCCACCTTGCTTAGGCTGGTTCAAACTCCTGGGCTCAGGCAATCTGCCCATCTCAGCTTCCCAAAGTGCTAGGATTACAGGAGTGAATCACCATGCCTGTCCTTGCTTTTTATTGTTATACAAACTATAGCAAAAAATTATTTTCATAGAGTATCGAAATAGGTGTTTTTCTTGTTTGACAAAGGGTAATACATTAACTGATAGAAATTAATAGAAACAAAATGGCTTGAATCAAGGTCATGTAATATGGTTTGGGTATTGAGTTCTTACATAGTTGATATGCTATTATAAATATAACAAATTTAAATAGAAAGGTATCAATAGTTTGGTGCACGTAATAGAAATCATATTTGAACAAAGTTTTAAAGGGCTGCTATCATTTGCATTTCAATAATATTACCTTCTCCTTCCTTAGTCAGCCCAGGCACTTGTCTACTTCAAATTAATTAGAGTAGGAGTGCAAGAGGAAAATAAAATGCCAATATTCAGATTAAAATATTACAAATATAATTTTTCAACAAGTCATTAGACTTGAATGTGAAGCATTTCGGAAGAAGACATTACGGATCATAATTCCAGCTCTATGAACTAGATGACAGAGGGAGATCCTAGGCTGACAGGAAGAAATAAGCAGACACTACGAGTCCTAGGGGAGTATAAGGAAAACACCAGGCAGGGAAGCTTTCAGATATGTCTCATTTCTCATCTCTGGGTTTGGCATTGAGGAGGGGAGGTATCATTTAGTTTGATAAGGAAGCTGAAGAGAAGGAGCTCTTGTGCACTTCTCCATTTGGGGTGCTTGGAAGAGACTGGTGCAAAGGACCTTGTGTGTCCATTGGGTGGAGCAGTAACACTGTGGAAATTGAGTAAAATGACCACAGATAAATAGGGTCTGGAATGATCTGCCAAGTTTCTCCTGATTCCTGTGTGGCTACGGAGAGTGGAGTGATTAGGCCAAGGATCCAGATGGAGAAAGTGGCAGAGAGTGGGCAACACAGCAAGAACTGAGTCAGGACAGAACCACTGACTGAGTCGAGAAAAATTATATTTTATGTTCATCAGCCCCAGATGTCAGCAGCAGACGCCAGCAGAACATCCTGAGAAGGGACTAGGCCAAACAAAATCCTGCAGCAACAGAGAACACCCACTCTCCAGTGGTCTGCAAACCAGTAAGTATCTGATGGATGGCTCTAAAGACTCTCCTGTTCTTCTCTTACATGTTCAAAAGACCTCCACAATTGACTCAGTCCCTGCATTCAACCTGCATTTAGCTGAATATTTGACAGTGAAAGCAGCCACATACGACAAGGGATTTTACTAAAGAAGAACTCTAAATCTTCCTTAGTTTGCATATGGCAGAGGGTGTGAGTTAACAGTAAATCAGCAAAAATTTAATTTAATCCTTTCAGACAAATTTGTGAATCAAAATGCCAAATAATCTCTCATTTTCTTTTGTTGGAATTCCCTCCAACTGCACTCCACCACTGTTCAGCACCCTGGAGTGTCCAGAGCAGTTGGTAATGAGACAGGCACAGGCACTCCAGCCCAATCCTTCACACAACAGGCTGACTCACTTTCTATGTGTTGAGTCATACTCATATTTAATATTTAAATGGAAAATAAACAAATTATTTCTCTTTTACATACACACATACTCACAACTTTGCTTCCATGATTTGGGATGAGATCTGGCATGTTCAGGGTGGTATGGCTGTAGACTGCTTCCAAGATTTCAAATTCTTCTGAAGTTATTACAAACAATTTGGCTAAAGATGAGGGATCATTCCATTAACTATAATCATAAATAGATAAATGTCACTCCAGCAAATGACCAAACAGTAGAATTAAATGCGTTGTGTTCATTTTATTACTATTACATCAAGCAAGACAAAATTAGATTATTCTGTTACTTATTGAAAATTTGCTGTAGTCTTTATCTTGTCCTGGGTCTTGAAAAAGAAGAGCCAGGTAGAAATGGCCTCTGCTATCAAAGAGTTTATCATCTAATGAGTGACACACTCATAAACAAAAAGACAAATGACTTACAGTAGGAACAATTCAGATAGAAGTGAAAGAAAAGTTGAACTAAATTAATGTAAGCATAAAGAAGGAATTTAGTTTCATAAACTCAAAGCATCCAGGGACAATCTGACTTCAGGTATGGTTTGGTTCAAGGCTCAAGTAATGTGCCTTGAACTTGGGTTTTCTTATTCTGTTTCATAGCTGTGGCTTCTCAAATGTTGGAACTGGTCTGTACCATCATTACTGCAAAATAGTTTAATTTAAATGTGCCCACAATGGAACCAATCACTGTGCATCTGGTGAATTCTACCCCAATCAAATGATTGAAAACGTGTGGGGGATATTACTCCAAAGGAAATTTCTGGAATTGTTATGAAGAGGAAATCAATGCCGAGTGACAATAAAGAAGGAAGGAAAGAAAGAAGGAAAGAAGGAAAGACGGAAAGAAAGAAAAGAGAAAGAAAGAAAGAAAGAAAGAAAGAAAGAAAGAAAGAAAGAAAGAAAGAAAGAAAGAAAGAAAGAAAGAGAAAGAAAGAAAGAAAGAAAGAAAGAAAGAAAGAAAGAAAGAAAGAAAGAAAGAAAGAAAGAAAGAAAGAAAGAGAGAGAGAGAGAGAGGGAGGGAGAGGGAGGGAGGGAGGGAGGAAGGAGAAAAAAAGAAAGAAGAAAGAAAGAAAGAAAGAAAGAAAGAAAGAAAGAAAGAAAGAAAGAAAGAAAGAAAGAAAGAAAGAAAGAGAGAGAGAAAGGGAGAAAGAGAAAGAGAAAGAAAGAAAGGAAAGAAAGAAAGAGAAAGAAGCAGTAGAATGATTAAGGGATAAGGCTTTCTAACTCAGACTGCATGGGATTAAATCCTGGTCCAAACTAGAAAATGTTTTCATCTCTATAGATCGGTTTTCTTCATGAGTTGAATGATAATAACAGTGCTAATAGCTCAAAATCATTTGAAGATTTGGTGATGCAATTCCTCTTAAGAGTTAGCACAGATATGGTGTATATAATAAGCAGTTCATATGTGTAAACTGTAATGGTTGTTAGTTTTCTAACTTCATTTTTTTGCAGCATGAATTCTGTCCTTTATTTCTTCCAATGATAATTCACATTCATCTATTGAACTGTAATTATCTTATCGTTTTTCCTATCTCAGAAACTCCTAATATCGTCTCATAGTGAGGTCTCTTCCTTTTATCCTTGCATCTCTATGTTAGCCTGCTTTCCTTATGATTGTTGCATCACATTTCACTGAAGCTGTACCTGTGCAGGTTGAGTTATGCAACAGTAAAACGCAAACCCAAAGTATCAATGGCTTTCAACAATCCATGTGTTGTTGCCTACACTCACGTTACATGATGATTTGGCTGTGTTTGGATCCACATAATCTTCACTCTGGGAAATTACTAGGCTTGCAGCAAAAGAAATTGGAAATATGATATATATTAAATTTTTTTAGAAATAGAACCCATTACCTCTCACATTTCATTAGTTAAGCAAATCATGTGGTTAAGTCTGATATCAATAGAGTGAGAATATATAATTCTTCTGTGGGGAAGACTAAATATTTTGACATTTGTGAATAATGTAATTTACCACTTTCTTTTTTGGGGGAATACACTTTTTATTCCTTTTTCGGGAGAAGAGGCAAAAACTCTCAATACATGAAAATCATTTAGAGATATGCTTAGATCTAAGTTTTACCCACAATACCTTCTTTTCTAAGAATCAAGTCATGTGCCTGTGGTTGATAATTACTATTAGAAATGTCAGTAAGTCACTTTATCTATTTGTTTATTTATTAACGTGGGATGGTATGGTTGACCCTATGCAGAGCTACGCCCTTCCTCTTTGTCTGTGGTTCTCAACATAAAGATCATGGAGATCTGGAGGTCTCCAACAGATTTTACTGAGTTTAATGAAATCAAAACTGTTTTCATAGTAACTTAATCATAATCATAGTAATAGATAGGATTTACTTATTTCACTGTTTTAACATTTGCCCTGAAGGTATAAAAAAAATGCAGAGTAAAACTACTGGTGCTTTATTATGGACCAAGGCAGTGAAACCCAAACATGCTATACTCTTCTTAGTCCTTTCGTTCTTCAGCACCACTCGGATTTTTTTAAATCCAGTTTTTCTTTAATATATCTTTGATGAAGCAATAAATATCGATCATGTCGTTACATTTACATTGAGCACACACATGTTTAATGTTTTTTTGTGATGAAATGTGTAATGTTTTTCTCACATTGCAAAAGTGACAAATGAGAAGAGGCCCTTGCACAGTGGAGGTGTGAACTGAACCAGCTACTTTTTTTAACAGACACCATTTTTGCTTTAAAGAATGATTGACAGAAAAAATACTAGTTATTGAGACTTGTGTATTTGTCAGACATTTTCTCAAAAATGAATGAAATGTAATGTTAAATATAATGTTAAACAACTTAATGTTAAATGTTAAAACAACTGACATTTGTTTCCAACAACCAAGTCAAGATTATAAGCAACAAATTCGGGTTTGGAAATTTATATTTGCTACCATAAGCCTGACAGTTTCTCAATATTTCCAGTTTTATGAGATGAGTTTGGCAGCAATATTTATAAACTCAACTTTTAGCTACTGGGTAGTACACTGTGTTCAGATTTAAGATATTGCTTCAAGTGGTCAGGAGTGGTGGCTCACGCCTGTAATCCCAGCATTTCGGGAGGCCGAGGCGGGTGGGTCACGAGCTCTGGAGTTTGAGGCCAGCCTGGCCAAGATGGTGAAATCCCATCTGTACTAAAAATACAAAAAATAGCCAAGCGTGGTGGTGGGCACCTGTAGTCTCAGCTACTTGGGAGGCTGAGGCAGAGAACTGCTTGAACCCAGGAGGCAGAAGTTGCAGTGAGTCAAGATTCCACCACTGCACTCCAGTCTGGGCAATAGAGTGAGACTCCATCTCAAAAAAAAAAAAAAAAAAAAAAAAAAAGAGAGAGAGAGAGAGAGTTTGCTTCAACTTAGTGAACCAATATTTTCCAAGTGACCAATGCATGGTATTAGTTTGTCATCCAGGGATAAAAGATCCACTCAAAGTGGAAACTAAAATAATGGGGTTTTAATGTAATAGTACTAAAAGATAAATATATATTCAGGCTCCACATTACAAATTACCTTTAATAAATTACACACATTGAGTTTTGTCTAATATCTAAAAGCAATACCTACAATCATCTGAAAAGGCTATTACAAATTTCCTCTTTCCAACTGTGTATCTGCTGCCTTCTTTCCTTCTTCCCTCCCCACGTCATGCCTTCCTCCCTCTCTCCCTTTTTTTCCTTTCTTCTTCATTCTGTCTTTCCATGGTGGATTATTTAGATAAAAACTCAAGGCTAGAGTGAGAATGAAGAAAGAAACTTAAGAAAGTATTTATATAACCTAGTTTTCACCTTATGTTGTGAAGTATATTCTAAAAACAAAATAGAGTACCAATGTCTTGATGAGTACCTGTAATATAATTTTTAATTGTGGTATTCTGGTTCAATGCATTTGTTTGCTATTTTGTTTGTATTAGTTTTTGCTTGTAGATGACAAGCAACCAAAACTAAATTAAACATCAAAAATTTAAAGGAAGATAGGGAAATAGCTCGTAGACTTGGAGAACAATCTCAAGTACTATGCCACAGGAAGGCTTGAACAAGATTCCTTATGACTTATTTTTGAGTGTTTGTCCTCTGGGGTCTGCCATTAATGTAATCTGACCGCAAGCACATGTAGCTCTGAGTTTTTATTCCAACTTCCTGAAAGAGAGATTGATTGGTCAGTCTGGGGTCAGTGATACACTGGGGTGGAGGTGATGGAAGGTAACATTGGCAGACATGGCCACTGGGCTAGAAGCATTGCATCCAGGCAGTAAGTTGTGGGTATTAAGAACATGAACTCTGTAGTGACACTTCTTCATTTCAAATTCTAACTTTATTTATTCACTTTCAGACCTTGAGAAAGTTTCTTCATTTTCTGTTTTTATAAAAGAGAGAAATAAAAAATAATACTTAACTCGGACAAGTTGTTTAGAGAATTACATAAATTTCGTTTGCTAATAATTTAATAAAGTACTATTTAAGTGTTTATATTAATTTATTAATGACTATTTTAAGTAATTATTGCTGTTTAAATTAATAATTGAGAGGTAAGCAGATATGCTGGTTTTTGTCTACTATACATTTATTCCATATATCACTATTAATCTCTATTGTACATTATCTTACTTTGCATTTGAAAAATCATACTAAAAACTGAAAGATATTTCTATAATGGAAAAATCATGAAGGAATGGGATTCTAGTCCTATTAAATCATATAGGTATTATCTATATGACAACTAGTTGGGTATTATCCTGTAGAAATTTAAAAACCAGAATTGTATAAATCCAATACAAGAAGGAGCCCTAGGTAGAACTTGGTCTTTCCTGCCACTTTTTGATTGAGGAGACTGATTGAGGTGTTTGGGTAACTATTTGAGATCTCACAATTTGGTAAGGACTAGAAAGCAGTGTTCCCTCTCCCAGTCAAAAAACTACTGTTTCCAGTCCAACACTGTGCCTTCCTAGAAGCCTTTCATTGCACCATGCTTCTCACTACATTCAATCAACCCCAAAACACTTGAATTTAGACTTTGATACCTTAGCACAGTGATTCCATCTGCCAAACACTGGTTTAGTTTCAGCAGTATTACCATCTTTGCACAGCAAAGTTTCTGTAACTATTAGTATTGAAATGTATTACTTTTTTTTTTTTTTTTTTTGAGATAAAATCTGGCTCTACTGCCCATTCTGGAGTACAGTGTGCAGAAGTATGATCTCAGCTCACTGCAACCTCTGCTTCCTAGGTTCAAGCCATCCTCCTACCTGAGCCTACCGAGCAGCTGGGACTACAGGCACATGCCACCATACCCGGAGAATTTTTGTATTTCTTGTAGAGATGGGGTTTCGCCACGTTGCCTAGTCTGGTCTCGAACTGGTAAGCTCAAGCGATCTGCCCACCTCAGCCTCCCAAAGTAGTGAGATTGCAGGCGTTTGTAAGCCACTGCTGTATTACTATTTAATTTAAAAGATCAAAAGAACAAAATAAAAGTGCCACAACTGGTTATGAAAATTTTTGGCTCATAATATTAATTTATTTGAGGTAAAGATAGGAGTTCCTTGTACTTTTCAATCTGCATCTAAAAGAGTGATCTGTTCCAAAGTATTCAGTGAATACTTGTGAAACTGAATTGAACAAAAGTGAGTTGAGTTGAAATGAATTGAATTGAATTGAATTGAATTAAATTGAATTGAATTGAATTGAATTGAATTGAATTGAATTGAATTGAATCAAGTGATCCACCCACACTGGAAACTGTGTTTACTCTGTGAGACCACTAGGAGGAGATGCAATTCAGAATATTAAATTATTGCTGGGAAACCACAGATGACATCTTTTCTCCACCCTGAGTCTTATTTAGGTATTGAAATTTAAACCAATGTTGTAGTTGGCATTCGAGAAGAAGATGAAAACAGGCCATTACTAAAGAAAAAAATCTTTTACTAGGTTAGGTAAAATGATAATGTATTCTTTATTTTGAATAAAAATATTTCAGTGCTGAGGCACCACTGTAGGTTTATTGGGGAAGAAATAGTCTGGGGAAGGCCTGGAGAATGTCCCTGCAATGCAAGAAAGATAATTGTACTTTTTTAAACAATATTCTTCAGAAATGGGAAAACCTACAAACAAACAAAACCTCGCCTGGTTATTAATCTTAAAATGCTATATACAACACAGATGGTGGTAATGAAAGATGCAATGGAATCCTTCTCTATTAATGAAAAGTTTTAAACTGTGTAATTGCTATACTATTTCATTTCATCCTTTTCTGTCATTTTAATAATATATCTAAGCCAAACAAAGAAGTGTCTATAATAAATTACTATAAGAGAATACTGTTTTCTCAAGCATAAATCTGATGAGAATGGAACTTTAATGATTCTGACTCTGCCTATGTAGCCTTACATGGAACCATTAGATCAACAAAGCCAGCTGTTTTTAAGTTCCATCAGGAGTCAGTATGAAAATAAAAGTAAATATTAAGTCTGAACTTAATTCTATTTTATAAATATTGTCAAATTTTTAAATACTCTGCTTGATTCCCTTTTTAATTTTAACTTCTTCAACTTGATTATAAAATATTTTTTCTTCTTTTTTATGTCAGATAATATGTTTCTCCCTGGAAATAAGGTTCTTTCAACTACCCTCATAATTCTACCCACCACCTTTAACCTCTAAGGGCTCCAGGTTATCTCAAAGAAGAATTATGGCAGGACTATAGAGTGATTTTCTATACATTTACTTAAGCATATTATAAATGTGAAGTTTTGCTACTTAAGTAGGATCTTCAGAATTCCGGATGTTCTGAAAGATTTGGGCAAAAGGAGATTTATACATATACCAGGTCAAATTTCCAAAACAAAAAATATAGACAGACTTTCTCAAACACTAGCTTCTACAGGATGATTTGCTTTATTTTGGGATATCATAATGTCACTTTCTGCTAGTATACATTATATATACTGATTCATGAAGCATTTTCAGTATCAGAATTCTCAGTATAATCAACAACAATGGAGAGGAGGTGGAAGCCATGGATACTTATTTAGCACCTACTATATACCATACAGTTTATTTTCCTGATCCACACACCAGAAAGAGCCTCACAACTAATGAATTTTATGGGTAAGGGAGAACATATAGGTGTATATATATATATATATTCAATAAAAATAATATTTAATAATTTACATACTCTATATATGACTACCTACATAATGTAAATATCACATATATATTTATTTATTTATATACCTTCTCTAGGAGCCAGAATCAAGAACAAAACACTCTTAGTCAAGATATTATTTAAATAGCAGGAACTTTTTGGATGCCATGGTTCTATTCTATTTAAAGGGAGAGTATATTTCTAAGTAGTCAATCTTTTTTCCTAATCTCGCTGGAGATGATGGATTCAATGTGCTTCATAAGGAATGTCCTTACCCAAAATGATCATAGTGTCACAGCCATTCTATTGTTTCTGGTCAATTTCTATTTTAACTCAGTAAATTTTAAAATCAACAGTTATTGAAAAGGAAATCTGTATTGTTCATGACAGTTACACCATTCTTTTCTAAAACAACGGAGACTTTATTAAAAGCAAAGTTGTATATGGCCATTTCTTGAGTTTTTAATTTTATTACCAGTAAAAGAACAAAACATTAGACAAGACTATTGTCTGATCCATCTGGTGCTATATTTCCTCCACACAAGCCTTGTATCACACACACAATATTTCAACTGCAAATGTTGTTCAGCTTTTAAAACAATTGCCTATCAAAGCATCCAGGTCCCATTGATAACGGAGCAAAGCCTTTCCTGCAATTGTGAGCCAGGAAATGCTGGCCCTTTGGCAAGTCTCACATGTCCTGTTGCTTGTAATCTCCCTCCCTCCTTGCTGGAATGTGTTATTTTTAAGCAGCTAGACTAACAGGAAGAGAAAGTCGTACTTCTTTTCATGTGATGGAGGCAGGCAGGGGAAGGCAGTAAAGCAAGAAACTGTTTCAGGAATTGGGACTGATCAGATCTTAAAACCACTAACCAGATACCTAGCCACAGCTGTGAGAAAAATCTCCAGTTCCAAACAGTTTGGTATCAGTAGTAAGTCCACCATTCCATAGCCCAATACATTCTGCAGGCTCTGTGGACTGAAAAACTCAGACACAAACTGTATCGAAGGTGTATAGAACTTCATTGTTCTGAACTTACATGGATTAAAGAATGTGTTTCATTTTGCAGAGCAGCTCTGAGAATAAATCACTCTAAAGAGAACCACAGAAATAGAGACACATTTTTTATCATGATGATTACTGAGTGTTGAACCAACATTCAATGGAACATTATACCGAAAAGCATAAACAGATTGCATAATTTGAAAAAGAAACACACTCTCATACTCACCTATTACATATTCAATCTATCATATCTAAGTCTATAAAAATAAATTTATTTCATTACTTAAATAATTCATTTTTTCCTCTAAGCGTTTGCTTAAGGACAGGTCAGTGTTAAGAAAACAAAAATTGACCAAGGGCATATGAAGGGCACTTTGCCTTGCTCATCTTAAATAAAGCATGTTTCTGCCTTAGATGCTTTGCTCTTGATGTTCTCCCTAGAATGCTCTCCCCCAAGACTGGCAAGTCTCCCTCTCTCCTTTAATGAGGCTTCTGCTCAAATGTAACTTTTGATGACTATCAAATCGCACACACTACCCTATCTCTAGGGCCTTCCCCACTTTATGTTTTTCATAGCCCTTAGCATCACTGATACACTCTATACATTTACTTGTTTGTCCTGTGTTTATTTATTAACAATTTCTCCTCAAAGGAATGTAAGGCCATGTGAGCAGAGACTTTGTTTTGTTCACGGTGGCATCCCAAGCGTGAGGAGAGAGCAGGCCATGGCAAGTGGTAGACGCTCAATAAGAAAACGTGAAATGCTTGAATAAGTTAATTTATAGATACTTCTTAGTTGGTCATGGAGTACACTTAATTCCAGTTATCTTTCCTCTTACTCATCTAAATAGTTCAAATAAATTGAAATTATAGCAATATTATATTCTAATGTATATGAAATATTTTATCTAGATATTATTAATACAAGTCCATGAAAGTTACAGGAAAAAAAATTTGTATGTGCCCAGGAAGATAATCAACTACTGAATTCTAAGAAAGGTGCTGAGATATAATTAATTTGTCGTTATTATTCTTTCCCTCATCAACTCTTTATTTTCCCTAATAATTTATCATTAAATGGTCATGAATTTGATTATGCAACCATTTGCATCTGCATACCAAAGAGCCAATACCCTTTCAACCCCACAAACTTTACTAATATGTAGTTTCCCTCAATGTCTACTAAAAGCCTCCAGTATCTATCCCAGATGTATTCATCAATTTTTGGCAGTGTTTTTTTGTTCATTCTTTTTTCTTTTTTTTTTTTTTTTGAGACTGAATCTCGCCCTGTCACCCAGGCTGGAGTGCAGTGGTGTGATCTCTGCTCACTGCAGCCTCTGCCTCCCAGGTTCAAGCAATTCTCCTGACTCAGCCTCCAGAGCAGCTGGGATTACAAGTGCATGCCACCACACCCAGCTAATTTGTGTATTTTTAGTAGAGACAGGGTTTCACCATGTTGGCCAGGCTGGCTTTGAACTCCTGGCCTCAAGTGAACCGTCTTCTTCGGCCTCCCAAAGTGCTAGGATTACAGGTGTGAGCCACCATGCAAGCCTTTTGTTCACTCTTTAGAAGTGAGTTATAAGTACTAGTGGATTTTAAGTTGGTTGGTATTTAGAATATTTCAGATATCTCTCCCTTCAGCCAAACTTTAATGCTTTAAGAATACCTTAAGAAACAGAAGAAACACAGAAATTATAAATACGTATCAAAGAGGTACAATCTTATTAAAATTGAATTTCTATTTAAATGTTAAGCCCTCAATTGAGTTTTACAGGTTAAGGGGAAGAAAGATTGATCAGGCAATTTTGCTTATTTCAGCACATGAAGCTGGTAGTACATTGGTTGACTTTGGTTCTTTTGTTGTTCTGGACATCAAAGCAAACCAGAATTTATTTTTTGTTTGTTTGTTTGCTTGCTTGTTTGATTTTGCTTGCTTGTTTGATTTTTCGAGACAGAGTCTCTCTCTGTCACCCAGGCTGGAGTGCAGTGGCACGATATTGGCTCACTGAAACCTCTGCCTCCTGGGTTCAAGCGATTCTCCTGCCTCAGCCTCCTGAGTAGCTGGGATTACAGGTGTGTGGCACCATGCCTGGCTGATTTATTGTATTTTCAGTAGAGATGGATTTTCACTGTGTTAGCCAGGATGATCTCGATCTCCTGACCTCATGATCCACCTGCCTCGGCCTCCCAAAGTGCTAGGATTACAGGCATGAGCCACCGTGCTTGGCCGCCAGCCAGAGTTTAATATGCATTGTGGTACAGCAGAAAGGACAGTGAGTTTGTTCTTCTACTTTCCATACCACATTTGTTTTTTCTGCATTAGAGACTTAGACAACTTAGAGAAGGCCTCCTCAAATCAGTCGTCCAGTAGGGAGAAAAGATTCAATAACGAGGTAAACTTTTCCAGTATTTTTCACGAGCCATCCCCATCTGGGTCTTATGCTGACAGACCCGAATCTCCAGGAACTAGCACTCTCATGTGGCTCACATGAGCCTCCAGCCCTCTCAGGTTTGCACCCCAGACATATGGTTACTGGACAGTTCAAAAACTTGAAACACTCTGACAATACTGTGTTTAGCCTTAATGCAGAGCAAAGTCACATGGCCCTGCCTGTATCTGATCCTGTGTAAGAAACCAGATTCAACTGAACCCTTCAAAACATGAACAGTTTTCATCCATCCACAAATTCACCAACTTTGAATGTTAAATGCCCATAACTATTTTCGGGGCCCTTTTCTGGGCTCACTGTCTTCAAAGCTATGGCTTTATTCATTCACTGTCTCTATGTTCTATGTTTCCTTGTTGTCTTAAATCCAGACAAATCAGCTTTGGGTTCATAAATCTAAATGACCACTTGAGATCTACATTTGAGTTTCTCACCAACATCTCAAGCTCAACACGACTCAAACTAAGAGCATAATTCTCTTTTTCCCCATAAAACTGCTTTCCTCCAGTGTATACATGCTCAGTACTAAGCACTATTACCCATATAAGTGTTTAGTCCAATATTCTAAGCCATCCTTATTTCCTTTCTTGTCCTCACCTCACACACAATCTATTACTGAGTTCTATTGTTTATGCTTCCCTTATATTGCCTAAGTAAGTGCAATTCATTCTTTTCTCATTTAAAAGCTACCACTGAAATTATTTCCTTCAAAAATATGTCAGGGTTTACTCTTTTATTTCTTAAATTTATTTCACATATTTTCAAAACATTGCTTTTATAAAATACAAGTCATAAACTTCAAATTTATGCTATTTTTATTTATTTTCTTCCCACTTCCCATGGAAACATGATCCAAAATGCTTAATAGGGCCTACAACTCCCTCCATGATCTGGCTTTGCCTAATGCTTCAATCTCATTTCTGAACACTGCCCCCTGCAGTCGCTCAGCTTTAGTCAGAATGCATAAAAATGCCAATTCATGTGCCCAAAATGCTCCCCGCTCCATCACCTAGGTTACCAGCATGCATTCTTCAGGGGTCACTGTAAACATCATCTCCTTAGAGAAGTCATGCGGATTTCCTTACATGCATTTCCGCCAAGTTTTTAGGGTTTGAAAAGTTTTTTAAACCTGTAATAATTAAGCATATTGTAATTTCTCTTAATGCTTACCTTTTTCTTTTTACTTCAAGTACCATGAAGGCAAGAAATCATGGCAAGCATGGTCATCTCTGTGTCCCACAATATCTGTCACAATGTCTAATATATAGTAAAGCCTCATTCAATATTTGATAAATGAGTGAATAAAAACAATCATTATTATGGCCAAGTTTGTGTTCCCCAAGCTGCTGCTTCAATTTTAAGAAGCCCATTCAAAATTCTTCACTGCCAAGAGCAAATCTGAGTAATGTCTCTTTGCAAATCATTATACTCTTTCATTTCTCTCTGTGCTTAAAAGTTATTTCTTTATCCTGGAAAAAAATGTCATTAAGTTAACAGTTCTATAAATATCAGCTAAGAAAAAAAGAAAATAATGTATCAAGAAAGTAAATTGAGGAAGATAAATCAAACACATCATGGAAAGAAAAAAGTATAAATTATCATTTTAAAAAATATATTGAAATTTGAATCTATGAAAAGTCTAAGAGAATAAATTTTCTGTTGGGACAATAATGGAAATAACACCAGATTTACTAATTTTTTAAAAAAGCAGTTAAAACCAGGCTCTTCTTGACTGGAGGGAGAAAATAAGTTGGTAAGTAAACCTGAAGAGGTAACCTAGAAAGGCTTGTGTAATAGTAATGAAAATGATTTTTCACATGTCACAAGAAAGAAACATCCATTGGAATCCACTCTGAGGGTAATGAGCAGCTCAACTGGAATGTGAGCGGGAGAATGAGATGTCACAGAGCAACACTGAGAAGTACAGGCAGGTCTGGCTGGACAAATGCAGTGTTAAAAATCACACAGTGGCAGAGCTGATAAAAACACGTGTGCTTTCTGTCCTAGTATGTAAGACGGTAAATGCTGCCATTTAACTTCAAGTCTTACACTTGAAAACTTTGATATTGCAAATATAAAATAAATTAAGATAAAAGGATGTGACTTCATTGGATTTTTTAAAAAAGCAAATGCAAATTTAGAAAGCTCAGCATGTAGAAAATTGAAAGCAGAGAAGGAAATTGTTTCTAGATAATATTCTAATTCACAAGGTTTAATTTTCAACTGAGAAAGTACAGCACAGCCTTGACCCTGAAACATTTGATTTAACAAGCAAAGTGCTTTGGAGGAAAGCAATGTATTTTCATAGCTCTCATAGGGAGCAAGGCGATTAACTCAGTTAGGTAAAATGTTATTGGTATTAATTAGTTTTTAATATTTGTCTTTATCACTAGGCTTTCTGAATGTTCTTAATTTGGCTCCCTAACTTTAAACCCTTAATAACTTCTCACTGTGCAGGTGCAAAGCCCTGCTATGATCAACTGATCTGCCTTCTAACTCCTGCTCTCTTTTCTCACCACTCCCGCCCTACCCCTCTGCTTCCTCCTCACTGTTCTCAGAGCTGTCTCTTGAACATATCAAGAACACTTTTATATCAGGGCTTTTCTCCTTATTCTCTCTAACATGGAGACTCTTCACATTTTCTGCATCATGGACCCTTCCTGGAAGGAGGGTTGAGTAAAGCAGATAGAGGTTTCTCAGAATGATGTTTCATAATGCATACAAAATTCACAGAATTACAAATGTAATCAATTATATTGAAACAAAAGTATTAAAAATATTTTAAACCAATTTTTATAGTAACATATATGCTTTTTAATTAATTCATCAAAATGAGATCTAGCAGCACATCTGAGAATAATGATAATGCCAAAATAGAGATGAGAGTAAACGATATTTCAGGGTATCTTAACACTGTTATACAAAATACAATATCTGTAAATTGAGCAACATTACAGCTGCTGCTAGGACTCTCGTGGATTACTGATACAATTCAAAATTGAAGGGAACACTGAATTTCACATACAGGTTATTGGGAGGAATGTTTTAATATTTTTTTCCAAACCAAGTTCATAGGCTAACTGAATTCTAGGAGGGAGGCCAGACTGAAAACTCCTGTTTAATTAATCATCATTTTCCAAGATATCTACATTACTCAGTTTTCACATTCTTCAATTATCTACCTATGTGTCTCTTTATAATAAGGTTTCCTCTGAGCATCCTAGTAAAATAGCACCCCTGTATTTGCATTTTCTTTTTTCCTTTTAAACGGAGTGTCTCTCTGTCACCCACGCTGGAGTGCAGCGGCACGATCTCTGCTCACTGCAACCTCTGCCTCCTATCCTGGGTTCAAGCGATTCTCTTGCCTCAACCTCCCAAGTAGCTGGTACTACAGGCGTGTGTCACCATGCCTAGCTAATTTTTGTAGTTTTAGTAGAGACAGGGTTTCACCATGTTAGCCAGGATGGTCTTGATCTCCTGACCTCACGATCTGCCCGCCTCGGCCTCCCAAAGTGCTGGGATTACAGACATGAGCCACCACGCCCGGCTGTGTTTGCAATTTTGTATCTTCATTATTTTATTTTTCTCCATAACCCTTATTGACCCACCATATATTTACTCACTTACATATTTCCTGTCTCCCTAATGTCATTTAAGTGCAAAAGTGTTTTTTTTTTTTTTCTTTCAACCACTGCCATATTTCTAGCACCTAGAACAGTGCTTGGCACACAGTAACAGTAAGCCATCAATAGATATTTGGTAGCTCTTAATAGATATTTAATAGATAACAGTAAGCCATTAATAGATATTCATCCAATGCCTTGGATGAATATATGATTGTTTAGCGTGACTTACAAAACTTTTTAAGATCTCATTTCTGATTATTTTGCTAGTCGCACCTTCCATCCTTGACTCACTGTTCCCTGGACACTCGTCTTCTTTCTGCTTTCAGGAGGAGCAAGTGCCATTCTGCCTCAAGGCCCTAACCCAGGCATCTCAGTCTCTCCAGAGTGCTCTCCCTCCATTCCTTTCCAGCTCCACTTGGCCTAGTGAACTCCGACTCATTCTGCAAGTCCCAGTACACCTTCTTTAACAGTCTGCATGAGGCAGACTCACAGTTCACTCTATATTTCTTCCCAAATGTAACTGAAGGATTATTTGTATAATTTTTCCTTTAGCATTTGTTTTTCACACTAGACTACAGCTCACTGGAAGAAAGTCACTGAAATTTAGAAGTGCCTAACCAACATCTTTCAAATAAACCAAAGATGTCACAGAGACAACTCTCTACAGATTCTTCTAAAAGTAAAACTTGGAACACAGTAACAAAGTTAGTTGGCCTAGCTTGAGCAATCATTGCTTGCACCTGTTGTCTTTGAATTACATTCTAACGAGATGGCAGAAATCACTCATAAATATTTATGAAGACGAAGAATTTGGCACAAACTAGCACTGGGCTCCAAACTCTAAGTGATGTTATTTCTTGTTCAGTAGCTATCCGGTATCACAGCCACCAGTCCCATCCTAAGGGCTGCCAAAAATTTGAACTCCAGAAGGAGTATTTTTCCCTCTAGCTTGATTATAAAGCCTGAATTTAGATTCAACATTTTTATATAATTTAATCTTAAGGGAAATAAGTTCTTTCATGTTATCTTAAAACTGCCCACTTTCAGTAAACAAAATACTATGTAAGAGATATGTTACATATAAAAGTAAGCAGTGTAAATGAAAGAAAGGATACTTTCCTTCTCTTTAGTCCTACTGTCTACAATCATGGTTAGGGCAGTGATGTTCATTAGGACAGTGATGATGGACAGTGATGATGATGATGGAGTGAAGAATATTCAATACAGATATGGGAGTTAAGGAAAAAATTATAAAACCCAAAGTCAAACCAAGCTAGCAAAATGAGCAATATCATTAGAATCCCCAAGAAGTAAAAATTAATACATTTGAGGAATAATTATAAACACAATTCTTCTCTCCAGAAAACACCTCCAGGTTCATTATCATCAATACAGACATTCTATTACGTTTTTTAGAATACTTTTGTGCTATCTATCCAATTGTGATGAAGTCTTAGGGATTTTTATGCCATGTTTCTGTCTTTATTAACTGTCTCAAGACTATACCTCAGTGCCGGTATTCGAAGGAAATATTGCAGAGTAGTTCAGGACTCCAGCTGTCATCAGTGCATAAGATGAAAGACTCGAACATAAAGTTAAGTGAAATCAAGTCGGTTATTCTTAATTTTAATGTCACATAATTATTTGAGCATAGAAAAGTAACTGAATTATAGTGTTGACACTATCAGTAGGGAGTAATTTTCACTTCCATCTAACACTTTGGGAAATGAGGCAAATAACACAAGAATCTCTTGAAAGTTACAGAAATATTCATAGTTGTAAAGACATTTTCTTCTTTTCACAAATTTGGAGTGCTTTTAGAGAGCTTTATAAAGACAACAGCCTGCTCTTGAAATGGTGGCAAGCAAAATGAATTAAATCACTTAGAAGACAGAAATTATTCTAAAGAAATTACTCCAAAATGGAAGGAAGGTTAATTGGTGTATTCTTGAATTATTTTGCAACAGTTTATAGGTATTAATTTAAATTTTTCAATAATAAATAATATACTCTATCAGCATATCTAAGAAGGAGAAACAGTGATGAATAATAGAATTATACATGTCCAACTTTAATTCCATTGGACATAGTAAAGTCATGACACTGTCTGTTGCACCAGAAGGCCAGGGCTGGTGTGTTCCTGTGTTTACATGCACACATATAATTGCCAATGGCCGTTGTTCAATGCACTTTCTATAATGCGATCACTGAACAAGAATTAATTCTATTCTGTATACTCCCTCACACACACGAACACACATGGGTTCATAAAGCTAGTTTTGAGGAAAGTCAGAACAATAATTTCTATGATAACTTATCTACACTGAACAATATAAACCACAAAATTTCATAGCAATAGGGGAAAAGTGATGTCATTTCTAGTAGAATAACAATATTTATTAAAAAAATCCTTTGGTTTGCCTCGATTTAAAAAAAAATGCACATGGAGATTTTTGTTTTGCAAGCCCAGTCTTGAGTGTTGCTCACTTGTGCCCATCTGCATTAAATACATTTTTGTTTATCTGGTTAAAAACCAAATGCAAAACCACTGCTTATAAAGATTAATATCTGAAAAATCAAACCAGTAATCTGCCTCATTGGCTTCAATATATTCAATTGACATAAATATTTCATGTTCTCTGTGGCAGGTAGTTTTCTAGGCAACAGGAATAGCTCTGTAGGAGTCGGGGAGAAGAAACTTTGTATTAGAACAATATGGAATGCCTGTGAGGAGCAAACAATAGAAGCAATTCAGAAGAGGCTGTGATTAACTTGTCTCAGGAAGGGAAAGGAAGGGTTCATAAAGGAGCCTACATTTGCATATGTTTCTGGAAAAGAGTATATATTGTCTAGGTAAAAATAATAAGACAGCATCAAAGCCTTAAGAACATGACATTGTTACATCTCCCCTATACCTATATCACAAAGTAACCTCCAGATATGCCAGAGGGAAAGACAAATATATATATATATTTTTCTATATATATATATATATTATAAATATATATAGAGAGAATATATAGAGAATAGAGACTATAGAGACATGTCAGACAATACATTATGAAACATGAATATACATTAAATCAGCTATACACTTTTCAAAACCAACAAAAATAAACTATCATACTATTTATTCTATGACAAGATAAACAACAAAGCAACTGCATGAAGAAAGACACTTAACATTCAAATAAGCTATGAACATCTTTTCATCCTATTTGAATACTGTTGCCTCAGTCTGCTTGCTGGCTGCTGGTAGGTCAGGGACAGAAGGCTGCATAGACACCATGGAGGGCCTGCTAGCCCCACTCTGAGGCTACTTTAGTCTGGAAGAACACTCAGATAGGGGGAAAGGGCACAGAGTGGTCAAAATGTACAAATAGGTAGCTTCAAGTATCTCCCAAGCATTGAAACTATTTCTGACAAAGATTTCACTGTGGGAGATGACCTCTCTCAGGGTGAGAACAGGAAGGCAACATTTGAGAAACAAGGGACTCGACTCTTTCTTTCAGCTGAGCTGTTTTCTCAGTGGCTTTCCTTAAAAATTAGCTACTTTTTTAGTTTGTTTTCCCGAGTAGATAATTTAAACTAAGGAGAGAATCTGTGCAAAATAGGAAGGATTGGCTGTGACTGTGTGGGGAAGACAGAAGAAAGAGGTTGCAATTGCAGGGACATCTTAAAGGGGTAAAACTAAAAGAATTTAAGAGGGTGTGTGTATGTGTGCATGTGTGTGTGTGTGTGTGTGTGTGTGTTCGAAACAGTCTCACTCTCCTTGCCCTGGTTGGAGTGTAGTGGGGTGATCAAGGCTCACTGCAACCTCGACTTCCTGGGTGCTGGCATTCTACCCACCTCAGTCTCCCAAATACCTGTGACTACAGTCACGCACCACCATGCCTGACTAATATTTGTATGTTTCTAGAGACACGGTCTCCCTATGTTGCCCAGGCTGATCTCGAACTCCTGGGCTCAAGTTATCTGCCCTCCTCAGCCTCCCAAAGTGTTGGGATTATAGGCATGAGCCACTGTGCTCAGCCTGGAATGTTTATGTTAAAGGGGGTTGAAATTTTTGGTAAAATCTACATGACTTTAAAATCTACATAAATTGCTCTGGTTAGATTGCTGGTTTTCTGTCAAGTTTTTGTATTAACTTCAATGAGTGTGGAGCAAGAACTGTGACTACTTATGAAAAACTAGGCAAGTATATATTCTAACTGTATTTTGTAAAAGAAGTATTATGTTATTTATTGAAAAAAAATATTAGCTGTGAATGAAACTGAACATTTGTATGTGAAGCTTTTACTAGAATAGCTTAAGAAAATAAACTAAATCCCTCGTTGTCTAGGATACAATTAAACAAAGTTGAAATGAAGAATTATAAAGATAAGAAATTCCCATTTTAGCTATTTTATGGTGGGATGCAAAGATTTCTTGCATTTTTTTTTTGTAGAAGGGGCTATAATAATGTCATATTTAGCAAATAACTATTGTAAAAAATATCCATTTTGCTTTGTTTGAATCACAGTAACTTCATGTTGAGTGCTTATTATGTGCTTGTAATACAATGCTGCAGCTTTGCCCCTGTCCAGGGATTTAATGGGGAACTTTAAGAAATGGCAGTCCTGCGAGCTGCAAAGAAGCGTTGGACATTCACTATCTCATTTCATCCTTGCTCCATGACTGTGAGATAGGTTCTATCATCCCACTCTATAGATGCAGAAACTGACTTGCAGGAAAGGTAACTAACATGACTCAAGTCCTAGAGAGGCCTGAGTGGCTGAGTCACGCAGCAGTTGCTCTGGTTTACATTCTCGTTGCAACAATGCTGTGTCCAGACCCAAAGTCAACTTGTGATGGGAAGGAGTGCCCTGGAGGGGAGTCAGCCAGGGAAATGGAAGTAAGATTCAAAACTGACTCACATAGATGTGAGACCTTAGGAAAGCTGCTTAATAGTCCTGCAACTTAGATGTAGAATAAGCATTTTTCCAAAGTTTAAACGAAACTGCAAACTTAAAATGAAGTGTTTATTTTCTCCTAGTAAATGCTAGCTCTCCCCTACACAAAGTGACTTGTATAATTTCACCCAAGCTAACTATAGACAAATATTAAGATTCAATTATAGGTTAATATTTTACAATAGAAATCTGACCTCTACCTATTTTCCTTTTATTTCATTTTTATGCATGTATGTACTCAGGCGCTTTTTATTCATCCTTTCTGGGGATTCCAAGTTTCTTACTGCCAAGGTGATCATATTCCGCAAGCAGTAACT
Organism: Chlorocebus sabaeus; assembly: GCF_047675955.1. Lineage (NCBI taxonomy): Eukaryota > Metazoa > Chordata > Mammalia > Primates > Cercopithecidae > Chlorocebus > Chlorocebus sabaeus. The sequence goes on along the minus strand of NC_132910.1, from coordinate 76,720,792 downwards.
CTAAAAAGGTAATTCTTGAAAATGTTTTTAAGACTTCCTTTAGATTTGAGTTCTTTTTTTGTTTTTTGGTTTTGTTTTGTTTTCTTTGAGACTGAGTCACGCTCTGTCGCCCAGGCTGGAGTGCAGTAGGGCAATCTCCGCTCACTGCAAGCTCCGCCTCCCGGGTTCACGCCATTCTCCTGCCTCAGCCCCCGAGTAGCTGGGACTACAGTTGCCCACCACCATGCCCGGCTAATTTTTAAAAGTTATTTTTTATTTTTTATTTTTAGTAGAGATGGGTTTTCACCGTGTTAGCCAGGATGGTCTCAATCTCCTGATCTTGTGATCCACCTGCCTCGGCCTCCCAAAATGCTGGGATTACAGGCGGGAACCACTGCACCTGGCCGACTTCTTTTCCTAATTCAAGGAATTTTGCTGCTACTGTTTCCATTCCACTGCTTTGTTGTCTCCTTGGCTTTACCTATTCACTTACTATACTGTAAAACTAAGTTGTAGCTCGCTGTCTCTGCTTATACAGAAATCCCATGACTACACTCCTGTTGCTTTCAGGTTCCCAGTGTTGCACTAAATTCTGGTTTCTGCCTTTATTCCTCCCAACATGTTTTTGAGGTACAAACCCCAAGTACAGTATTATCTTCATACCTGTCCCAGCCTGATTCTCAGCTCTGTCTTTTTCTCGCTCCCTAAGTGGGCTGCCAGGAGAACATTCCTCTGCCTTATGATTTGGGCAAAAGGCTACCTATGCCATAAGAAATAATGCACTCGTTAAGGTCTTTTTCTCTATTCTTTGCCAAAGATTCTGTGGCTTCTAGGGTTTTCTGAGCCACACTTCTGAGATCAATGAAGACGGGTTTAGTTCCAATTACTATTTTGATCCCCAATTTTCCCATTTACATTAACACATTTTATTGCTGCTCCATTGGAAATCCATTATATTAACACTAAGGTTTTCTTCAAAATATAGCTGACCCTTAATAATAGGGATTTTCACTGAGCAGGACCATCTATACACAGATCTTTTCCAACAAATATATTAGAAAATTTTCAGTAGACTTGAGAAAATTTGAAAAAACTCACAGATAAACCTTATAGCCTAAAAATAACTAAAAAATTAAAAAGTTAGGTATGTCATGAATGAGTAAAATGTATGAAGATATTATTCTATTTTATCCTTTACTATTTTATCCTTTACTACCATACAATACACACAAATGTATTACAAAAGTTAAAATTTATCAAAATTTATACCCACACTTATTGACAATACATGACCTCATTCACAGTCCAAAGAAATGTAAACAAATATAAAGATCCAGTATCAAATCATAACCACATAAAATTAACTGCAATACATACTGTACTACTGTAATAATTTTGTAGCCACCTCTTGTTGCTATTGCAGTGAGTTGAAGTGTTGTATCTGCTGAAAACACCTTGTAATTTTAATCATCTGTATGTGAGCAGTTCCTCACTACAGTAAACTGTTTATCACAGTAAAAAAGGATCTCTCATTATACTCATGTATTTGCCATGTTTAGTGCAATATCACAAACCTTGAATAACATGATAGCACCCAAAATAAAGTGCCATTAGTGATGCAGGAAGTGCTCCCAAAAGCAGAGAAAAGTCATGAAATTGCAAGAAAAAAGGTTAATTGCTTGATATATACTTTAAATTGAGGTCTGCAATTGTGTTTGCCTGCCATTTCAAGATAAACGAATCCAGGGTAAGGATCATTGTTAAAAAAAAAAAAGAAAGAAAGAAAAGAAAAAAGATACATGAAGCCCTTTCTATAGCTGTGCCAGCAGGTGAACAAACCCTGTACTTTTTGCAAAATGTCTTATTATCTTGTATTGAAAACGTAGCTTTTATGTGGATACAAGATTGCTATAAGAAAGGCTCTTTCTTTACAGCAATAAGATAGAGTCTTTAGAATCTAATATGGTTAAAGCCTAGATAGACTCTAACATGATTTGATAAAAAACGAAGTCATTTTACGACAAAGCAAAAGGAAAGTGTAGAATCTAAAGCTGGAGGATTTAATGCCAGCAAAGAATGATTTCACAGTTTTAGAAAGAAGTTTGGCTTTAAAAATGTCAAAATAACAGGAGAAGCGCCTTTTATTGACCAAGAGATAGCAGATGAATTCCCATTAAGAAGAGCATTGAGGAGAAAAAGTATCTCTACCTGAATGGGATTTTAATGTCAACAAAAGTACCCTATTCTGGGGGGGTGGTGGGGGGGAGTTTTAAAGGATATTAATAAGGAAGAGAAGTGAGTACTAGGATTTAAGGCAGAAAGGGACAGGCTAACTCTACTGTTTTATGTAAATGAAGTTGAGTTTATGATCAGAACTGACCTTTTGTGTAAAGCTGTGAAACCCCAAGCCTTGAAGGGAAAGATAAACACCAACTGCTAGTCTTTGGTTTTACAACAAGGACACTTGGACAAGAACCCTTTTTCTGGATGGGTTCAATTGATGCTTGGTCCCTGATCTCAGAAGGTACCTTTCTAGTAAAGCACTGTCTTTTGGCATTCTTTTGATTAGACAAACCCTTGGCCACTCAGAATCCTATGAGTTCAACATCAAAGGCATCAAAGATGTCTATTTGCCGCCAAACATATCTCTAATTCAGCTTCTAGATCACGGGGTCATAAGGATTATTAAGGCTCATAATAAATGGTACTCCATAAAAAGATTTTCAAAGCTGTGGAAGAGAAACACTACTGAGAGACCATGAGTCTGGAAAAATTACACCACTGAAGATGCCATCAACGTGATAGAAAAAGTCATGAAAATTATCAAGATCCAAACAATAAATTTCTGCTGGAGAAAATTCTGTGACATCACAATATTCACAACCGACCCAATGAAGGAAATCATGAAAGAGATTTTGGATATATATATTAAAAAAAAAGTAGGTGGGAAAGAGTTTCAAGATGTGGATCTTACAGAAATTCAAGAACTAATAAACATCACACTGGAGATATTAACAGAAACAACTGGATGGAGATCAGTATTTCTGAACCAGTCCCAGGTTATGAGAAAGAAGTCATAGAAGAAGCAATGCCAGAAAACAAATTGACATTGGACGACTTGGCGGAGGATTCTGATTATTTAGGGCCGCTTTGGACTTCTTTTATGACATGGACTTTTCTATATGAGTGCTAAAACTAAAGTAAAATGGTTTAAAGAGTACTAGTGACAGGTGACAATGCGCTAGCAGCCCTCACTCTTGCCACCTCCTTGGCCTCCTCATCCACTCTGGTGCCGCTTGAGGAGCCCTTCAGCCCACCACTGCACTGTGGGAGCCTCTCTCTGGGCTGGCTGAGGCCGGAGCCATCTTCCTCTGCTCGAGGGCAGGTGTGGAAAGAGAGGCGCAGGTGGGAACCAGGGCTGCACGTGGCACTCACAGGCCAGCACAAGTTCCGGTGGGCATGAGCTCGGTGGGCCTCACATTAGGAGCTCCTGGCCAGTGCTACCAGCCCAGGGCAGTAAGGGGCTTAGCACCCAGGTCAGCAGCTGTGAAGGTTGCGGGGTCCCCCAGCACTGCCAGCCTGCATGCACCCTGCTGGAATTCTCACAAGGCCTCAGCTGCCACCCCCGTGGGGCAGAGCTCCAGACCTGCAGCCTGCCATACCTGAGCCTCCCCCACGCCCTAGGCTCCTGAGTGACCCAACACTCACTGACAAGCACTGCCCCCCTGCTCTGCAGCACCCAGTCCCATCAACCGCCCAAGGGCTGAGGAATGCAGGTATGGCTAGGAACTGGCAGGCAGCTCTGCCTGCAAGACCTGTACAGGATCCACTAGGTGAAGCCAGTTGGGCTCCTGAGTGTACTGGGGACTTGGAGAACTTTTATATCTAGCTAGAGGATTGTAAATGCACCAATCAGCACTCTGTGTCTAGCTCAGGGATTGTAAATGCACCAATCAGCACCCTGTCAAAATGGTCCAATCAGCACCCTGTAAAATGGACCAATCAGTTCTCTGTAAATACCTTCCATCCTGTAGAATGTTTTTTGGGTTTTTTTTTTTTTTTTTCTCTTCTCTTTGCAATAAATCTTGCTGCTGCTCATTCTTTGGGTCCTCAGGGCATTTGTAAGTTATAACACTCACCGCCAAAGTCTGCAGCTTCACTTCTGAAGCCAGCGAGACCACAAACCCACCAGAAGGAAGAAACTGCGGACATGCCATCTTTAAGAACTGTAACACTCACTGCCAGGGTCTGAGGCTTCTTTCCTGAAGTCAGCGAGACCAAGAGCCCACCGATTCCGTACACATTGGTACCATTAGAAACATTTTTAAAGAAATGAAAAAGAAACAAGTTAGAAATTACAACGTATTCTCTAAAGGTTACATATAGTGTACTTGCTTCTCCTGCCTCTTCTTCCACCTCCTTCACTTCATCCACCCCTGCCACCTGTGAAGACAGCAAGACCAATCCTTCCTTTTCCTTCTCTTTCTTAGCTTCTTCAGTGTGGACAGAACCAGGACAAAGACCTTTATGATGATGAATTTCCACTTACTGTATAGTGAATACATTTTTCTTCCTTATGATTTTCTTTCTTTTTTTTTTTTTTTTTTTTTTTTTTGAGACAGAGTCTCGCTCTGTCCCCCTGGCTGGAGTGCAGTGGCGCGATCTCGGCTCACTGCAAGCTCCGCCTCCCGGGTTCCCGCCATTGTCCTGCTCAGCCTCCCGAGTAGCTGGGACTACAGGTACCCGCAACTGTGCCCGGCTAATTTTTTATACTTTTAGTAGAGACGAGGTTTCACCATGGTCTCGATCTCCTGACCTTGTGATCCGCCCGCCTCAGCCTCCCAAAGTGCTGGGATTACCTTAATACCATTTTCCTTTCCCTAAATTTGTTATGAGAATACATTATATAATATATACACATCATATGTGTTAATTGACTATTTGTGTTATCAGTAAGGCTTCTGGTTAACAGTAGATTATTAGTAATTAGGTTTGGGGGAGTCAAAAGTTCATGAATTTTCAACTGAGCAGAGGGTCAGCATCTCTAACTTGTATGTTTTTCAAGGGTCTACTGAAAAGTAATATTGAAGCAATTATACAACCAAAATTTTAACCAAAAGCTTCAGTTAAACTAAGCAACCAACGTGTTTACCAAAAATCTTCTTTTATAAAGATTTTATAAATTGCAAGGACTTCGCTATTGTTTTAGTGATGGAGACCACAAGAAAACATTTTTTCTCATATCTTGGAATTAGGAATCCCACATTGTACTTTGCTGGTGGCAAAAATAAGATTTCAACTTTTGAACATTCTGACGTAAATCATGTTTCTTTTTTCACGCTATGTGTTTAAAAGGCTTTGAGATAAAAATGTGATCTATATGTAGGACGTGAACGGAATTTCATAAACTGTCTTTTGTGCATCTCATCATATTACATCTTAATTTTCTATCCTGCTATTTTCTATCCTACTGTAACCCTGTCTCACATTCCTTATTTAATTTAACTTTACCTTGTCCTGCAGACATAGCCTCTTTTAAAACTTTGTAAAATATAACAGGTTATATCCATTACATTTAATTAAAGACATTCAACAAAGGAAATTCTGTGGGAAAGTTCAAGATTGAGCAATTTTTAAGAATATTTAAATGTGGTTACTGGAGTCAAGCAGACCCTGTGTTGCAGCTTCAGGAGCTTAGCTGGCCTCTGGTCCTCAGTTTGGCCCTATGGACCCGGCTGGACACTCCCCCGAGAACAGTGGGGACCCTGGTGCCCAGTGTCCCTGGGACTGATGCAAACCATTGAGGAGGTGACTGGCTGGGCCTGCAGGCACACAGGTGCCAGCCAAGGCTGGGTGGAGCTTATCCAAATAACTTTTAACATCAACCCCCTGGAGAATCTGAAGGTATACATCATCGGTCCGCCTCCTTGGTGGTCTTTATGATCATTGTGGGCACCATGGCATAGCTTTCCCAACCCTGGACTGTTTCTTCAAAATCATGGAGATTAAGTCACCAGAAATGGCAGAAGATCAGAATACTTTTCTGCTATGGTTTAATGATTTGGACTTGCATGCATCAGAAAATGAAACATTAAGGCATCTCAAAAATGACACCAAAACTTTGGGAAGCATAATGACCATGCAGACCAGAGCGTCCACCAGGTCTTCCCAGGCCCTGGAGGACTCAGGCCCAGTTAACATCTCAGTCAAAACCATCCTAACCCTGGACCCACTCAAATTATTTTGGAGGGTACTCTCATGGCATCACTCATCTGTATTCAATCATTTTAGGTCATCAGATTGGACTTTGAGACAGAGAAGCCCACGAAGGGATAAATATTATCTTTACTCTGCCTGCAACTTGAACATCAGATAGCTGTGCTCTTGATGGTCCCCATGAGCAGATGGTGTTCACAGCGTGCATGACCCTCAGGGACACCCTGGGTGTGTTCCCCTTCACTGTGCAGCCACCGCACTGTGTTTCTGACACACAGCAATGCTACACTATGGTGCAAGATCTTTGGAACTGATAGAAAGGCCAGCACAATACGCTCAAGATTACAGTCTTTTCCAGTGTTAGAAAAGGCCCATTGAAAAAGGCTATCATGCATTTAATCCCAAGCATACAGTTATTGCTCCAGATGATGACTGTTCATTGATGAATTTGCATCTTATGCATACCAGTTACTTCCTCTTCATGATGGCGATAATAGTGTTTTGCTATACTGTTATCAAAGGCAGACCCAACAAATTGTGTCAGAGCAATCCTAAATATTGTCCTGAGAAGACAGCTTCGGCTGAAACCTAATCCTACAGCTTCTTGTTTTCTGAGAGAGACTGAGAGAAGCATAATCCTTGCCTGTTGAACCCAGGTTGGGTCTGGGCACTCTGTGATACATTATCTTGCAATGTTGGGTTATTCCAGCGAAAGACATTTCAAGTGCCTGTGACTTACTTGCATTTATTTATTTATTTATTTATTTATTTATTTATTTATTTATTTTTGAGACGGAGTCTCACTCTGTCTCCCAGGTTGGAGTGCAGTGGCGCGATCACAGATTATTGCAACTTCTGCCTCCCGGGTTCAAGCCATTCTCCTGCCTCAGTCTCCTGAGTAGCTGAGATTACAGGTGTGTGCCCCCATACCTGGCTATTTTTTTTTTATTTTTGGTGGAGACGGGGTTTCACCATGTTGGTCAGGCTTGTCTCGAACTCCTGACCTCATGATCCGCCTGCCTCAGCCTCCCAAAATTCTGGGATTATAGACATGAGCCACCGCGCCTAGCCTGTTTGTGCATATTTATAAAAATCGACTTGGAAGTTGGTCCAATGATTCAAACGCTTTGCACTGGGTGCAACCAGAATCTCCCACCTCGCCTCTGGACTTGGGGACCTGGTGGGATACTTCCACATAGCACTAGAGAGGATTTGTGCATTTTGCCATGTTGAGCAAGTCATGATGTTTCTACCAAGGCCACAGACACGTTTCATTGCTGGTGGAATTAGGGTTTGGTTTGGGTTTTGTTTTAGCCCAATATGTACAGACTGTTTGAAACAGCTTGTGCCTTTGGGTATGATATTGCATTTCCAAAATCATCAACCCATTTTGTGGATTTTACATGTCTATGACTTAGGAATTATAGTAAAAATAATACCTTTTTTCCCATTTCACTTGCAGAAAAAACCTAAGTTTTTTTTTTTCTTTTTGAAGAAAAAATAGTTGCATTTTAAAACAAAAAAATGTTATATCAACAATTTAAAATGTAAAAAAGGAAAGAGCAACATCAAGTAAGTAGAAATAAATGTAAATCCAAAAGGACATTCACATTTATGGACAAATTCATTCCAAACTCACTATTTTTTAAAACATTTTCATGTTTAGATCAGGGCTTGATGAGCCAAATGTAAATAAAGTTTTATTGGAACACAGCTACATTCATTCATTTACACATTATCTGTGGCTGCTTTTTGCCTATGGTGGCAGAATTAAAGAGTTGTACAGAGACCACATGTCCTGCAAATCTCAACATTTACTATCTGTCCCATTACAGAAAAGGTTTGCTGATACCTGCTCTAGATGATTGTGTTAAATCTGCTGTTATTTTCAAGCAGTGTTGCTCATGTGTGGTGCCACCTACAGTGAGTCCAAGCCCAAGTTGGAAATGTGTTATAGTGTCTGCTAAAGACATTTCTAACTCTGGTTTCTCCATCAGTATTAATTACAATACAGTCCTCTGAGTTCAAAAACTCTTGCACATCAGGGATAGTTATACGTTAGAGATTGTGAGCAAACATAACTCACATGCCTATTTTTGTGGGGTAAATAGTCAGAAAATATATGATAAATTTGTTATGTAACAAAACAAAGTACATATACATGGCGAAAATGTCCAATTTTGCTAATAGATTCATACATTATATAGTTCATATATTTACGATACTTTCCTATTTTTTTTAAGTAAATTAAGTTTGTCAAGAGGCCAGAAATGATTGAGTAGAAACAAAATAAACAACCTCTGTTCTGATCAGCTTAGTCCAACTACATATCTCACAAAAGCAAAGCCATCTTTTTCCACAAGTATCACATGTGTCTGTCTGCCTGTTTGGGAAAGGCCTATGAAACCTAAGGGGAGTTATTATGTTACTGATGAAAAGCTCCAATCTGTAACACATATGTGCATTTCGATATATAGTATCTGCTTATTTTCATTAAATTGCATTAAATGCTTCAATATGTAACACAGTCATCTTCCTTAGGAAGTGTATACTTGTGGAATTCTTTGTGGTATCCCTGGGAATCCCTTTACCGTGTATCCATGGCATTCTGCCTTTACTGGGCTCATTTCTTCCTACTCCCTGGAATATTGATCAAGGGAAGTTTTTCCTTTCCTACTCTAAGGCTTTGCTTTCTGTCCCCAAGCTACCGTTTTTGAACTGAAAGCAAAGGCAAGGAACAATATATTTGAGGAAAAAATCTAACACTACTAGAAATTACAGCATAGTATCTGTTTTCTTACTTAAAGGCAGAAACAGAAGTTTTCTTCTCTCATCTTTACCCCCAAACTACTGTACTTTAGACCTAGGTTAAAGCTCAAAGTAGCAGAACAAAGAAAGCAAATATTTTCCAAGTAGGGAAATTTCATTATTCATACCTATTCACCATAATGGATATGGAACGGGAATAATTATTTTTGTACACAATTCTATTCTCTGCTACAAGGCTTACGGTCTACATATGAACTTAAAAATTGTTTATCTTAAAACTTCTTTTTCCCACATTCTTTAATTATGTTATTCCTGAAAAAATAAATGCAAATGTACCCCAACATTTAAACATTACTTTATAAATATGCTTGTGTAAACATCAGATAACATATGTACAGTGGTTTTTCTCTTCACTATTCTAGCTTACCCATTCATCTTTTAAATCACATTGACAGTAGTGGGCCAGACAGATAATATATAATTAATGAGGTTTCTTTTTAGTCAAAGTAAAATTCATGTCCCAAATGCATATCATTTCCAAATTTTCTACTTCACTAGCTGAAAGCCATCAATGTGTTCATTTTGAAGGCAAATGACCTATTTCTTTTGAAATATAAAAATCAAACAAATAAGCCCTATTTATGTTTGTACTGGGAAAAACATTAATATTTAATATATATTAAAAGTAATTGCAAGACTCACAATTATTTTTGTACTAACCTAGTTAACAAAGGTGAGACATCAGAAAAAAACAATTCTAAGTGAAATTCAATTGTTACATATTAATTTAAATACAAATTTATTCAGGAAGTTTGCCACCTAGAAAGAACAAAACTTCTGAGGGTGTATGGCATACTTTGATACATAAGCATAAAAGAAAGTGACTCTAGAAATCCAGTAAGTGTAGATCTTGATGAGATTGTTTGCTTGCATCTGGATGAGTTATTATAACAAACAAACTTACACTTACAGTTTTCAAACTTGTGTTTATATTTATCCAAGGATTCCTGAACCTTTGTCACTTCCTACACCAACGGGAGGAATCTCACAGAAGGTGGGAGAGATGACAGTCACAGACCTAACACTTAGGCACTCATAAGTTATGCTGTATATACCTATCCTTCTGGTTTCATCTTCCCCACTTTTGGAGTGAGAAGAACCACACCGGACAGCCGGAGAGAATATTTTTTCAAATCCAGATGTTTATGGGTATTTTGAAGCAATTCTTAAGTTTAGGTGGAAGAAGTGAAACATACATTAAAATAATATTCATTTTGACTTAAAGATTTATTTTCTCCTAATAGATCATCTATGTAAAATAAATAATTTAGAATTTATTTTCAATAGTAATGATAATGTTAATAATTAATGTCATAAAAATAGTATATTTGCCAGCACTATTCTAAGCAATTTATATACAATAAACTTGTTTAATCTTCAACACTTCACAAGTGTGAAGCAAATGTGTGTGTGTGTGTGTGTATATATATATATATAGTTTTAATAATTTGTCCGAAGTCACACCAAGAGGATAAGCAGTCTGTCTCCAGATCCAAACTCTCCCAAGTTATATATATATATATGTATATATAAATATATAGTTATATAGTTACATGGATATATATCTATAAAATAGAGTAGAGTAGGAAAGGAGAAACTTCCCTTGATAAATATTCCGGGGAGTAGGAAGAAATGAGCCCAGTAAAGGCAGAATGCCATGGATACATGGTAAAGGGATTCCCAGGGATACCACAAAGAATTTCACAAGTATATACTTCCCGGGGAAGATAACTGTGTTACATATTGAAGCATTTAATGCAATCTAATGAAAATAAGATATATATATATATATATAGTTTTATATGTATATAATCTTAAATTATTAGAGTTTTAACTTCATCCCTCTAGCTTTATCATTAAGGATAGGTTCCATAACAAAAGAGATCCTCAAGAATATTTGCTTCATTGAATGAGTCCCATCTTATCTGAGAGACTGTAGTCTGTAATGATTAAAAGCATGAACATTTTAGCCAATTTTCCAGGTTTTGAATCTAAAATGTAACCATAGGGAAAGGTCAGTCCTATTTGGCCATGTGACCACGTCACAATGTGACCATGAAGGTTATATGATGTCTTTCTGCCTCAGTTTGCTATTCTACAATATGGAGATAATGACAGTACCTAGTTCATAGAACCCTTGTAATAATTAAATAAACCAATATAGGTAAAGTGCTTAAAGTAGTGCCTGGCACATAGGAAGAACTATATAAGGGCAACTTAGGATTATAAGTGTTGGATGTTGAATTTCCAGTGAATGTGAACTTATTTGGAAATAGGGTATTTGCAGATGTAATCAAATGAAGATGAAGTCATACTGGATTAGTGTGAGCCCTAAATATAATACTGATGTCCTTACAAGGAGAGAGAAATTTGTAAATGTGGAGAGATGCAACGGAGGAAGACTGCGTGAAGACAGAGACAGAGATTAGGGTCATGCTGCCACAAGCTGAGGAACACCAAGGAGCCCATTGCAAGTCAGAAGCTAGGAGGAGGCAAGAAAGGATCCTTCCTTCAGAGAGAAGGTGGCCCTGCTGATACCTTGCATTTGGACTTCTAAGCCATCAAAACTGTGAGAGAATAAGTGTCAATTGTTTTAAGCCACATTGTTTGTGGTAATTTGTTACAGCACCTCCACAGAACTAAACAATGACTCTAGTCATTGCAATATGTAATAAACAAGTGTCTAAATTCAGCTCACCTAGCAACTTTGGAAATAAACCTATACAAGTGTACACAGGACTGTTGCCAAGGGAGTGAATAGCAAAGCAATGTTATGAATTCACAGCATTTATAGTAGTCATTCATTCATTCATTCAAATATGCTTATTCAACTAATTGGGAACCAAAAGAGTGAACAGAACGCCATTTTCTTTCAGGGAGCTCATGGTCCCTCCAAGCTAATTCCCTGGAGCTTTTCCCCTGTTTTCTTCTAGTAATTCTACAGTCTCCAGTCTTACATTTATGGTTCTCATCCAGTTTGAATTTATTCTTATATAAGGGGTAAGATAAAGGTCCATTTTCATTTTCTCCATGTGGATATTTAGTTTTCCAACATCCTTTATTGAGCAGGCTGTCTTTTCCCTGTTGTGTGTTCTTGACACTTTTCTAGAAAACCAATTGACCATAGATAAATGGGCTTATTTCTGGACTTTCTATTCTATGCCATTGCTCAGTGTGTCTTTTTTATACCAATACCGTGTTGTTTTGATTACTACAGCTTTGTAATATATTTTGAAGTCAGGTAGTGCCTCTAGCTTTGTTCTTTTTTTCTAGATTTCCTTAGCTTTTCTAGGTCTTTTATGGTTGTACAGAAATTTTAGGATTTTTTTTTTTTCCATTTCTGTGATGAATGACATTGGAATTTTGGTAGAAACTGCATTGAATCTGTAAATCTCTTTGGGCAGTATGAACATTTTAAAAATATTAATTCTTTCAATCTTGAATATAGAATAGCCCCCCATTTACTTGGTCTTCTTTAGTTTCTTTAATTAATGCTTATTTTATTTTATTTATTTATTTATTTTCATTTTTTTGGACAGAGTTTTGCTTTTGTCACCCAGGATGCAGTGCAATGGCATGATCTCAGCTCACTAAAACCTCCACCTTCCTGGTTCAAGCCATTCTCCTGCCTCAGCCTCCCGAGTAGCTGGGACTACAGGTGTACACCACCATGCCTGGCTGGGTTTCACCACATTGGCTGGGCTGGTCTCAAACTCCTGACCTCAGGAGATTTGCCCACCTTGGCCTCACCAAATTGCTGGGATTACAGGTGTGAGTCACCACACCCAGCCTATTTTAAGTAATCTCTTCATCCAAGTTCATGGGCCAAAATTCTATCAAACCCCAACTTAAGAACACCTAGGACTTTAATACTTCCTTCTCACTTCTACAAAATGTGGAAGGCAAAGGCAGGGAGGGCATATAAGTGACAGGAATAAACCTAGTTATATATACCTTTAACTTGTATGGGCTTGAGTCTTATTCATCTCACATTAAATACTTTGCTTTCTGCAAAATGTATCCATCTCATGTTCTAGTATTAAGATTCTCCATATAAGAGCAAGAAGCAGTCTTTGTGAAGCTAAGAATAATGTTTTTTACATCTTTCACTCAGAGCAATGGGTAAGAAGTATTGCACTTGATCTAGAGCAATAACCAATAACACCAAAAGGCACATTTCTGTACAACTGTACAATTCCTCTTGAACAGGATACTGCTTAATATATAAACCTGGTTTGTCATGATCAAAAGATTTAGAGATTTTATAGTTGCCTACATTTTTTTGGTTAACGGAATTCTTGTAAGTGACAAAATGTCAGGCAAAATTCTAATTATTCTTACCATAACATTAATATGGCACATACAGAGAGTTAAAAAAAAAATTCCAAATACTTTCCAGAGATTAGTTTTTGATGAATGTCTTCTAATAAATGAATAAGAAAATAATACTTTAGAAGTATACTGTCTTCTTGATCTAGAAAAAATAATCACCTTTTATTTTGAAACATTTTATACCTTAGGAAATGTTTTTAAATATTTCTTTCTGATCTTCAAAGTAACCCTAATAGATGAGTTTTACTAACAGGTTACATAGAAGGGTTTTCAATACTAAAGACAGCTTATTATCTGTGAGCCATAGACTAATTCTGGAAACTATGAAAGTTATAGAGAAAATTAGAAAAACATTTTTTTTTCTCCAAATTTAGAAGGAAGATTATCAGCAAATTACAAAGTAATTTAGAAGGAAGATTATAAGCAAATTACAAAGTAATTGGTGTAACCTGGTGCTTAATGATTAAGGTATCTGTCTTAGATTTTCGGGGCTTCTATAATAAAATACTGTAGACTGTCCAGGCACAGTGGCTTACTCCTGTAATCCTAGCAGATGACTTGAGGTCAGGAGTTTGAGACCAACCTGGCCAACATGGTGAAACTCCATATCTACTAAAAATGTAAAAACTAGCCAGGCATGATGGTGGGTGCCTGTAATCCCAGCAACTCAGAGGCTGAGGGAAAAAAGAAGATACTGTAGACTGAATGGCTAATAAACAACAGAAATGTATTTCTCACAGTTCTGGAGGCTGGGAAGTTCAAAAGTGAGATGCCAACAGATGAAATGTCTGGTGAGGATCCTCTTACTGGATTATAGTCAACCATCTTTTTACTTTGTCCTCACATGGTGAAGGGAGAAGGGAGCTCTCTCAGGCCTCTTTTATAAGGACACTAATCTCATTCATCAGGTCTCTTTCCTCATGTTCTAATCACCTCTTAAAGGCCATCCCACCTAAAAGGATCACTCACATTGGGAGTTAGGATTTCTTTTCTTTTCTTTCTTTTTTTTTTTTTTTAGATTTAGTTTCGCTCTTGTTGCCCAGTCTGGAGTCCAATGGCATGATCTCAGCTCACTGCAACCTCCGCCTCCCAGATTCAAACGATTCTCCTGCCTCAGTCTCCCAAGTAGCTGGGATTACTTACAGGTGCCCGCCACCACACCCAGCTATTTTTTTGTATTTTAGTAGAGGTGGGGTTTTACCATGTTGGCCAGGCTGGTCTTGAACTCCTGACCTCAGGTGATCCACCTGCCTTGGCCTCCCAAAGTGCTGGGATTATAGGCGTGAGCCACCGTGCTTGGCCAGGGGTTAGGATTTCAACATATGCATTTTGAGGAACACAGATATTCATCCATTGCAGTATCTTATTGAGTTTTAAATTTGTTATTTCAATATTTTCCTTCATTCCCTCCCTCCCTTCCTTCCTTCCTTCCTTCCTTCCTTCCTTCCTTCCTTCCTTTTTTCTTTCTTTTTTTTCTCTTTTTCTCTTATGAGCAATAAAAAACAAACTCTGAATAAAATAATCAAAACAGAAAAAAGTTATATGATAGTTCTTAGAAGCTCAATAGAATTAAAGATAAAATTGAAATAGGCTCAGAAATTTCTGCAAGCAGAGCAGTGCCAGGGCTGTGAATACCAGGAACCCGATGGGGAATTCCTTAGGGTGTTCCCGCTTTGCATCAGAAGTAAACACTTTCTATTCTTCACTCTTTACTTAGGATTTAAGTTACCAAGGAGGGCTAAAGACAGTGCATGCTAGGACACCTTGAATGAGCAACACAGCAAGACTCTATACCATTCACAAAGGAAAATCAGGATGCTGTTACTAAAGGAAAAACACAGGCAATGAAAAGGAACAAAGACTAGATGTCCTCTATACTGTCTTAATAAACTCTGAATTTCATAGTGTAAAATGCAGTATCTGGGTTATTATATAACTATTTTAAATTATTTTGATCATACTTTTCTATCAGTATTAGGTTAAACTGTGAGCAATAGAAATACAAAACAGCAGTAGTTTAGATATATATTTGAATTATATTTTCTCATGTGTAAAAAGTCCCACAGTAAGCAATCCAAGATTGGTATGGTAGCTCTGTGCAAAATGTCCTTGGAAACCCGGGCTCCTTCTACCTTATTATTACAACATAAGTGGACTAGTTTTATTCCTTTCTGAAGTTAGCTTCTGGTTCAAGGTAGCTGAACAAACTCTAACCCTAGACATCATATCATAAAGTAGTGGAAGGCACCAGCAGTCTATAGCATGCTTATGTAATTATCTGCATTGGAGGCCAGAAAAGCCCATCTTTATAGGAGTGGTCTTACTCTCTGTTGAAGACTGGAGTCTGTTAAGATACAGGAAAGGGGGAGAGAGAGAGATCTGAAGTCAACTAAGAGTCCCTGCTGTAACTGCATTTCTATTTTTCACAATTTCACATGAATGTATTCTAATGTGTATATCATGTAACCAACAGAACATGCATTTTCTTTAGTTTTCACACCACAACTGAGAAACAGAGCCAATAGCACATGGGTGTGTGTGTGTGTGTGTTTGGAGAGAGAGATTTATTTTAAGAAATTGGCTCATGTGACTACAGAGATCACCAAGCACTAAGTGCAAAATCTGAAAATTGGCTGGCAGGATGGAAGCACAACATAAGCCAGTTTTGTAGTTCATCTGTGAAGGCTATCTGCTGCAGAATGTCCTCTTGCCCAGGAGATGCCCAGTCTTTTGTTCTACCAAGTCCTTCAGTTGATTGGATGAGGACCACCCACATTATGGAGAGCAATCTGCTTTACTCCAAGTCCACCAACTTAAATATTAATCTCATCTGAAAACACCATCACAGAAACATCCAGATTTGACCACATATCTGAACTCAGTGGCCCCGACAAGTGGACACATGCAATTAACCATCACAATAACAAATACAGTTCTCTTTGTCATAACTTTACTGTATGTACAATTTATCCAGTAGTAAAAGTGTGTGTGTGTGTGTGTGTGTGTGTGTGTGTGTGTGTGTGTTCTTATGTGTTTGTATCCTTAAGGTCCATTGCATTGGTATTAGTCCATTCTCATACTGCTGTAAGAAAACACTTGAGACTGGGTGATTTACAAAGGAAAGAGGTTTAATGGACTCACAGGTCATCAGGGCTAGGGAGGCCTCAGGAAACTTACAATCATGGCACAAGGGGAAAATAACATGTCGTTCCTCATATGGTGGCAGGAGAGAGAAGTGGTGAGCAAAGTGGGGAAAAGCCCCTTATAAAATCATTAGATCTTGTGAGAACTCACTGGCTATCATGAGAACAGCATGAAGGAAGCGCCCCCATGATGTAATCACCTCCCATGAAGTCCCACTCCCAACACATGGGGATTGCAATTCAGATTACAATTCAAAATGAGATGTGGGTGGGGACACAGTCAAACCATATCACTCACACATCTATATACACACACATATATATGCATGTGTGTGTGTATATATAAAAATGTATGTGTATAGATATATATAAATGTGTATGTATATACATATATATACACATATACAAATGTATGTATGTATTCTTAAGAATACCAGTCAATAAAATTCTAACTTATATGAGATCAGTAAGCCATCACCAAATGCAGGAAGAGAGAGAAAGTAAAGAGGCTATTTGGAATGCTCCTGCCCTGCATATACCTTAAGAGCTCATAATGAAAGCTATTAAAAGGTTTTGAAAAAGGAAAGAAGATAAGTAATAAATGCTGTTAGCAAACTCTTGAATTATATTTATAGTACACAGCAAAAATACATACAGCTGTGAAGCTTAATGTTTTTACCTTGATAAAATGGCTTGTAAAACAGTAGAGAATGAAATTTTAATATAAACTTCTCAAATTGAATTTTTAAAGCAGTATTATTACTTAGCCCCAAGTGGAAATCTGTTAGTTCAGTCAACAAAAGTCTATTAACTATTATATGTCAGACATTATGCTAGTCTAAAATTACACAGCTAAACTATATTTGTTTAAATAATGTCTACTCATTATAAGCCTTGAGTAAGTACTCAGGAATCAACATGTAATGTTTGGAAGTGAAAGTGAAGTTTATGAATTTGAAGTTGTTCAAGGCGATCACTATGTTGGTACCAATATTTTAGGCTGGTTCCCATATCACATGCCACATATGGCAATTGTCAGTCTATATCAACCTCAGGAACCACCTAAAGAATTGAACTAATAGGAATTCAGCATATATTTCTGGAAGATAAAGCCATTTTGAGGCCTTGAAAATCATTTTATTACTTGTGCTATTCTGGTTAAATTATTTTAAAGATTTAGTCTCCTATCCACATATCAAGAATGTATTTTCTGCTGCTCACTCCCAGAGAAGAGGCAACTAACAAGACTTATCACCTTTACTTAATTTTCATGGAAAATTAAATATCAGTTTTTAAATTGATCTACCAGATGAGATGACTGCAGGCAATATGGACCTGAGAATGAGTTAATGTTCTCTTTTTTGGCCACGGCAAAACGAAAGTATTTCATCCTTGTGGAGGAATAAAGAGAAACATTTTTCATGTTATGTAGCAGAGGTTACTGTACCCTTCCATTATGTTTGAGCCAGTGTATGTTTTGGGGATATTTTTTATGGTACTTATTCTATCCTAAAAAACACACCCACTGATATTCTCAGTCAGTCATTATATCAAGCAAAATAGATGATATGAAGACAACTAGAATAAGAAACAAAAAAGACAGAGACATTGATCTGAGTATTTTATATTTCTATTGTGAGTTGCATTTCTTTGAATTTTGCCTTTAAATCTAAAAACACTTACACCAAAATTTTAATTCCTGAAAGATGAGAAAGACAATATGCTTAGGTTTGTGCAGCATGTGTATTTGTTTGTGTATGCACACTATTAGGTAATTCCAAAATCAGTATCAGAAGTTTATTTGTGCCATCCAGAAAAAAACAATCTGCTAGCAAAGCAATGTTATCTTTTTAATGAAAAGTGGAATATTACTCTAATTTTTTTCTCAGATATAAGTTCAGATTTTATAATAATGATAAACCATTTGAACATAGACCAGGCAGACTAAACTTTAGAAATGAATGTTATAAAAAAAATTCTAAAAAGAAATACATAGAATATCACATAAATCTGGTGAAAAGATGCTATTTTCTGATTTAATATAAATAAATATTTCACATCAGATTTCGGAAGACATAGTAACAGCATAGCATCTATATTATTAATATGGTTTGACAAATACCACATTTCGTTATATAATTCTCTCCTCTTCTTAATCCTTACTGATTTACTTTTCCAAAACGAATAACAAGAGAGCAGTCACCAGTTCCCTTCATACATATTAAATCATTTATTAAGTTCTGATACTTATATAAAGCGTTAGAAAAAAATAGGAATATAAGACAACAAAGGGAACTTGTATTCATTCAACAGGCTTTATAGGATCAGACAAGACAATCCCTCTAAATGTAAACAGATGGTTCACAGCTTCCCTGGTGGCTACCTTTTTCCAGGCAATCTTCCCCTGTCCGTGTCTTCTCTAAAAGCTATTCTCTGTCTGGAATTAACAGATCTGGGAGATAAGGCCAGGTGACACATCCTTCCATATGATGAAGGAGATGTACAGACAACTAAGAACTGCAACCACAGTAAATGTTACCAAGCACATACTTAGTGGCTTTTTAGTAAAACTATGGATGATAACATGCAATGGTCACAAACAATTAGAATTTGTATCTTTTATCAAAGTTATTACTAAATTCATCTTTTACTCCTTATATTTTAGATTGTTTGCATTTGGTCCTTACAAGATCTTTCCATCTGAAACTGGTCATATTAACCAGTCTGAAATTAGCTAGATTTCCAGGTATTAAAGACTTAATGATTTATACTTTTAAATAAAGACCATAAGAAGTCAGAGGGTACATTTTAAATGAATCCTAGACTGAAAGGTTGTTACTGAGTTTGTTAGCCTGCCATAACAAAATACAACAGAATGAGTAGCTTAAATAACAGAAATTTATTTTCTCACAATTCTGGATGCAGGATGTCCAAGATCAAGGTGTAGGCAGCTTTGGCTTCTTCTAAGGCCTCTCATTGGCTTGCCAATGGCTACCTTCTTCTGTCTTCACAAGGTCTTCCCTCTGTCTGTGTTGTCTGTGTTGTCTGTGTCCTAATCTCCTCTTCTTACAAGGATACCAGCCATATTGGATTAGGGCCTAATCCCTAATGGCCTCATTGTAACTGTAACTTAATTGCCTCTGTAAAAGTCCTGTCTCCAAGTGTAGTCAAATTCTGAGGTATGAGAAGTCAGAAGTTCAGCGCATATATATGGATACAATACAGCAGTCCATAACTAAGAAACTAAGATGTAACTTAAACATTCAAAAATCTTTGGATAATTAAAGTTAGCAGCTAAAATGTAAAACTAAATATGCAGATCAAATATAAAAGGCAAAATAAAACTTTCTAAAATACCCAGTTTAGTCAGGTTTCAAGATTTCTAGCTGACTAGTTTAACTAGACTAATAATTTTTTTCTGAAAATTTTCCAAAACTAATAAAGAATCCAATATTTAAAAATGATTTCTTATATTTTGAAATTTTTTTTAAAATGGAATTTCTAAAACCTACCAAATGTGTGGCACTTGTATGCATATACAATGGCCTTTTAAAATATCATGTTGTATTATTTAAGTAATTTTTTTCTTTTCCCATATTCAGAGAAGTGTTCATTCTTTGCGTAATCCATAACCAGTCACAATTACTTGACCTATTTTCATGTCAATGATTATTCTCTTCAATATACAACTCGAAGAAAAGAAAAGACATTCTCTAAAAGTTAAAATTTACTCTTAAGAATTAGGAACATTTTTGAGGACAGAATAAAAGGAGTAGTGACATTTTCCTCCCAAATGTCTCTACTATTTATAGGGGGAGGTTTGGGGCAGTAAAATTATAAAGTTTAATTTTTTAAATGATTTCTTTGACCTATATTAAATTGGAAAAAAACACCTGAGGATAAAAATTTAGGCTGCTTTCTGCCATGTGATTTCTTTTTTTAGGATAAGTTTGGTAAGAAGAAAGAATGAAGGATTAACACAGCATATCTGAGTGAATGAGTTTGGTGGTGGTAGACGTGGTTGAGAGTTTGGTTAAGAGTTTGTTGAGGAATATCTGTTGGTGGATTAGAGGATGGAAGCAGGATGAACAGAAGAAATGAGAAAAGTTGGGAATGGGACATTAAACAAAATATCTACTTAAATATATTAATTCAGACTAGCTCTTTAACTCATACTGACACAGAAGCACAAACCCTTTTACTGAATCTGTATCTTGTGTTTTAGGTTTTCAAAAACCTATCCTCCCATTGATACTGTCTAAATGAATCATTACAAATAAAGTCAAATGCATTGAAATGCTCACGATTAGGCCCAGTCATTAAAAACATAAATTGAAGGGGGCTACTTTTAAATACATAAAGTGAAGAGTAGGATTCTGATACTACTCTTCCATCATTCAAAATAAATGTATTAGCCAATCCTACACCATCAGTTTGCTGTCAAAATTCTAAATAGCCCTCATAAACCAGCTCTTACAAGCATATTTCCAAATGCTTTAGTAATTTTTGATGCTTTTAATTTGGCTCTCTCAAAAGTATTTTCAATTTAAACAAATTTTAGGATGTGAAGCAGAGCCTTATTTGAATGAAGGTTTTCCTAAATACAGTGAGAGGCTTCTTCCTAATTCTCCATGATGCTATCGTTTTTACCCTTAAACAATAGTAATCTGGAGGGAGGGCATATAGTACAGCAATTAAAATTAGAATATTCTATTAAAATAGGCATTTGACTCAGACAGCTCTTTCCCATTAGTTACTTGTGCAATTTGTAAGCAAGTTACTTATCCCGTGTTATCTGAAAGGATGCTTAGTGGGTTGAATGATATAGTGCATATAAAGCATTAGCATCTTGCCTGACACCAGAAGGTTTTCCTCCTTTTAGATTATATTACTGTTTTCTTACTGCACAGAGTTTATTCTACATACACTATCTTAAATTACATTTTAATAGTAAATGAAGTAACAGGATTGTTTTATCTAATAGCTCGCATAGCAAAGGGACCCAGTTTATCAAAGACTTCCATCTAATGTGTACTTCATGTTAATTTAGGCTTGCCCTATGGATGGATGATGAGAGGCTCTGGAAACTACATGGAGATTATCAGGTAGACTCTGGGAAGGTAATTTCTAACAGCGCCCAAAAAGCCTAACACTGCTAACTCTCTGCTATTAGCTAGTGAGAGCCAGTCTCCAGAATAATCAGTAGTAGGGATAAAGACTTCTCCCCTGTGTAATCTTAAGCCCTTTGTGCATGCAGGGTGAACTCTGAAAGGCCAAGGAAACCTCTATGATAGTATTGATGCAGGAATGCTGGGAAGGGAAGAGTGTGGTCCCATTTATTTATTAATTGATTAATTTATTTTATATTTTGAGAAAGAGTCTCACTCTGTCTCCCAGGCTGGAGTGCAGTGGCGCAATCTCAGCTCACTGCAACCTCCAACCTCCGCCTCCCAGATTCAAGCAATTCTCCTGTCTCAACCTCCCTAGTAGCTGGGACAAGGGGTGCAAGCAACCACGCCTAGCTAATTTTTATACTTTTAGTAGAGACAAGGTTTCACCATATTGGTCAGTCTGGTCTCAAACTCCTGACATGAGGTGATCCACCCGCCTCAACTTCCCAAAGTGCTAGGATTACAGGCGTGAGCCACTGCACCTGGCGGCGTGTTGCCTTTAAATAACAGGGAAGTAGGGGAGGGAAGTGCTGGGGAGAGGAGGGCATGGTCCCTGGCTAGGGCTCCACTTCCATGAACCTAGGTGAGGACGGGCATTTCCTGCCCAAATGTTGCATTTTCCAAGACAACTCTGGCCCACCATGCCACTATTCTGGGCCTATAGAAACCCGAGACCCTAGCTGGCAGATACACAGGCGGCCAGGTGTCCAGAAGAGCACCTCGGCAGAAGGCAGAAGAGCACACGTACAGGCACCTGCGCGCCGGCGGGAGAAGGCAGAGTTTGGCAGGGGCAGTGGGAGGATAGCGGTGGCCGCGAAGTGGCCCATCTCCTCCTGGGGAAGACCATCTCCCTTCCGGGTTCCCCATCAGCTGAGAGCTATTGCACTCAATGAAACTTTACACTCATTCTCCAAGCCCACGTGTGATTCAACTCTTCTGGTACACCAAGGCAAGAAACCCGGCGATAGGAAAGCCCTGTGTCCTTGTGATAAGGAAGGGGGTCTCATTGAGCTAGTTAACACAAGCCGCCTATAGACTACAGACTGCAAACTAAGAGAGAACCCTGTAACACACGTCCACCGGGGCTTCGGGAGCTGTAAACATTCACCTCTAGACACTGCCGTTGGGTCCGAGCCCCGCAGCCTACCGGTCTGTATGCTCCCCTGGAGGTCTGAACAGCTGGGCACTGAAAGTGAGCCACACCCTCATTGCACACTCTGCAAGGGGAACAAGGGAACCTTTCCGGTTTCAGTATCAGACTTACAGCAGTTGCAGAAGGTGTTCGCAACCATGTATATGTTTCAGCGTAGCAAACACTTACCAGACATTAGTTTAGTTTATGTGCATTCATTGTCGGGCTACAGCAATTAATACATAGTTTTTGCCTTTCAAGACTTTAACACTTGTTCGAAAATAAGACCGTAATATTGAAAAAGCAATGGGAGGGCACTAGAAGTATACATACACACACAGACAAACACACACACACACACACACATATTTTTAACTATTTTTAAAAGAGATAAAGTAGTTTTAACTAGAGTTTTTGCAAGTGTTTGATTTTTAAAAATTTCTTATGTATTTAATTTCTAAACATCTATTCAAGAATAGAATTAGTAATTATGCTAATATATTAAAGATTATTTTTGTTTTGTCTATTTATATAAGGCCGTGACAGCATCCTTGCTTCTGAGTTTGCAGTACCAATAGAGATTTTTTGATTGGGAGGTAAGTCATCTTGTTCTCCACTGGACGTTAATTACTTGAAGGCAAAAATTCTGAAATAAAGCAAGAGATCTTATGTTGTGCTTAGAGACTTTCAGAATTTATTAGCTAACTAGTGCATTTATGTAAACATAGGGAAGAAGATCATAACTTATCATATCTTCAAAATAACGACCAAAAATTAATACATGTCACTTACTAAGAGGCATAATATAAAACAAAATATCAAGTCCTTGAATTCTATTTTAGTAATAAAAAAAATCACAATGACTCATAGTTTTGTTAACCTTTTCTCCTTCAAGTCATTTTTACATTACCCTCAAATAAGTCCAATTTTTCCTATTCTTTACTTCTGGAATTCACTCTTCTTAACCAAAAAAGTTGCATTTTCCATAATGTCTGCCTATTTTCCAGAATTTAAAAGTAATTTTTCATTTCAACACTCTTCTTCAAATTAATTTCCCATCACATTCTGCTTCATAATATGCTAGCCATAATCACTAAACCATTTTAACAATACTGTTTTATTCCAAGATCAAGTTATAATCTTTATTCATTTTGCCAACAAGAAGACCTAAGGAAAAATCTTTAGATGGATTGTTATTGTACTCATTTTTAAATTTTACCATATAATAAAATAATACATTAAATTAGAAAATATCATTTTTTTTTCTGTTTTTACATTGCATGAGTTAGTCTATTCAAATTTTGATTTCTTTCTTTGCCATAGGCCATTGTCATATCTAGAGCTTCTTTGTGGAACATAAAACACAACGTTTTTCTTTAATGTGCCTTATCTTCTTTTCATTCTAACTCATTTGGAATATGACACTCTTGACATCTCTGTATGTTATAATATAATTTTATCCCATACCACAAATAGCCATTCATATTTGTGAACTCTACCACCTTTTAACTGAATTGCTTTTTAAAATGACTGTTAAGAGTAAAGCTTGTTTGCAATATCAAACATTTGAAAATAATGTCTATATTTTATTATTTTATTCCTTTCTTGTGATTTCTTTGGGAAATCTCTATACATATCTAAATATAAATATCAAATGTATTTATTATACAGATTTATATCAATATGAACATTTGTGTAAGTATAATATTGAGGAGACAGCAACAGTATTAGCCATTTTAGTCTCCTGTGTCTTCCTTCAATAGTACTTTGTGGTTTACAAAAAAGTAATTGCTAGAGCATTTGGGAATTTGAGGAATTTGAAATATTTGCATGAAGCTAAGAAAGTAATTTGCCAAGAATAATTGTGAAAAAGTACAAGTTGGTTTATTTTGTTACAAATAAGACATATAAATTTGGCAATCACTTTATTCTCAGTCATAAAAATGTTTCATATATATATATATATATATATATATATATATGCTTTTTTTTTTTTTTTTTTTGAGATGGAGTTTCACTCTTGTTGCCCAGGGCAGAGTGTAGTGGCCAATCTCTGCTCACTGCAACCTCCGCTTTCCAGTTTCAAGTGATTATCCTGCCTCAGTCTCCGGAGTAGCTGGGACTGCAGGCTCCCGCCGCCACGTGCAGCTAATTTTTGTATTTTTAGTAGAGAGGGGGTTTCACCATGTTAGCGTGAGTCACCACATCTGGCCAATATTTTTTCAGTTTTCACATACCTATCTGAAAACTTTAAAAAATATATCAATTTGCAGCAATTAACCTCAATATTCCAGAATTAACTGTATTCATATTCTAATACTTGTACAAGTAACATTGGGGGAGAGTACATAGATTGCAGAGAAATATTGAGTGTAGCAAAGTTAGTCATCCATGATATAATGCTCCCTGTTGGTGTGATTTTCTATCATATCTTCATTTTACAAAAGTAAAGTTCATACTTCAATTTTGTTTTCTAATTATTTCCTTAGTTTCTTCCATTTCATTTGTTGTTCTTTCTCTTTTCCTTTTCCTGTTTTATTGTTCCTCAAAATTTTACATGACTTTTTCTCAATAAAGTTATTGAATGTTGATGAAGACTAAGTATATCAAAATTCAGTTTATTTTAATAATAATCTGTTTAAACTTCATTCACACAGGAGGATATCAATCATGTGATAAATTTTCTACTAGACGATCTTCCCACATTTCTTAAAATTACCAAGTGAAATATTCCTTGATACATCTTTTAATCATTATTGCATGTTATTCTCTAGACTGCAGAAAGGAATTCATAGTAATGTGTAAAAGTCATAATCAAGGGTAAAGTAATTTATTATAGAAGCCATAATAAAACATTATGTATAGTAACTTCAATGAAGATACATACAGTATGCTTATTTTCCCATTTTTAAATTTTACCCTCTGCAATTATTTTGAAGTGCTTAAGTTTCTATGTTAGAACATTTTATAATTTTCCTTCAGGTCAGCATTTCTATCATCAGAATAAGAAACCATGAATGAGTCAGAGACAAGAGGAAATGAAGACAATTGTAGCACAGTTTATATGTCAGAGCTGTAGTGCCAAATGCTTTACAAGCCTTTTACATGTGTTCTGGTACTTTGCTAATGCAGCTACAATATCTCCAGGGCCTTTAACATCCTTTCCTTCATGTCTCAAGTGGCCCATAAATGATGGTTAGAAGAACATAGAATTAAAAAAAGAAAATGGCCAGAAGGGTTTTCTGGTCATTTTTCCAGTTTGATCATTTAAAACAAATTCCTTTTCCTTTTCATTGGTTCTGCTTATTTTAGAGAAACAGTTTAAATTTTACAGAAACCCACAGGCTAACCAAATATCTAAGAAAGTTACACTTCTCTTCTGCTGTTGACAGTGATTTTAAAGGACCCCTAGGTATAGACAATGATATTCTTGCATTGGGTATTTTGTGAGCAAATGGAACATAAGCTTCCCTCTCTCTCTCTCTCATCAGCAATGAAAATAAGGGTAAGAATGGACTAACGTTCAATTAGAGATTGTTTAATTGACGTGTTGAGTCTATCCTGATTTTCTTCTCACAGATTTTAGCTACAAAATTTATAGTGTCTGAAAATGTTGTGTTTTACAATGTGTGTGAAAACCGTATGAGCCATATCCCTCCAGAGCTGCTGTAATCATGCAGAGTGAACATTAAGTTTACCCTCCTCAGAGATTTTTCTTTCAGTGCATGTCCTACCTACTCTTAAATTCCAAACTGGTTCCATGTTGTATCTTTGTTTTGGGTGTGTGTATGTTTTGCCTTGTTCTTCAATTTATGTTTTAGGGTAAAAATAAATGTGATTAAGCAAACAATGTAAACATCAACATTCAAAAGCACTGTTAAAAGAAAAAACTTCAGACAAATTAAATGTAACACAGTTTATATGAGCAAAGAACAATTCATGAATGGGCAGCATTCAGAACCAGAAGAGGCCGGGAAAGCTCTGCTCCAAAGTGAGCAGGGAGTTTTTATAGACCAACAAAGGAAACAATGACCTGATTGGCTACAGCTAGGCATTTTGGTGAGGTGTGATGAAGCATTTGCCTATTTGGATATATCTGATGAATGATCAGACCAAGAACTGGTTGGCTGTTTGTGATTGGCTGAGGCACATTTTTTTTTTTAAGTCAGTTACAAGAAATGTTTCCAAATTAAGTTACTGTTTTCTTAGAAAAGAACTCCTGGTACAGATAACAACCCCAGGCTAATGGCCTCTTGCTTATTTTGCTTGAACAATATTCTGAGACCTATAACTCAATAATAAAAAGCAATATATAGATTCTTTTGTGAAAATGAGAATGCAAATCTCATGACCTGGAAAACTATACACTGTACACTTGGCCTAGTTTCACTGATGAGTCTTGCTCCACCAGATTAGACTTAAAAGCAATTCAGTAAAGTATACCGCTTACATCTAGTTAGTAAAAACTAAGTTACTATTTGATTTTAAGAAGATAAAATTAATCTTCATTGTGTGCAGCATATATAACTCTAATAGCTGCTCACATTCTTCCATTCCAAATACATTATGCCATAAGGAATATTTCTTTCTTTTTTTTTTTTTTTTTTGAGACGGAGTCTCGCTCTGTCGCCCAGGCTGGAGTGCAGTGGCCGGATCTCAGCTCACTGCAAGCTCCGCCTCCTGGGTTTACGCCATACTCCCGCCTCAGCCTCCCGAGTAGCTGGGACTACAGGCGCCTGCCACCTCGCCCAGCTAGTTTTTTGTATTTTTTAGTAGAGATGGGGTTTCACCGAGTTAGCCAGGATGGTCTCGATCTCCTGACCTCGTGATCCGCCCATCACGGCCTCCCAAAGTGCTGGGATTACAGACTTGAGCCACCGCGCCCGGCCAGGAATATTTCAATACTGTGTGTTTTACCAACTCAAGCCCTCTCCAACAATGTGCTAATGCAAACAATTGAATAATGAAATATTCTGTATCAGCTAGGTATTCCTACACAAGAAGTCATCCCAAAATTTAGGGGACTAAAAATAAGTGTGTTTTTGCTCATGCGTCTACAAGTCAACTGAATAGTTGTTCCAGTCTACAGTTCCCTCATCACCTGTGATTATCTGTGAATCACCTTGGCAGCTCTGCTTCTAGAAGCTTGCTTGACGTTGAAGGTGGTGCTTTAGTTCTCCCCTGTGCGAAGTTTGGGTTTATTCATCTGTTAACTGAGCAGGATTTAAGAGAAGCTAGTTATTTTGGAAGTATAACTCACTTTAAAACTTTATGGGCTTGCTCTGAATCAGACTCAAGTCCATTCTAACAACCAAATTCACTATTATTTGGGAAACATGTGTCTCTTTCTTACTCACAGATTCTTTGTCCATATCAAGCTGTTATGGGACAAGAACCTGAAGTT
This sequence comes from Chlorocebus sabaeus, assembly GCF_047675955.1. Lineage (NCBI taxonomy): Eukaryota > Metazoa > Chordata > Mammalia > Primates > Cercopithecidae > Chlorocebus > Chlorocebus sabaeus. Next base: position 76,692,586 of record NC_132910.1, on the reverse strand, counting down.
TCTTAGAAACCCTTTAATGTAGCTGAAAGCAAAACCTGGGCCTATTTGATTAGATCTTGTCCTCAGAACTTGTTTACATTAGAACTCTAATTGTTTGAGAAGATGGAAAATGAGAAATAATTTTATTTATTTATATTCCTTTAAATTATCCTTGAAAACTAGCAAGTTCTTTGTCTAGCTCAAAGTTTTCAAGTTCAGCCTGCAGGACAAATTCAGCTTACTGCCTATTTATGTATTGGCTGTGAACTATTACTGTTTTCTCCATTTTTAATGATTTAAAAAATCAAAAGAAGGATAATATTTTGTATTACATGCACATCATTTTATATTCAAATGTTAATGTCCATAAATATTTTTTTTGAAACACAGCTACACTTATTTATTTACATGTTGGCCTTGGCTGTTTCTGCACTTAGGACAGCAAATTTCAGTAGTTGAGACAGAGACAGTAAAGTCACAAAGCAAAAAATATTTACTATGTGGTCTGCATATAGCAGCTGCATTTACTATATCAAGCATTTACTACATGCAGCTAAAAGAAGTAAACTTCTACTCTCAACTTTTTGTCTGAAAATCATTTTGCCAAAGTCCAAAAGTTTATCAGAAACATATCTATTGGTATAGTCTTGCCTATTGTTGTTATTTTGTAACATGTGGCTCTATTTTCCCAGACTCTAACTGCAAGTTCTCACCATTTCTCCAGCTTCTACTAAATATTTGCTCACCATGTTTCCCATTATCTGCCTGCTGCTTCACTCTCAAACCAGACTCTCATATTTTAGGTCAGTGGCACTCTATTTCTATGCATCAATTCCTATATTAGTTACCTCTTTCAGGATAAGAAATAAACACCAAACTATGTGGCCTGAACAAAAAAAGCATTTATTATTGCTCCGAAGTCTGCGGATCACCTAGATAATACCACTTCTCCCGCCTGTGCTTATTCATGTGCCTGAAATTAACTTGTAGGTTGGCTGAAGGGTAGGTGGGATGGTCTAGAATGACCTCTTTCACATATCTCTTAGTTGGCTGGCTGTTGACTGGGATGGCAGGAATGGCTGTGTCACGGGCCTCTCATCCTCAAGCAGGTGACCCTGTGCTTATTTACATGTTGGTGGTAGCATTCCAAAAAAAAAAAAAAATGAGTTGGAAGCATGCAATGGTCTTGATAGACCAGGAACTATAACTCCATAGCTTCTTCCATAGTACGTTAATGAAAGCAACCCAGACCAGACTTAATGAGTGAATAAATAAATCCCTTCTCTTGATGAGATAATCATAACATGTATAATATCATTTTAAGAAGCTTTTGGTATACAGAGTATACAGGTGTACAAAGCATACAACTAGAGACTTACTTGCTAATAGCCTTCAAATCTGAATATATTACAGACAAAAGAATTTTAAAAATCTTTTTCAGTCCTAACAATTTAATAATGATAAATTGATAATGAAATACCCAAAGTGGGTTATTAGCACTGGTGAAGATTATACTTCAGACAGAGAATAAGAGAAAGGAGATGCCAAATAACCAAAGAAATATAAATCCAAGTAAATCAAAGGTCATCCTTTTTTAGTATAATTTTGGGAGGAAGGTGTTAATCTATTCCTAAGTTATCCACCTAAAAGATCTTCCTCTATATTTTGGGATCTTCCTCTCTGCTCTTAGTTCTGCTTTGGGATGCTCCTTATTTTATTACTAGTTACTCCTTGAATGCCTTTTTTATTTCACACCTGCCCTTTTTAGGACTTTATTCTCTTTTGTATGGAGTCAAGGGAATAAGAAATACTAGGTCATACAATTTTACTATGCTGTTTTGTAATTTTTGTTTTATTTTTTGTTGTTGTTGGTTGATTTTTAACTTTGATTTTAGGTTTGGGGATGCATGTGCAGGTTTCTTATATAGGCAAACTCATGTCATAGGGGTCGTTTTACAGATTAATTCATCACCCAGGTACTAAGGCTAGTACCCAATAGTTATCTTTTTCTGCTCCTATCCCTTCTCCCACCCTCCACCCTCAAGTAGTCCTCAGTGTCTGTTATTCCTTTCTTTGTATTCATAGGTTCTCATCATTTAGTTTCCACTTATGAGTAAGACTATACAGTGTTTCATTTTCTGTTGTGAGTTAGTTTGCTAAGGATAATAGCCTCCAGCTCCATCCATGTTCCCACAAAAGACATGATCTCATTCATTTTAATGGCAGTTTAGTATTCCATGGTGTGTATGTACCATATTTTCTTTATCTAGTATGTTATTAATGGTCATTTAGGTTGATTCTACATGTTTTCTATTATGAATAGTGCTGCAGTGAGCATTTGCATGCATGTGTCTTTATGAAAGAATTATTTATATTTCTCTGCATAGACACCCACTAATGGGATTGCTGGGTTAAATGGTAACTCTTTGAAGAATCATCCTACTGCTTTCCACAATGGTTTAATTAATTTACACTCTCACCAACAGTGTGTAAGTGTTCCCTGTTATCCACAACCTCACCAACAACTGTTGTTTTTTTGACATTTTAAGAATAGCCATTATGACTGGTGTGAGATGATATCTCATTGTTGTTTTGATTTGCATTTCTCTAATTATCAGTGATGTTGAACTTTTTTCATATGCTTTTTGGCCACATGTATGTCTTCATTTGAAAAGTTTCTGTTCCTGTCCTTTGCCCATTTTTATTTTATTTTATTTTATTTTATTTTATTTTATTTCTTTTTTTTTTTTTTTTTTTTTTTTTTGAGGCAAAGTCTTACTCTTGAGCAGGCTAGAGTGCAGTGGTATGACCTTTGCTCACTGCAACCTCCGTCTCCCAGGTCCAAGTGATTCTCATGCCTCAGCCTCCCAAGTAGCTGGGACTACAGGTGCACACCACCATGCTCACTAATCTTTGTATTCTTGTAGAGATGGGGTTTCATCATGTTGGCCAAGCTGGTCTCGAACTCCTGACCTCAAGCAATCTGCCCACCTCAGCCTCAAGATTACTGGGATGACAGGCAATGAGCCACCATGCCCAGTCCTTTGCCCACTTTTTAAATGGGATTGTTTGTTTTTCTCTTGCAAATTTAAGTTCCTTATACATGCTGGATATTAGATCTTTATCAGATGCATAGTTTGCAGATACTTTCTCCCACTCTGTAGGTTGTGTGTTTACTCTGTTGATAGTTTCTTTTGCTGTGCAGAAGCTCTTATGTTTAATTAGATCCAATTTGTCAATTTTTGTTTTTATTGTGATTGCTTTTGTGCCTTTGTCATGAAATATTTGCCTGTTTCTATGTCCAGGATGGTATTGCTAGGTTGTCTTCCAGGGTTTGCATTTTACATTTAAGTCTCTAATCTACCTTGAGTTGATTTTTGTATATGGTGTAAGGAAGGAGTCCAGTTTCAATTTTCTGCATATGGCTAGCCAGTTATCCCAGCACCATTTATTGAATAGAGAATCCTTTCTCTATTGCTTGTTTTTGTCAGGTGTGTCAAAGATCTGATGGTCATAGGTGTGAGGCCTTATTTCTGGGCTCTCTATTCTGTTCCATTAGTCTATGTTCCTGTTTTTGTACCAGTACCATGCTGTTTTAGTTACTGTAGCCCTGTGGTATAGTTTGAAGCCTATACTACAAGGGTAACATGCCTCCAGCTTTGTTCTTTTTGCTTAGGATTGCCTTGGCTATTTGGGCTCTTCCATATTCAAGTACTAATATAAGGAAATTAGTCTTTACAGATTCAAACAAGTAACTATTCATAATTGGGTTTGAAAGTTTGTACAAAAGAACCAGCAAATTGAGTACACACTGTGTGGAAAAGAAACATTATCTCAAATCTCTTCTTAGGTATTTGCAATGCTTTTGTACTCATAAGATGTAACAGGAGGAGGAACATGACTTTATTTTAATCCTGTGGGATTATCACATGTAAGAACAAGAGGTAAAAACAAAACAAAACAAAACAAAAAAACCATGTGTTTATATAATCCTCGTGAAGCTCGAACCAAGCTCTTGATTACAGTGTTTGAATACCATTGGTTAGAAAAATAAATCAGCATCAGGGCCTTAGGATCAAACAGTAGGTGGGTTCAGTTAGTGTTTCTTGGAAGGTTACAGAGTTTATTATGTTAGCTTTTGTTTTTTTAAAGCATGAACTAGAGTTACCAAGCTGGAAGAATTCATTTTCTTTCCTGGAGACTCTTAAGGGAGCTTTGTCTGAATTTTTTTAGGGTGGCTGGCTGTCAAGGCATCTGTGACTAGGAGACAATTCTTTCTAAAAATAAGATGGAAGAGGGACAAACTTTTAAAAAATTTATTTTGTACAAGTGTCACCAAATGGAAAGTATCCAAAAAATCAGACATTTTACAAAAGGTTGTTTTCATAAGCAGTCTTATTTACAATCTTGCTTCTTTGCAATTAGGGTTTGCCTCTTTAGAAACATAATTTGCTTTTAGAGCAGCTTCACCTCCTATACGTAGGTGTAAAATATGTTATTGTCCTTTATTCAATTGGTAAGTCCTGTTCATTTCCAAGGTTGTCCAAAATGTTACTTCCTCAGAAAAGTGCTTCCTACTCCCTGTTAATTGAGTTCATTGTCTCTGGGGTTTTTCTTCATAATCTTTGTGTCAGAGACTTCTAGTTTCTTTCCCAATATCTACATTCCCCTCCTACATGCTAATGACAGCTCAATTTTGTTGAGGACAGGAATGTCCTGATGAGAGTGCTGGAACACCAGTTGGCTAGAAAAATAAACCAAAATCAAGGACTTAGGTTAAACTAGTAGGTGGGTTCAGTGGGCAATTTTAACTTGGTTTTCTTGGAGGGTTTTAAACTAATGCATTTTCTTAGTCCCCCTTGTAGCTGAGTGACCATATGATTTCTGTTCAATCAGATGAAAATGGACATTGATATGTGGGCTTCCAGAAAAATTCATTTATAGAAAGGTATTCTAAGGAAGCAATCCACTTTTTCCTTTTCTTTTACTCCTTCCCGTAGCCTGGAATAGGCATGTAATGGCAAAAGCGGAAATAGCATCTTGCAACATTGAGGAAAAGGCCAAGATCACAGTGACTTGGCCCTTGAAACTCTTCACCAATGTAAGAAATCATTTATTTCCAGAGGCCTCACTGTATGAGAAAAAATAATTTTGTTTTGTTAAGTCCTTTTTTTGACAGAGTCTTGCTCTGTTGCCAGGCTGGAGTGCAGTGGCATGATCTCGGCTCACTGCAACCTCTCCCTACTGGGTTCCAGTGATTTCTCCTGCCTCAGCCTCCTGAGTTGCGGGAACTATAGGCGCCACACCCGGCTAATTTCTGTGTTTTTAGTAGAGTTGGGTTTCACCATGTTGGTCAGGATGATCTCAATCTCCTTAACTCGTGATCCACCTGCCTTGGCCTCCCAAAGTGCTGGGATTACAGGTATGAGTCACTGTGCCTGGCCTGTTAAGTTCTTTTTATTGTGTTTATTCTGAACCACATAAACTAACTTGATCCTTAGCAAATACAACCTTTATAACAATTTGAGTATGACTGTATATAATTGATTTACTAGTCTGTCTTCTAATGTGACTAAATTCTAGAGAAAGGAAGGGTATTGGCTGCTTTGCTCCCCACTGTGAGCATTGTACTTAGCACAACATCTTGTCATGAATAGATTCTCAAACATTCAACCTAAAGACCAGGTATCCCTTTTTCTGATAAGGAGCTTGTATCATTTCCTAATAAAAATATCCCTGAATTTGATGTATTGAGATTAGACCATAGTTTCTCAGCCTCAGTACTACTGACATTTTGGACCAGATACTTTTTTGTTGTTCAGAATGGGGCTTGCTGTTCTGTGCATCGTAGATGTTTAGCAACGTTCCTAACCTCTACAAACTAGATACCAGTAGCACTCTTCCCATAACACTGTGTTAACCAAGAATGTCTCCATTGCCAAATGGCCCCTGTTGGGGTGGGGAGAGGATCACCTCAAGTTGAGAACTGGTGGGTTTCACTAGGCTGGCATGCATAATTCAGTAGGAAAATCCACAATGGTCTCTAGCAATCAAAGTCTCCTGTACTCAAGACCTCTCTCTAGTTTGCCAGATGTTGACTCAAACTCATATTTCCCAGAGACTAATATTACCATTTTACTTCATTTCTTGGAGGATACCACAACAGACTATGAATTTAGTAAGAACTTCTTTGTAGGATACTTCTGCAACACATGCGGAAATGATTGTAAGATTAGTCCAAATTTCAGAATGTTAAAAAGTGAATATATGTGCATTGACAAAACAAAACAGTTCTTAAAGATAAACCCATTTCTAAACATACATCTAAAAGCAACACACTTATCAACGACCCTTTGTGTGTTTGTGTGCAACAGTCTCTGACTTCCTGACGGAATACTACTTTCTCCTATGTCCATAATCTGGTATTGAATTGCTACTTTAAAAAGACTCAGTAGACATATATATGGTTTGACTATATGAAGTCAAATCATTTCTCTAGATAGGGCATTACTAGTCTTTACAAATGAAATGGAAACAATGAGAAAATTTGCAATTCCTCTTCGTGAGATTCCTCAAACATCAGAAGTGGGTGTGTGGATTATCTTCCCATTATAACCCTAGATACCTTCTTTCTATTCAAATTCAGTCACATATGTATTCAATTTACTCTATCCTACTCTACAGAAGCCCACTACCTATCCTCACATACAAGCCTTAATCTGCAAGGTCATATAACTCTTGAAAATATTTCTGTGAGTAATGCACTTATGACTCCGAGGTACAATTGGTTTAGTCTAATGAAATTTTAACAATTTTAAGTTGATTTATTATCTTCATTTATTTATAAGGTTTTTCAAATACTTCAAATATATAATTTTTTATTTTGGGTACAGTACCACATTTATTTCTCCTAATCTTTTTCATGAATCTTTAAATAGCCAAGAACCAATTACTTGGTGGCCCTGTATATTGTGAGGTTTAAAGTTACTTAGAAGAAAGAGATTACCAAATTGGCCCAGTTCTAGCTTAAAAAGTTGAAGAGATTAATAACTACATTAAATTTAGGAGTTTTAAATACATGTAAAGATAGGTAAAGAAAACAATTATGGAAATATTACTATTCTTTTTCTTTTGAAGCCAGTGTTATTTAAGTATATACTAACTTTTCTGGTAGTATAACACGACTACATAAAAGTGTACATTTCATCAGGGTATATATCTTGGTGAATTTTTGCAAACTGGGCACACCTCTGTAACCAGCATTGGGATCAACAAAGGGAAGACTGACAGCATTGGGAACACTTCCTGCTCATGCTGCCATTCGAAGGTTAGTACTTTTGGAGGAAAAACAAAACATCTAATGTGGGGGAAAATATGGGAGTACATAACACCCTTTTGACTGATTTTCTTCATCTATAAATGAGTGGAAAAATAAGTATACTGGAAAACTGCTCTATTAAAATGTGATAAGCTCTACAGAAATGTTTTAAAATATAGCAGCCTGCACAAATAAACAGTATTATTTTAATTTTCTATCACTACAAAGTACCCATTGCAGAGTTCATCTTGGAAAAATGATCAGGCTTGGCTCAAACCATGAAGAAAAGGGAGTGTTGCTAGGGAATGCCAGCAGGCTGCCTTCCAAAAGACCTCTTAGAGTCTCATTACCTTGGTAGATTTGCCTGGCTCCAAATCTGGCCCTCAGTCTTTCCAGACTCTGAAAGCTAGTTGTCTATTTCTAAGGGGCCTAGTGATATTAAATAAGCTCAAGGGATTGATTTTAAAAATCAAAGTCCTGATGTATTAATTTACAATAAGGGGACTAAGCACTTGAATCTTCTGGCCAGAACATTCTCTCTCTGCTGATACTCCTTTGGGGAAGCCACACTTTATTCATTAGCTAACTCTGTGAACATGGTTTTAGATCAAGAAAAATTATGTGTCAGGAAACCCTTCATATACTTTGTGATCTTGGTTTATTACTTTTTCTTTTGTACAAATGCAACCCTTTCCCTTGACTATCCTCTTCCGACCAACTCGGCTGCTAACCCAATGGGAAAGCATTCTTCAGCCTCCACTTTCCAAGACATGAATCACATGAACTTTTACACCCTCAGAAAGCCTAAGTATACATTGTTATTGTCACAAATGTCAGTGAGGATAAGACCCATACAGCATTTCAGGTCTCCAATTTAAAAACTGGTTTATAAAGTCTATCTGGGCACACCTGCAATGCAACCCAGTGCACTGATCCTGACCCAGTGCCTCCTTCTACATCTGGCTTGAGCCCCCAAAGTCTATTGTATTTTCTTTGCCTTCTCTTCCATGTTTCTTTGGCAGAGTTATGCAAGCAACTGAGTTGGAAGTTTGTACTTCCGAATTAAATACTGACCATCATGCCCACAATTTGATATAGGATCCAGAGACTTCGTGGACAAAACAAACCAAAGCAGTTTTGCTTTGACAAAACAAAGAAATTCTTAAAGATGGTATAGTCTAAACCCATTTTTAAACATACATCTAAAAGCAGCACACTTGTCAATAACCCTTTTTCAACACACTAACTTTGTGGTATAATACTGTGGGCACTTTGCATGCCCCGCGCTCTGATGAATGATGATCACTACTTTCTATAACGTCTGTCTTATCCTATTCTATTATTTTCTGGTTGAGTCATTCTCATCCCACCACTAAATCCTAACCAAATCATTTCTTTAATAATGTTAATATTTTCAATCAATTAAATTCTTGTGTATTTGTGGAAAAATTCAAACCCTTTATTGTAACAATTAAAATGCTATTTTAATGTCTGAATTGAGACAATGTATGTTGATTCCACATTTATGGGGTTACAGCTCATAATTGAGCATAAAAACTAACAATAATTCTCCTCTATTTTGGATGAACCTCATAGTCTCTATGACCTTCATTGATATCATTTGTGAAATGGGACTACATGATGATTTATTGAAATAATAAATGTAAAGCACATAGGACAGTATCTGACATTATTTATGAAGTACTCCAAAACTCAAACTTTGGTGAAATTCAAAAGACTTAACATTAAAAATCAATTGTTATTTTTGTGATTTTGGGTTTTTTTTTTTCTCTTTATGAAATTTTGAGGCATTAAAATTCGTATTTTGGGCCAGGTGTGATGGTTCCTATAATCCCAGCACTTTGGGAAGCCAAGAAGGGCTGATCACTTGAGGTCAGCAGTTTAAAACCAGTCTGGTCAACACGGTGAAACCCTGTCTCTACTAAACACACAAAAATTAGCTGGACATGGTGGCAGACACCTGTAATCCTAGATACTTGGGAGGCTGAGGCAGGAGAATTACTTGAACCCAGGAGACAGAGGTTGCAGCTAGCCAAGATTGTGTCATTGCACACCAGCTTGGGCAACAGAGCAAGATTCCATCTCAAAATAAATAAATTAATAATAAAATTGGTATTTTACATTAAATTCATCCTAACGATATGTGAAAAATCTTTAAATGGGATTTGTTCTTGAAAGTCTCAAGACGGAAAAAGTATAAAATCACAATATACTAAAAATATATTTTAAAAGTTATTTTTTCCAACTATAAAATTATTACACCAAATTATTCTCAAAGATTAGAATTATGATAAAATATATTCAGTATTATTATACTGTGGGATTTATGTTAAAGCAAAAAAAGAATCAAAATATTTTACCTCATTTTCTATGAACACATGATCAATAGTAAAATCAATTATTAAAATGCTTCTCCATTTTAAATTTCTTATTTTTTAAAAAAAGTTCACAACATTACAATCATCACCAAATATGACAATTTTATTTGTAAAAACATACAGTTATACTTAAAATAACTGATTGGGTTTGCATTAAGCCATTCTCACACTGCTATAAAGAACTACCTGAGACTGGGTAATTTATGAAACAAAGAGGTTGAGTTGACTCACAGTACCGCAGGCTGTATAGGAAGCATGGATTGGGGAGGCCTTAGGAAACTTACAATCCTGGCAGAAGGTGAAGAGGAAGCAAGCATATCTTACCATGGCAGAGCAGGAGAGAGAGAGAGAGAGAGAGAGAGAGAGAGAGAGAGAGACAGAGAGAGAGAGACAGAGAGAGAGCGCGTGAGAGCAAAGAGGGAAGTGCCACACACTTTAAACAACCAGATCTTGTGAAAACTCACTCACTATCTCAGGAACAGCAAAGGGAGAGTCCGACCCCAAGATCCAATCACCTCCCACCAGGCCCCTCCCCCAACCTATGGGAATTAGAACTCTAGATGTAATTTGGGTGGTAACACAGAGACAAACCATATCAGGATTTCAACATACAAAACACATAATGAGATTTTCACTTTGTTACCCCAAGAAATGTTTCAACTTTTGAAAACACATATTATTAAAAATAAGTCCAAATAGCATCATAAAATATTAACATCATTAATAGAAATTAGAGATGATAACGATCACAATTATCATTGATTGTGAACTATAAAGACATGAAGAAGGATGCCGAAGTAGGCACGCAACTATTTAGTCCTTGAGAGGCCAGTGTAAAAACCAGTGAAAATGACAGACTTTTGTCGGTGTCTGTCAATTTCATCCTCAAAGCCAAACTTTAAAGAATCTCTACCTAAGAAGTACTCAATAATTCGCCTCTAGATATTAGTCTTCTGTGTGTATGAGATCTAATTTGATAATTACACTTAAAAATTAAGTTATATACGTTTCAAAGAAAAATACTTCTGCTGTTTGTTTGAATTCAGGATTCAGAAGAATCAAAATTTCTCACACCAGAGGCAAAAAAATAAAATTTGAAATCTGGAAAAGTGTTTTAAATGTTGTTCCTTATTTAAAAATGAGTGTTTCAGAAAGGACTATCTGCAAATAGCATATTACTACTAATTTTAGTTAATACATATTAAATGTTTAAATCTGAGAAATTCATTTCAGTGACTTAATATTTAACCATCCAAGCATTTACTTTCACTCATGGTTCTTTTATTTAGAAACAGAATTTCACTCTTAGGATAATTTGATAAATGTCATGTCAGCAGTTTTTGAATAGAGTCTTCTGTTGTTATAAAAACTGGCAGACACTAAACAGACAAAGTCTCAGAATAATTGATATGGACAACAACAGTAAGAATTTAGACTCCCAGTAGGCAAACCACCTGTACAAACAACACTTCTAACTTCAATTTGAGTTGCTGGCTTCTGAACACTCAATTATTTAGGGCATTCAAAGGATTTCACTAATGAAAGAAATATCTACAGGCCTGAATTATGAAAGTGTTTTTTTAATCATTAAAGATTAGATTTCAATAGTAAATACTGCAATTGCTAGGTTGATGACAAATGCTTTCTTCCAAGTGAATGATAAACTTTCTATTTTAATATATTATGAATGTGTTTTTCTTCAGAATATTTTAACGCTATTTTACTTCAAATCTTCAAAGTCAGGGATTTATAGAGGCAGAATATAAAAAGATAGAAAATGACCATCCAGATGTTTCTACATTCCAAGACCGTCATTGCATTGCCATCCAGACAGTCTGTTCTGGATTCTTAAGAAATTAGTTTAGGTTAAAGGGGTGAACTACTTGTACAATGTTCTCTTTTAGCATTAATATGCATTGAATATCCTGTCATTGCAATGAATTGGCTTAGACCCCCTGACTCAAATTTGAAGGGATAATAATGTTTTGTTTTGTTTTGTTTTGTTTAAGCATAGGGATTTAAATTATCTTAGAATAAATTTTAAATTTCAGGACAGTTTTATATTTACAGGAAAAAATTTCAAGGTAGTACAGAGAATTCCCATATAACCTGTAACCAGTTTCTGCTGTTATTAACATCTTACATTAGTATGGTACATTTTTACAACCAATGAACAAATATTGATGCATTATTATTAACTAAAGTTCATGCTTTATTCAGACTTCCTTAGTTTTTATCTAATGTCGTTTTTAGGTTCCAGGATCCCACACATGACCTTTAGGCATCATGCATCCTTAGGTTTCTTATGGCTGTGACAGTTTCTCTGACTTTCCTTATTTTGAAGACCTTGACAGTTTTGATGAGCCCTGATCAGATATTCTGAAAAATGCTAATCAATTGGAATCTGTCTGATATTTTTCTCATGGATAGACTGGGGTCATGGGTTTGGGAGAAGAAGACCAAGGTGATGGATTATTATCTTTATCTCATTTTGTCAAAGATATAGATTATAAATGTGATTCATCACATTTGAGGTTGACCTTGATCTCTTGACTTAGTGTTTTTCAGGTTTCTTCACCGAAAATATACTCTTTTCTTTACCTTTTCATACTGTGCTATTTGGGAAAAAAGTCATGGTGGGCAGTTAACCTCTATCTCCTTATATTTACACAATTTGGAATTTCTCTGTACAAGATATTTGTCTCTTCTCCCCATTTATTTATTTTTAAAATAAGTATGGACTCATTAACATTCACTTCAGGTGGTGTGTTATTATATAATACTACTTTATTTATTTAATTTAAAATGTTTCACAATAGCCACTGGTAATTCTTCAATTGGCTTCTGTTTCACTTTTATATACCGTGTGTGTGTGTGTGTGTGTGTGTGTGTGTGTGTGTATTGAATATTTTCTTACTTTCTGGTACTACAAAATACTTCAGCTTTATCTTGTGTGTTTCCTGTTCCAGTCCTGTTCCAGGCCTAGAATCAGGTATTTCTCCAAAGAGCCCTGGCCCCCTTTTTTTTTTATTTTGAGATGGAGCCTCACTGGTCACCCAGACTGGAGTGCAATGGCATGATCTCAGCTCACTGCAACATCTGCCTGCCAGGTTCAAGCAATTCTTCTGTCTCAGCATCCTGAGTAGCTGAGACCACAGGTGTGTGCCACTATGCCCGGCTAATTTTTGTATTTTTAGTAGAGACGGGGTTTCACCAGGTTGATCAGGCTGGTCTCGAACTCTTGACCTAGTGATCTGCCCACCTTGGCCTCCTAAAGTGCTGAGATTACAGGCATGAGCCACTGTGCCCAGTCACCCTGGCTCCTCTTATTGGAGAACAGTATTAGAAACCAAAATCTGGGTGCTAGATGTACTCGTTGCTAGTGGTGTATCATTGATTCTAAGTCCTCTCAGCTGATAGAGCAAGGAAATGTATGTATGTATTTATGCTAACCTCGGTATCTACACATATCTATTTCTATATGTAATCATCTGTGTTTCTGTTAAACTAAACATGATTTTATATTGATGACTTCAATTCTAATTTATTACCACTACAAGTCTCAGACTGGACTTGTGAAAAATAAAAACGTATGTTTGGCAGATACCCTAAGTGTGTAGTCCAGCAACCATTTTGCTAAAGAGACTCATATGGATGGAAGGGAGCTATGTTTCATTCATCAGACAATGGGAGAAAGACCCCAAAGGCATTTCAGACATCTTCGAAGCAAGCTAAACCTTGAGGACAAGGATTCCAGAGGGGTGTCCATGGGACCTCAGGTTTCACTGCCCTGAGCCACATCAAAACTCACTTTGCTCCCCAAATTGTAGCAGAGCACTTTTAGCTTTCTCAGCTGTGGCCCAAGTGAGCTCAGATGTGGCTTGACCTACTGCTCCAAAAGTTACAAGCTGTAATGCTTGGTTGGGTTCATGTTATAGCTTGGATATTTGACCCTCAAACCCTCATGTTGAAATTTTATCCCCAGTGTTAGAAGTGGGGCCTAATGTGAGGTGTCTGGTTCATAAGAGTGGATCTGATTGGCACTATCTTCATGGTTATGACTTAGTTTTCACTCTGCAAAAGTTCTGCCAAGAGTTGATTGTTTAAAAGAGCCTTTCCCCTTCCCACTTGCTCTTTCATTTTCTCTCTCACCACGCTAGCTCCCCTTCACTTTCCTTTCACCTTTCACTATGAATTGTAGCAGCCTTAGCCCCTCACCAGAAGCTGAGCAGATGCCAGAGCTATGCTCTTGTACTGTCTGCAGAGCGATAGGCCAAAAAACCTCGTTTCTTTATGAATTACTCAGCCTCAAGTATTCCTTTATAGTAACATGAATGAACTAAGACAGTCCACATGGTGCCAATTCTGCAGGCACACAGAATGCAAGAGCTGTGGGCATGTCAGCCTCTACCAAGGTTTCAAAGGTGTTTCAAACAGTCTGGGGCCTCAGGCACAGACTTGTTACAAGGGTGGAGCCATTGCAGAGAGCCCATGTGAAGACAATGTTAGTGAAGTTGTGGTAGTGGGGAAGTCCTTGAAATCACAAAACCATGGTACTATCAGCATGCAGCTCTAGCTTGAAAAGGCCACAATCATGAAACTCCAACCTGTGAGAGCTTCTGGGTAGACTGTACCCAGCAAAACAATAGGAGTAGAGCTGCCTGAGATCTGGAGCACACAACCCCAGCCCTAGTGTGCCCAGGATGTGGGATATGGAGATAATAAAATCTCAAAGAAGATTCTTTTTCAGCTTTAAGATTTAATATCATCTTTCCTGTTGGATTTTGGACTTAGTTGGGTCCTATTACTTCATCACTATATTTTGAAAGTCAATCATTTTTTATGATTTCACAGGCTCTTGGTTGGGGATAATTTGTCTCAGGGAAAATCATGTCTTGGGTCTCACCTTCATCTAGTTTAGATGAGACTTTAGACTTTGAAATTTTGAGTTGGTGCTGGAACTAAAACTTTGGGTTTATTGGGAATAATTAACGTATTTTGCAAGTGAGAAAGACAAAAATTTGGGGGATCTGGGCAGAATGCTATGGACTGAATGTGTTTCTCAAAGTTCATGTATTAGAAGTTTAATTCCAATAAAACAATGTTGGGAGGTAGGACTTTTTAGAGGTGAATGGATAAATGCCATTATCACAGAAGTATATTTCTGATAAAAGAAGGAGTTTAGCCCCCCTATTCTTCCTCTACCCATGCATGCTCTTTTGCCCTTCTGCCTTTCACCATTGGATGACAATGTCATCATTGGATGACACAGCAAGAAGGCCCTTGCCATATGTCGTCCATCATTCTTGGATTTTACAACCTCCAGAACCATGGGTGAAATAAGTTTCTTTAAGAATTAATCATTACATAGTATTATGTTATAGCAGCATAAAACAGACTGAGACACCATGTTTCCCCTGCCATTGCTCTTTCTTTTCTGTTTCTCTAACACACACACAGAAACACTTTTCATTTTAGGGCCTTTGTACTTGCTGCTTCCATTGACCGAGTAAGTTTCAGAAAATACTGTCATGTCTTACTGTCTCACTTCATTCACACTCCTTATAGAGAGGAGTTAGCTTCCAGATATAATCAACACCCTGTCCCCACTCACATTAGATATATTTTCTTTCATTGTCCAGCTTTATTTTGCTTCAAAGCTCTTGTTACGACTTGATACATTGTTTATTTGTTGATTTTCTATTCCACCCACCACAACTAGTTTGGAAGCTTCACAAGATAGATTTCATTTTCTCTATTGATGTCTCTAGAACCTGGTGCAGGGCAGGTATACATATTAGATGCTCAATAAATGTTTGTTTGTTTATGTATTTATTTATTATTTGAGACAGTCTCATTCAGTCACCCAGGCTGGAGTGCAGTGGCATGATCTCGGCTCACTGCAACCTCCACCTCCTGGGTTCCAGTGATTCTCCTGCCTCAGCCTCCCAAGTAGCTGAGATTACAGGTGGGCGCCACCATGCCTGGCTAATTTTTGTATTTTTAGTAGAGACAGTGTTTCACCATGTTAGCCAGGCTAGTCTGGATCTCTTGACCTTGTGATTCACCCACCTCAGCCTCTCAAAGTGCTGGGATTACAGGTGTGCGCCACCGCACCCAGCCAATAGACGTTCTTAAATTGAATCAAACTATTCTTCAAGCCAACTGAACTTATTCTTATTTTTGTTATTAGTGCTTTGCAACTAAGATCACTTTTATTATATAAATGCTAATTTTATTAATCTTTACTAACATTTAGTGAAGAAAATACAATGTGTTCCAGATGGAAAGAATTTCTTGAAAACTAAGAAACTGTAATTTAAGGTGAACTCTTTATATTTACTGTGTTCTATTAAAAGGAATACCTATTATATAGCTAAGAAACATTAAAATAGCAGTTCATATAATCCATTTTTGTTGGGAAAGGAAAAATAGCAAAGAGTGAAATGTATCCCATTGTAGAAATTTAAAAAAAAAGGTTACTAAAAAAAATTTACTCTACTAATCTGAGAATAGTATTAGTATAGCCTTATATTTCACAACAAAGAAAATCAAATGTATAATTTAAGAGAGATTCAGTTTACATAAAAAGTGGGAACTGAGGGATCACAAATTTACATAAATCACCTTGAATGTCAAACCCTTTGCTGGATGTTTTATAAATATTATCTAATTTAATATTGTAATACTCCTTTCTGATGAATATTACGGTTACTATTTTTGCTGAGAATAAAACTGAGGTTCAAGAAAACTATTTATAGAGAAAACTATTTATGAGAGCATAAATCTAGTACTTGATATCCAAAGCTAAAGCTTCAAGCATCCAAACTCATTAAAAAAACAGATTTTTTTCCAATAAATATGTAAAGCTATTGATATGCACACAAACATAGAGTATTGTCTGAAAAGCCTTTGTTTGGAAATTAAGTCCCAAAAATATTAAAATGCTTACTGTGGTTATCAGTCTATCAAGTCAAACTTCAATTGTTTACTGGAAAAACTAGCTCCCTGATGTTTTACAGATGAACAATGTTAGCTCTGCTCTAATTACTTAAAAATGTATGTAATTATATAAACAAAGAGACTAATAATAGGAAATGATATTTGCATATTAATCTGCATTAGCAAGTGCTAGACCCACTTGTTAAAATACATTATAACAGAGGATAGAGACAAAGATATAAGAACACAAGAAACAACAGTGATATTTATAGTAAACTATGACTAAAATGAACTTTAAGACTGTTAGCATACTTCTATAAAGACTGAAACATCAAATAAAATGCTTTCTCACATCAAAATGTAAGTATGGAGGAAAAAAAGGAAGAAAATTACCAACCAGTAAGAAAACTTGTCGCTAAACATTATGTGATAAAATGAAATATATTGTCAACTAAAAAAGAGAGCTCTATATAGCTTCAACAAAAAGAAGATATTATGTATGTCTAATGGTAACTCACAATTGGAGATACAAAAATATTAAAGTTTAGATACTACCTGTGTTAAATTAAATTTTTACCTGTAAAGTATGATACAAAATACAATTAAGATGTGCTCCAGATTGTGCTGGGGTGAGAAGATCCTGATAGGCTGGGTCTAGAAATAGGTGATGTTTGAGCTTCGAGGTGTTCAAACATCTCAATCCTCTTGCAGCTGACTAGTAGCATCAGGCCCAGAATCCAGCCAAATCCACAGTCAGCTCAGTCAGGACCCAGACATAGGCTCCACTGCCGTAGTCATTCATGTGATGGGCACAACTAGGACAGAGGTGGTTGCCAATACCTCTTCTCCAAGGTATGATCATTCAAAGAGTAAATATATATTGAATAGACTCCTAAGAGCCAAGCTCTGCTTTAAGCTCTATTTGAGTCTCCTCAAAGGGGCTTATGATGAAATTCTACAGTTGCAATTTCAGCATCTGCATTTGCTCTTTCAGAGGTTTTTGAATGGGACATGTTGTATATAAGCCTGCTACTGGTTTCACTTTAGAAGGAACAAATACAAGATGGTAATAACTAACTGCTGGATTAACTCTGGGAATGCCAGCCACAGTGACTACAGCTGTTAACAGGTACCAGTTCAGGATTCAATAGGCCTATAGCAAATGCTGCACCATTTGCTTTAACTCTTACTTCTACTTAGCTGGTGGTCTTGTTTCATCCACTTTGACATTGATATGGGAGTGCTGGGATGGGAAGAGTGTGGTCCCCTTAAATGATAAAGAAGGGGGAAGGCAAGTGCTTGGTAAGGGAGGGTGTGGTCCCTTACTAGGGTTTCACCCCCACTGAAGGTGAGGACAGGCATTTTTGTTGCATTTCCTAAGACCACTTTAGCCCACCAGGCCCCAATCCTGGGCCTATAAAAACCTGAGACCCTCGCTGGCCGACACACAAGCAGCTGGTCATCCAGAGGAGCATGCTGGCAGAAGAGCACACCTACACGCACGGACACGCTGGCAGGCCATCCACCGGTGGGATGAGGTGGACTTTTCCAGGGCAATCAGAGGAGAGCTGGGGCTGCCAAGCATGGGGTGGCCTGACTCCAGGGGAAAACCATCTCCCTTCTGGTTTCCCCATCTTCTGAGAGCTACTTCCATTCAATAAAACCTTGCACTCATTCTCCAAGCCCACATGTGATCAGATTCTCCCCGTACACCAAGCAAGAAACCCTGAGATACAGAAAGTCTTTCTGTCCTTGTGACAAGTTAGAGGGTCTAATTGATCTGCTTAACACAAGCCACCTATAGACCTAAAAGAGTGCCCTGTAACACATGCCCACTGGGGCTTCGGCTGTAAACATTCACCCCTAGACACTGCCGTGGGGTCAGAGCCCCACAGCCTGCCTGTCTGTTTGCTTCCCTTGAGATTTAAGCAGGGAGGCACTGAAGAAGCGAGCCACACCCCCATCATAAGGTGGTGGGACAAGGGAACCTTTCCTGTTTCAACATCAACTCTAGCAGCTCCCATGGGATTTACTCCAAATAATTTGGGTAGAACAATAACAACTACAAACACATCAGCAAATGTCTCTCTAAGAAAAGTCATTGCTGGCTTGGTCAGTTTGCTCTTCCAAAGTACAGACGCAATATCAAGACATGGGCAGGTTATAGGTTTGACTTTGAAAACTGGTGTAGCTACTTCAGCTGTAGCCAATGAGGAACTAAGTGGGGTATATTTATTACCTCATAATATAAAAGACTGATAGAAAAGTGATAAAAGGATAATAAACCACTTAAGGACAAAAATCTTCCACATGTCAGGATATAAAAATTCTCGAGAAATTGTAAATAAACAGAAAATAGAAATAAAAAGGAAAATATTAAAGCAATGATAAAAGTGTAAGAAGATATTAAGGTAGCAGAGCAGCTTCTGCCATTGACTGCCAATGGATGAGAGAAAAATTTCTCAATATCAACAATTTGAAAATAGAAATTGCTCAGGAGTTAAATGAAGCAGACATAGCTCTCAGAACCTGGAAACTGCTACCAGGACTTCAAAATGAAGATACAACTTCTGCAGACTATTTCACAATCATGGCTCAGAAGTTTCAGGGGTAGCTTCAAAAGTACAGACAACAGATCGAATAACTAACACAAGAACCTTCTTGCCACTCCAGCAATTAGTTCTCGTATAACCCTGCAAGATTTATCAAGAGCTGCACAGAAAATATATGAACATTTGTAGCTTTGGCTGTGCGACCTTGGTCCATTATTAAACAGGTAAAGGTATTCGAAGAACAATGTCTTCAGCACAGAAAAATGTTGGGAAATGCTATAAATGTGTTTGAAGCCAGAAAACAGAAGCCAAGAGGTGGCAGAATGCATGCAGTTATGACCAGACCCACCCTTTTCAGCAACATGCAAATGAAGCCGCCTTCACCCCAACACTTAGCAGCCTCAGCTGGTAGCAGGGTTTCAGCTGTTTCTAGGGCTTAGTTTGGTACACATTCCACTCAGTTATTGGCAGAAAAAGTACCAGCAAGTCCACATTTGGATTTGGAAAAATAAATAAACCTTCAGAAATCTTAGTGCAAGCTTGGCAGCTCAAATAACATCTGCACTTAACTTCAGCAGTTCTGGCATCACAGTACCCATTGGTTGGACATACAGGATGTCTAATCCTGTCTCTGCAGGTTTTGGAACAGGAGGGCAGCTCTTTCAGCTGAAGAAACCTCCAAGTGGAAACAAAAGAAGAAAAATGGTAAATATATGAGTTGACGTATTATGAGAATATGTTGTAACTGTTTGTTCTGCAAGTCTGTTTTTCTTCTTTCTTTTCTTTTTCTTTCTTTTTTTTTTTTTTTTTTTTTTTTTTTTTTTTTTTTTTTGAGAAGTTTCCCTGGATCGCCCAGGCTGGAGTGCAGCGGCGCAATCTTGGCTCACTTCAAGCTCCGCTTCCTGGGTTCAAGCCATTCTCCTGCCTCAGCCTCCTGAGTAGCTGGGTAGCTGGGACTACTGGCGCCCGCCACCACGCCTGGCTTTTTTTGTTTTGTGTTGTTTTGTTTTTTTGTATTTTTAGTGGATACGGGGTTTTGAGGTTTCACCGTGTTAGCCAAGATGGTCTCAATCTTCTGACTTCGTGATCCGCCTGCCTCCCAAAGTGCTGGGATTACAGGCGTGAGCCACCGCGCCTGGCCTGAATCTGCTTTTCTAAAGTGACACAGTAATTAAATTACATCCCAGAAAATTTATAAAGTTTTGATATTTTTCCTTGCTCTAGAATTTAAACTCTATTCACATTCGCATGCTGAACAAGTTTTTTCTTGTGAATATAAAACGTAGTTGTGTATTTTTAATTTTGCAAAATAAATTCTAATAACATCTCTGACCAGTAAAACCTATTTTTAACCTAGTGATAATAGCTGTGTTTTTGTTGATAAAAGTGACACTGCTACATAAATATATGCATATTTGTTTCTTGTACAGATGAAATGACCTCTAGTGTTTATAATAGAATCAATTTGTTCTTTAATATAAAGACCTCTTGAACTACACTAATGGACATCTTTCCTATAGAATAATATCTGCATTTATGCAGGCATATAAAATATATATTTATAAAACACTTTCTACAACCTATTTTCCTCTTCTGAGGTTATTTCATTTTTTTTACATTTTGAAATTTAAATCTTCAGTGCATGTAGAATGATGAACTAGAGCTACGAAGTCATTAAAGTTGGTTGCTTAAAATGTGTTGAAATAGTTACTGGCCTAAATGTTCGGCTGACTCAGCTGCATTGTACCTACTCTATTCCACTTGTGTTTGCAGTTTGACCTGTGGCAGTCTCTCCAAATGCTGTGAATCTTGTCAAATCAACTTTTTTATCCTGCATTGATCAACTTTAGAACATGTATATGAAGTTATTTATTTATTTATTTATTTATTTATTTATTTATTTCCATTTATGTTAAAAGCCAAAGGGCCTTTGGGGCCAATGTGCTTCTGCGCTTCAATTTGTCACGATATTCTACTACCAGTACCCCAGATCCCTCTCCTATTACCATGAACATTTAGCATTGGTGTAGTTTAGAAAAGTCAAAGATTTATATAGTTCAGAACACTATACTTTCTTATCCTGAAGGTGAACTTTCAGGAATATATCTGGTCTACTCAAATTAACTCAATGCAGTTAAAGAATGCACTACTTAGTGGAAATTTTACAAGCTCTTCCAATGCAGAGTTATTTCTTAACTGGTTATTGAGATTGACACCAAGGAGAATGGTTTATCTGTCTCTTAATAACTGAAATAGAATAGAGAAACAATTCATGTAAAAAAACTGTCTATTGTGCCAACTATAAAATTTTCCTAGTGTTACCAGTGATTAGAGAGCCAGATAATAATGTGCAGACACATCAGGCTGCATCTGTGTAATATGCCTACAAAAAGCATTAATAAGAGGAGAGTGGCTGGAAAAGAGAGCCCTTTCAAAGAGAATGGCCTTACCTTTGAGTTATGAGAGAAGCAACTAAATCGATCTATTTACCTTTCAAGTTCAGTTTCCAGATGTAATTTCACCATAGAACGTCATTGAAAGTGGTTTAATTTTTTAACATAGGTTTCATATATAATATTTATCAAGTAAATACTTTCAATATCATTTTCTCTAAGGCCTTATTTTTATAAGAGAGATTGTGCATATTTATACATTTTTTACATTTCACATGCATAAAACATTAGCTGGTTGTTATTATAAAAGTGTGGTAAAATTCTGTTTTATTTTTCTGCTTAGAGTAATGATTGGCTTTTTTAAATGAATTTTTTTTATCTTGATGCATTAAAATAAGAAAAGATTTGTTTCTGAGCACTGAACTTTTTAAAAAAATAATGCTTCTCAATTATCACAACCCCCAAATCCAGATTCCAGAAAATTGCACCAAAAATGTTTGATTTTGTGTTTTGTGAATTACTGTGAGAATTAAGTAAATCGTCACATCAACATTTTTTTTACATTGGTAGGCATAAATCCAAATATATTTCCTGTCTTTTCATCTTCAGATAAGTTGGCATTTTGATGTGTCAAACCACTAGAAATCAATGTTTGTGAAGGAGTTTACATGGGTTGTCATTGTCCTAATTGTCTTCACTTTGTCCAGAGTCTACTATTATGTGAACAATAAAATTTAGTATAATTGGTCTTTAAAAAATAAAACTGGTATATTTAGAGCAGACCTATTAAAGGATTTAAAAGTTATTGAGATAAATTATGCTACCTCAACATGGCTTTAGTATCCTCACTTTCGGGTGATGTAGAACTCATCATAATGATCTATCTCAATGACCAAAGGAACTTTGGGGCTGAATACTTGAGCAATTCAATTTACCACAATATTCTACTACCAGCACCTCAGATCCCTTTACCATTACTATGAACTGTTAGTACTGCTGTACCACAGAAGAGTCAAAGAATTATATAGTTTAGAAAACTATACTTATCTCAAAGTGGTATATCATTTAACACAGAAGCACCTAATTTCCGTTACAAATTCTACAACCCTCAAGGGCTCTTGACATCTTCTGACATTCACTATGACATCTGTTCCAGAGGGTATTGCTCCATATTCCCTTGTGTCAAAATTTATATAACTTCTCCATATGGCTGATGAATTCAAAATCATCTGTGACAAAATGAGTATGGGTTATCAAGGGCTATCTCCCTCTCCTCCCCCTTTGGCAGATAACAACTTGCAAGGTTACAGAAAGCTGTAACATGGTCTAGTTCTGCATAATCATGGTGAAGAAATTACCCAAAGCAACTTGGCCTCCCGATTCCTGCTGTC
Organism: Chlorocebus sabaeus; assembly: GCF_047675955.1. Classification (NCBI taxonomy): domain Eukaryota; kingdom Metazoa; phylum Chordata; class Mammalia; order Primates; family Cercopithecidae; genus Chlorocebus; species Chlorocebus sabaeus. The sequence continues at coordinate 76,669,612 of NC_132910.1, read as the reverse complement.
CAGAATAGTTCTCCTATTTCCATCTGAAGTCACTCTCAATATATGCAAAGTTTCACTTTCAATTAGGAATGATCAAGGGAACCACAAAGCAGTGCCTAGCATACCCTCCTCTGCTAAATCCTAATAAAGACAGATAAAATGGGGTTTTTTCCTGCCAAAGCATCAGGACTCAGGTGCACAGATAGGTTTTGATTAGAGAAAGTAGAAGGACTTTGTAATTTATGTTACAAGGGAAATGGAGCAGAGAGTCTGACTGGAGACTAACTATGGAGAGCGGGGTCAGGGGTGAGTAAACCTGCTGAGTAAACAGGGAAATCATTTCTTCCCTACTCTATATTCTCTGTAACCAGCCTTCTTATCTGTTCATTCATTCATTCCACAAATGTTCATTTTTTATTATTTAAAAATTATCTTAATACATGGATATTAGAGCAGTTGAATATGTCACTATAATTGTTCTGTCATTGGTAAATAATTTTTAAAAAATTTTATAACATTTACATTAATGTGTGTGAATCACCTGAAGATTTCATTTAGATACAGATTGTGTTTTAGGTTAATATAGGGCACCTGAGTTTTCTTTCCTTTTTTTTTTTTTTTTTTTTTTTTTTTTTTTTTTTTTTTGCGGGGGGAATGGAGTCTCGCTCTGTTGCCCAGGCTGGAGTGCAGTGATGTGATCTTGGCGCACTGCAACGTCTCCCAGGTTCAAGCGATTCTCCTGCCTCAGCCTCCCCAGTAGCTGGGATTACAGTTGCCTGCCACCACACCCACCTAATTTCTTTTTTGCATTTTTAGTAGCATATTTTCCTTTTTAAATCTATTTTCTGTTTATTTACAATTTTTCAAGAATTTCTATTCTTGAGAAAAAAGGAAGATTTTTGTCCTTAAGTGCTTTGTTATACTTTTATCACTTTTCTATCAGTCTTTTTATATTATGAGGTAATATATCCCATTTAGTTCCTCATTGGCTACAGTTGAAGTAGCTACAGCGGTTTTCAAAACTGTAGCAAAACTCAACATTATAAAGGAAGAGATAAGAACCATTTCAAACTGTGAGAGTAAAAGAGACGAAGTCTAGGGATTTTCACCAGTTTGGGCGTAGTTTTTAAAACTCCGCTAAGGGAAATAGAGCCTCTTACCTGGAGGAAGGAGAGATCGGTGGCAGGGTTTTGGAAAAGAGGCAACCCAACAGTTTCACATTTGCACTCACCTTCCGGAATCCTGGGCGAAGTCCCAGTTGAAGCAGGAAAAGTTCCCTTATCCCCCTCGCAGGGCTTGTGGTGGGGTGTGGCTTGCTTCTTCGGTGCTCTGCTGCAGCAGCTCAAACCGCTAGGGGAGCATGCAGACGGGCAGGTCGTGGGGAGCGTGGGCTCTGGCCCCACCCCATGGCAACGTCTAGAGTTGAGTGTTTACAGTTCCTGAAGCTCCGGTGGACATGTGTTACAGTGTGTGTCTTTCAGTTCAACAGTCCGCAGGCAGCTTGTGTTAATCAGCTCAATTAGATCCTCTGCCTTTATCGTAAGGACAGAGGGCTTTCTGTATCCTGAGGTTCTTGCCTTAGCCTACTGGAAAAAGTCGTATCGCATGTAGGCTTGGAGGATGGGTGCAAGGTATTTAATTGAGTGGTGGTAGTTCTCGGAAAGGTGGAAGGGGAGGCCAGAAGGATAATGGAGTGAGAAGGTGGTCTTCTCCTGGGGTTGGACCGCCCAGCGGCCAGGCTAGCCTCCGACCGCCCTTGGAGGAGCTGCGCGTTGTCCCGCCATAGATGGCCTGCCAGTGTCTGCTGATGTGTTCTGCTGCTGCTGTACTCTTCTGCTGGTGTGTTCTTCTCGACATCCAGCCGCTTGTGTCTGTGCCCGCTAGGGTCTCGGGGTTTTTATAGTCACAGGATGCGGGCGTTGCAGGCCAGGGTGGTCTTAGATATTACAGCAGTTGGGCATGAAAACAGGAGTGCCTATCCTCACGTAGGTCCATGGGACCAGTCCTGAGGGTGGAGCCCTCGCCAGGGAACCTGACTTTCTCTACCCAGCACTTCCCTGCCCCCATCCTGTATCATAGCTAGGTTTGTCTCTGAGGATGTTTCCAGAAAAAAATACCATTTGAATCTGTAGACTGAGTAAAGAAGATCTGCCATCACCAACGTGAACAGCCATCATCCAGTCCACTGAGGGTCGGAATAGAACAAAAAAGCAGAGGAAGGATGAATTATCTTTCTCTCTTCTTGAGCTCGGGCATCGATCTTCTGCATTCAGACACTGATGCACATGCTTCTCAGGCCTTCTGTCTCCAGGTTTTAGACCAGCATCCCCTTCCTCCAAATTTCTCATGCCTTCAGTCTCAGGTGTAATTATGCCACTGGCTTCCCTGCTTCTCCAGCTTGCCAATGGCATATCCTGGGACTTCTCAATTCTCATATGTGTCACTTCCCATAATAAATATCTTCTTAGATATCTACTTGCATCCAACTGTTTTTCTTCCCTCTGGAAAACCCTAACAAATACAGATAGCAAACAAACACATGAAACAATCTTCAACATCATTAGTCAAATGCAAATGAAAGCCACCACGAAATATAACTATACAATTATCAGAATGATTTAAATAAAAAATAGTGACCAGGCACAGTGGCTCACGCCTGTAATCTTAGCACTTTGGGAGGCAGACACAGTTGGATTACAAGGTCAGGAGTCCAAGACCAGCCTGGCCAACATGATGAAACCCCGCCTCTACTAAAAACACAAAAATTAGCCAGGCATGGTGGTGCACGCCTATAATCCCAGCTACTCGGGAGACTGAGAGAGGAGAATTGCTTGAATCCGGAAGACAGAGGTTGCAGTGAGCTGAGATTGTGCCACTACACTCCAGCCTCGGCAACAGAGTGAGATTCCGTCTCAAAAACAAAAAAGTGATAATTCCAAATTCTGTCAATGGTACAGACAAAATGGCTCACTCACACATTGCTGATGGAAATAAAGAATGATACAGCTACTTTGGAAAACAATTTGACACTTTCTTATAAAACTAAACAAGCAGCTACCATGCAACTTGCGTGCACACTTGAGATTGGTTCCTAAAAACATGAAAACTTATTTTCACAGAAAAATTTGTCCATGAATGCTAAGGAGCTTTATTTATAAGTGCTCTAAACTGGAAACAGCCTGGTTTTTCTTTGACAAGTGAATGGTTAACAAACTGTGACATATTCATACCATGGAATATTACTGAGCAATAAAAAACAAATGAACTATTCACACATAAAACAGTTTGGATGAATTTCTAGGCTATTGTGATGAGTGAAAGAAGCCAATCCCAAAAGGCTGTGTAGTGTATAATTCAATTTATGTAACAATATTAATATAGCAACATTTAAAAATAGAGACCAGACTAGTGGTTGCCAGCGGTTAGGACACTGAGGAGAGAGGAAGGAGGTAGAAGCAGCTATCAAAGAGATCCTTTTGGTGACGAAACTGTTCTGTATGTTGTTTGTATCAATGTCAATATACTGGATGAGATATTATGCTATAGTCACCAAGATGTTACCTTTTAAGAAAGCTGAGTAAAAAGTATGCGTGGTCTCTCTGTATTATCTTTTATAACTGCATAAGAATCTACAATTAATTCAAAATAAAATACATAATTTAAGAAAATATCTTGTCCTTTACTTTTCCACTAATTATTTTATTCTATGGCAAAAAAACAGACCATTTTTAACATAGATGTATCCAAATGACATGGCTTTGTCCAACATTGTGGCATATATACATATTTTCTTCAGGATTGTTAACAACACATGTATTGATTTAGCCTGAGAAAACAAACCTGTGTAAGGTGTACCTTTTAAATTATTTTTAAGGGGAAAAGTCCCCCCAAAATAGTATCTACAGCTTACCTTAAGACAGAATGGCCAAAACTTCACAACTAAGCAAACAATAACTATAAACTGTTAACAGCTGCCCTCTTCTTTACATCTCCATAAATGGGCAATAGCAAACTGGTTATCTGAACGTATGCTATTTTCTTTTGGTTTCTCAGAATAATGTCTTCTTTTCTGAATTATTACCTTCTAGTTGTAGATTTTTCCCCTAAATTTAAATAAATCATACCCCCTGTGCTCCACCTGCTACTGATTTTTCAACTGGGGTCACATGATACATCTTTATAGTTAACTAATGATGCTGAGTCATTTCTGCCCCTGCTGTGTCATAGTTGTATCTAAAAGCCAGAGTTCACGTAAAATTATTAATGTCCTTTATTATATAGCAAGATAAATAAAACTTCTATTAAACAACAAAAAGAGGCAAGTTTTGTGGGTTTTTTTGTAATTTTATTTTTAATTTTATATTTGTAAAATTACTCTAGCAGCATTTTATGGGATCCTTCAAGAAGGGACAGATGCTGAAACCCACTTAATAGATATTAACCCACTGGTTGGGATGCTAACGTCATTGAAATTGTTAAGGAAAGAGGAATATTCTATCTTCTTTATTTTGACTATCCTTAGGGAATCTAACATTAAGTAATGCTTATTTAACATTTGTCGTCCAAAGAGATAATTCTATAAAATCTATTACATTAAATGGATCACTTAACTTGCATTGGAGTTTACAAAGAGCAATCATGCCTTTACTTATTAATATCACTCTCAGGAATGAAATCAGTATTAGAGTGCTCAACCTGTATACATAAAGAAATATTCATGTTTTCTGAAAAGGTGTTATGATATTACCACTATGCTTATTCCTAATTGTCACATTACATATTGAAACTGTAGTTTATGTATATTTTATTTCAGATTTAAAAATTTGAAACATTACAGTGTGATACATTGTAATTTTGTTGGAACTTTTCTCAAAGAGGGCTTCCTGAACATTAATGTGTCCTATATATTTAACATTTTCTGAGATTTTAATTATGCATAGTTGATATTACTTATAATATTCATTTTATAAAACTCATATTGCAAAGCAACATATTAAATGCCATTAAAATGCTGCAAGAAAAGTATAAAAAATTATAAACACACTTCTGTAGCTGATTTGATTGTAATTTTTATTTCCATATTTTGTTTTAAGTCTCAGAGGACTCTCTTTGGAGGTCTTCCTTCTCCTATGGAATTCTCTTCAGAAAATTTTCACAGAGTAATCAAATTTTTATTTTTACACCAAGGCAGGACTAAGAAAGGCAATATTCAACTCAGAAATTTTGTATGTGTGTGCAAGAGTATGTGTGTGTGTATGCTCCTGGCTCATCAAAAAGTTATTTATAAGACCTTTTTTCCGTACCACCCACATGTCTTCAGCAAGTCCCAAACTCTGCCTTGACAGTAAAACTATTTGATTTACAGAGAAATCTCATACTTCTTCCAATACCACCCTGATTCAAGCTCTTATTATTTCCCAGATTTTTGAAAAAGCCACCTAACTCATCCCAATGTTTTTTTACTCTCCAAAAAGTGGCTAGAATATGAAAGGAGAAGAATCATCAGATTTTTCTGTTTAAAACTGTCTAATAGTTTCCAGTTACATTTAGAATGAAATTTATACTTTACACAATGGTCAACAAGACTCTATAAGACCTGAACCCTGAACCCACCATCTTTTTGGTATTACCTCCTGTTCCTCTCCCGCTCATTTAAGATACAAACTGAACTTTGTGTCATTACTCAAACATTACAAGTTTTGTTTTTTTTTCCATCTCAGATATCGTACTTGTTATTCCCTCTGCCTGGAACATTTTTCCTTCAATATTTACATGGTTAGTTGCTTTCTTCTAAACACTTAACTGTCTGTTCAAAGTATATTTTCAGAAAGATATTGAATTATATACCAGATATTAATATATTATTTAAAATGTTCCTCCATTTCTGGTCATTTTCTTTTTTTCTTTCTTTTTTTTAAAAAAAGTATTAATTTGATTTGTTTATTTCACATTTTATCTATTTTTTTATTATCATATAAATGTATATATGTTTATGAAGTTCAACGTGATATTTTGTTACATGCATACATTGTAGAATAATCAAATCAGGTTAATTAACGTAATGTCACCTCAATTGTGCATCATTTCTTTGCAGTGAGAACATTTAAAATCTCCTCTGTTAGCCATTCTGAAATACAAAATACATTATTATTAACTGTGGTCATCATGTAGTACAATAGATACCAACATGTATTCTTCCTGTCTGATAGAAACTTTGTGCCCTTTGACCCAATGTCTCCCCTTTTTCCATTTACCTGCCCCCAGCCTCTAATAACCATCATTCTACTTTCTAATTCTACAAGTTTGAGTTTTTTAGATTCCTCACATAAATGAGATCATGTGGAATTTGTCTTTCTAAGTTTATTTTACTTAACATAATGTCCTCTAGATGCATCCACATTGTCACAAATTATAGAATTTCATGACTGTTAAGACCGAATAATACTCCACTGGAGAGATATATATATATATATCTCTTATCTCTCTCTACATATATATATTTTCTTTATATATAAAAATATGTATCTATGTATTATATATACAATATACAAATATAAATATATCTCTATACATTTTTTCTCATATATTATATATAAATATAACTATGCATATCTCCCTCGCTATATATATTTTCTTTATATATAAATACATATATCTATATATAGAAAGATAATTATAGATACATATAGAGATATCTATATAGAGAAATATATGGAAAGGGATATACAGAGAGATGTATATATCTTTACATATAAAGAGATATATAGATATCTATATATCTCTATCTCTATAGATATATATCTATACAGTATCTCTCTATATAGATATATCTCTATATATCTATGTATCTCTCTACATAGATATATCTGTCTATATATATCTACATGTATCTCTCTAAATATCTATATATCTCTCTATATCTATCTATACATACATCTATATATCACTATATCTCTATATATCTATATATATTTCTTTGTATCTCTATATAGATATCTATATACCTCTCTATATCTCTCTATATATCTATATATCTATACATCTCTCCCTATATATATCTATATATCTATATATGTCTTCATATCTATATATCTCTCCCTATCTCTCTCTCTCTCTATATATATAGGTATATATGTAGAGAAATATAGAGATATCTATATATCTCTATATATAGCGATATAGAAATATTTCTATATATAGCTCTCTCTATATAGAGAGAGATAGATACAGATACATATGTATTCAATTTTTAAATTCATTCATTCATTGATGGGCACTTATTTCCTCATCTTGGCTAATCTGAATAATACTACAATGAACATGGAAGTAAAGACATCCATTTGACATACAGACGTCAATTCCTTTGAATGCATACCCAAAAGTGAGATTGCTAGTGTATTAGTTTGTTCTCGCATCCCTATGGAGAAATTCCTGACACTGAGTAATTTATAAAGAAAAGAAGTTTACCTCGCTCACAGTTCTGCAGGCTGTATAGGAAGCATGATGCTAGTGACAGGTGAAGCCGGCTGGGCTTCTGGGTCAGGTAAGGAGTTGGAGAACTTTTCTGTCTAGCTGAAGGATTGTAAATGCACCAATCAGCACTCTGTAAAAATGGACCAATCAGCACTCTGTAAAATGGACCCATCAGCAAGCAGGACGTGGATGGGGCCAGAATAAACGCTGGCCAGGGGAGCCAGCAGCAGCAACCTGCTCGGGTCACCTTCCACACTGTGGAAGCTTTGTTTTTTCGCTCTTCACAATAAATCTTGCTCCTGCTCACTCTTTGGGCCCGCACTACCTTTATGAGGTGTAACACTCACCACGAAGGTCTGTGGCTTCACTCCTGAAGTCAGCAAGACCATGAACCCACCAGAAGGAAGAAACTCCAGACACATCTGAACGTCTGAAGGAACAAACTCCGGACTCACCATCTTTGAGAACTGCAGCACTCATCGCCAGGGTCCACAGCTTCACTCTTGAAGTCAGCGAGACCAAGAACTCACCAGAAGGAATAAATTCCAGACACACTAGCATCTGCTCAGCTCCTTGGAAGGCCTTAGGAAACTTACAATCACGGTGGAAGTCAAAGGAGAAGCAGGTATATTACATGCCTGGGCATGAGCAAGGAGGAGACTGAGATGCAACCCACTTTTAAACAACCAGATCTCCTGAGAATCACTCCCTATCACGAGAACAGCACCAATGGGGATGGTGCTAGACCATTTATGAGAAATCCACGCTGATAATCACATCACCTCCCACCAGGACCCACCTCCAACACTGGGGAGTACAATTCAACATGAGATTTTGTAAGGACACAGATCCAAACCATATCAACTGGATTGTATGGCAATTCTGTTTTTAGTTTTTTGGGGTGATGCTGGTCTCATAACATAAGTTTGGAAGTATTCCCCCATCTTCAATTTTTGAAAGAGTTTGAGAAGGACTGGTACTGGTTTTTTGTTAAGTGTTTAATAAAATTCAGCGATGAAGCCATCTGTTCCTGGGCTTTTCTTTGATGTGAGACTTTTTATTACTTATTCAATAGCTTCCTTGTTATTGATCTGTTCAGATTTCCTGTTTCTTCATGATTCAGTGCTGGTGGGTTATATGTTTTTAGAAATCTGTTCTTTTTTTAGCTTGTTCAATTTTTGGCATATAGCTTTTTTTAGTACTCTTATGATTCTTTTTATTTTGTGTTATCAGTTGTAATGTCTTCTCTTTCATTTTGTATTTTATTTATCTGAGTCTTCACTCTCTTTTTCTTAGTCTAGCTAAGGGTTTGTCAATTTTGTCTGTCTCTTAAAAAAAAACAACTCATAGTTTTGCTGACTTTTAAATTGTGTTTTGGTCTAAATTTCCTTTAATTTTGCTCTGATCTTTATTACTTCGTTCTTTCCTCTATGAGCTAAGTTGGTTCCTTTTTTTCTAGTTTCTTGAGTTGTAACATTAGATTGTTTACTGGGGACTTTTTCTTATTTATTGATTTAAGCAATTATTTTTATAAACTTCCCACTTGTAATTGTTTTTGCTACATCCCATAAATTTTGATTTGTTGAATTTTTGTTTTATATTTTTCTTATGACATTTTCCTTTCTCTTTTAATTTCTTCTTTGACTCCTTAGTTAATCAGAAGCATATACTTTAATTTCCACATATTTGTTAATTTTTCATGATTCTTCCTGTTACTGAGTTATAATGTCATATCATAGTGGTCATAAAATATACTTGATTTGATTTCAATCTTAAACTTATTAATTTTTTGTGGTCTACATATGATATACCCTAGAGAATATTCCATATGCACTTGGGAAGAATGTGTATTCTGTTGCTGTTGGGTGGAGTTTCTGTACATGTCTGTTAGTTCTGCTTGGTCTAAATTATAGTTCAAGTCTTGACTTTTTAATCTACTTTCTTATCACCTTTATCCAAGAGGCTAAAATCTCAGAACAATATGGACCTTGCTTATGTTTTCTGCCACTGTATTCCAGAACCCAGAATATTAGCTAGTATATATTAGGTGTTCAATAAATGTTTTTAAGTTACTGAATGAATCATAATACGGATGATGAAAAGGGGTAAATAATGCTTCTCATAGAAAGTGATTTTAAGTTATTTTGCCAAGGAGATGAGATTGATGCAATGACTGAATTTAAGGTAGCTTTGATATTTATTAGCCTACCAACCTTATGTAATAGTTTAACCTGTAAAAATCCCAGTTTTGTTAACTATACAAGTGAAATGTTATACCTTCTTAAAAGTTAGACTACTGTAAGAGATTTGTTTTAAAAACTAGTTATCCAATAGATGTTGTTTTAGCCCTGCAATAGAAAAGTGTTGGGTTCAGCAAGGATTTTAATGTGATGTTGACAGGATGAGACACAAGTAGACTTATATTTCAGAAAAAAAGAATGATGATAGAATAAATGCCTGGATAGAGTCAGAATTGTGACACTTATAATAGATCCTGGGTAAACATTTTAGCTACTCTCTGTTGACAAAGGGTTGGAGCTAATAATAGAACTACACATTGGTATATCACACTGTTACAGGTGCATGTACGTATGTATCATTGCATTTTTGTACCATCTAGTAAATTACATGCATTGGTTCAGAAATAATAGAATAATCACTTTCATATATGTCTATTTTGTTTTTTAGGAATCATTAAAGAAATCTCCCTGAAACTCAGTCGACCCAAAGGATAATTGTAGCTAACAAATGAACAACTTTTATTTCACAGAATCATGCCTGAAAGCCATCTATATCTGGTTAGATGTATCTTTGTCACACATTACTTATGTCAATCTAAATTGTGACATCTCTCTACTAATTAATTTCCTGTACCTCTTTCATTGAGATTCCTTGAGATGCCCTATCCACTTGGAGAAGAAAGCCAGGCTATTGCTGGAATTCTAACCCAATGCTCTTCTCTTTAAAGGTGTACTAGGATTTCAAGTAAAATGATACTCTAAGCAAGGAAATTATTTTAACTACTCTCTAAACTGGAGTAACAGAATAAGATATTTTATTTTAAAATAATATTAACACAGAAAATGTGTTGTGTTCATATGTACCAGGTGGCATGCTTAAATATAACTTATTTTATTTAATCTTCACAAAATCTCCATGCATTGGGTACTGTTACTGTGCTCACTGTCACTGATCAAAAAACTGAGACATAACTTGTTCATACTTACCCTAAACAGTGTCCAGAGCCAGGTTTTGAACTGAGAGTTAACAAACTTCGTAGTTTGACCTTATTGAAGTCTATGACAAATTCAGCTACTGCCAAGCTAACTGTTAGAACTCCTGGATTTATGGTCGATTGTCCCTGGTACTATGTCTGCTGCACCTACTTCTAACCTCTTGTTTTAAGTGGGAGGGAATGGACAAACAAGGTGAATAAAGTGCACACAGCTGGACTGTGTAAAAGTGAATGCTGGCCGGACGCGGTGGCTCACGCCTGTAATACCAGCACTTTGGGAGGCAGAGGAGGGAGGATCACGATCACGAAGTCAGGAGATCAAGACCATCCTGGATGACACAGTGAAACCCCATCTCTACCAAAAATTACAAAAAATTAGTCAGGCATGGTGGCATGCGCCTGTGGTCCCAGCTACTTGGGAGGCTGAGGCAGGAGAATGGCTTGAACCCAGGAGGCGGAGGTTGCAGTGAGCTGAGAACACGCCACTGCACTCCAGCTTGGGCAACAGAGTGAGACTCCATCTCAAAAAAAAAAAAAAAAAAAGTAAATGCTGATAATGTTCTGACTTCCCTCAATCTTAACCAGCAGTAGTCAATTTTAATAAATCAGCTAGTTTATTTTCAATTTTGTATCATACTTTATTATCATTTGATAAAGTTTTTTAAAAAAATTTCTGTTCTGACATTCACAGTAATTCACCTTAATTCTTCTAAAAGAAAGTTGGTTGAGATACTCACTCTGAGACCTCTGTTGCAAAACAGTAAAAGAATTTTATATCATCACAGGCTGCCACCTGAAAGAGGAGACAATTCAGAGGCAGAAGTTTTTAGAAAAATATGTGAGAAAAAAAGACCTGTTTTGGAACAGGCAGCAATGTAAGTGGGGGAAAAATTGCTTCAGGAAAAATTAAAAATCCTGACTTGGAATTCCTTTTAAAATTTGAGATAAAAATGTTGCTTCTGCTAGACTATTTTTAGAGACTGGAATCTTCATTGTTAAATAGGGCTAAGTATTTAAAACCATGCCTCATTTCAAATTCAGTTTGCTCATCTATATATTTAACTTACTCACTCTACATTTATATGTTAGAAATTGACCATATGAGTCCATTGCCTCTTTCACAGGACAGCCCTGTGAACAATTGAAAATTGCTGTCTCCACTTATACTTCAATAATGGCCTTTTTCTTTACTAGGGCTTTTTCAAATTCAAAACAAATTATGTTAGTTGGAGTTCTGCTTCAATTGTTGTTAACAGTGTCTTGTTTACAAGCAGCTGAAAATAAACTAAGAGTACAAATGAGTCAAAGTATATCAAATATCCAGTAAAAAAAAGGATTGTAACTTTCTCTAATTACTTGTTTCTTATTGCTGTATATTTTTATTTACAGTTTTCACAGTGAATTAAATTCTAGTACTATTACATTTCTGTAAATGGACCCTGATGTGGTATTTTCACATTGATCCTCAGTTCTTTAACTCCAAGCTCGTATCATAAACACAGTCACAATTTTATAAATGTGAATGCAGCAGTAAGCCAACTGCAGACATAAACAGGGAAAGTCAAAGGAGAAGGGAGAATTACTCTTTAAGAAGTTTGATATATATTTTAATTACTTCCCAAAAGGGTACCATCACTAAGTTTACCCTTACCTTCCTTGTACGTCCTGCAGGTTCTTCTTCTCCAACCTGTTTTCCCAAACCTTTTTAAAATCCCAGAGTGACTTTTAGAAAAAGGTCAGTATTCTTCATATGACCTGCAAGATTCCAGGTGGACTTCCAAATTCTGTGTAGTCTGACCTCTGCGATTTGCACACCTCGATTTCATTCAACACTTTCTCTACCTCTCAGCCATCTTATCACACTGGCCTTTTTGCAGGCCATTTACTGAATTAGGTTTCTTCCCAACATAGCAAGTGCCACAGCAGGTTCTAAGTTCTACACTTGGAACAGTCATTCCTGGATCCTCATCCTTTTTGATTTAGAAGAGAACTTCTCATCTTTTAGATCTTAATCTAATCTAATCTGGCATTTCTTCCAGGAAGTTCTCCAAGATTATTCTTTCCTGCGTAGTACAAAAGTGTTTATTTGTGTGATTATGTGATTCCTATTTTCCTCTTCCATGAGACCTAAACTCCATCAAGACAAGGACATAGTCTGTTTCACTGGCCATTTTTCTCCCCAGCATACAAACCTTGCTTGATTCCTAATAGGTACTCAATAAATATTTCTTGGAAGAATAAAGGAATAAACAAGCTGGATATTATGAACTTTGTTTTCTGGTTCCACTGTAACTTGACCCTTGATTATTTTGATAATCACAGTGACAGTGAATTGACCACATCTTTCATAGGAAAACAGAAACATGTCAGCAATGATGAGTTAGTATTCATGAAAATATCAGGAGACTGGGATCATTTCTGACAGGTGTGCTAAGCAAAAACTTAGATACTTTCCAGTGTTTTCTTCTTGTTGGCAATCTGTTATGTGCCATTTTACTTCTATAGAGTTAGCGGAGCCATGAAAAATAACTTTATTGATATGTACACACACGCACATATATGTCACATAAATAGTCAATGATGTAAATGCTTCAATACTATAAACCTCTAAATCAACTTCATCATTTACTTTTCCTTAGTCCTTAGTCCTTAGCCCTTGCCAAAAAGAACCAGATGTGTGTGGGATTGTGTATATGATACAAATGAATGATAAGGGGAGTGAGGAAAATAGTAATAACCTACTTACTATGTATTAGGAACACTTCCAATTGTTTCTAGTGTTGTCTGTTTAATCCTCATGACTAAATTCTGATGTAAGATAAGCACAAACAAGAAAACTGACTTATGGAGAAATTAATAGATGTATCCAAAGTCCACAGCTAGTTGTGGAGCAGCTAAGATCCAAGGGCTGGCATTTTAAGTGGCTGATACTCTCTTCACTGTGAGAAAGAAATCATCTTCCCTCAAACACAACTGTCTACATTTACGTGAATTGGCTATAATCCAGGAGACTATTGTCCCAAGAACTTGAGTGTTCAATTTAGGAACTTCCCTGAAAACTGATCAACTTTTCAGTAGACAACATTCACTGAGGTTTATGCCCTAAGACTGTCTGAACCTCTTGCCCCAAAACTTTCACCTTGCTGTTTTCACTGATCTTAAACCACTTAACTTATCCAATCCTACTCAAGCTCCTGCACTGAAAAATCCACCTTAAACCAAACTATTTACACTCTTTTAGAAAATGAATATTTCTCTAAATGCTTGCTCTTTGTATTATCCTGTTATTCTGGGTTCAAGAATAAGTGTATAGTTCATGATTTAATCACTACCATGTAGTCAGAGAAAAAGAAACTTGGGGATGCATAATAGGTTGGTCCCTTGTCAGGTTGATATTCTCTTTTCTTTTTTTTAAATAATTATCAGTCCTCCTGTTGGTATGCAGAGATGCTTCAGATTAAAAATATCATCAGTATTTGCAGTTGTATATGCCCTTGTTCTTAAATAGATGCATATATAATATTTTTAAACGTATTTGAGCACATTTGTCAGCTCAGAAAATGAAAATGCTAAATATAAATTTTGCTAATATTGCTTCATTTTTGTAACCTGCAAACAAACTTCTTTGCTTACAGTTAGATGTTGTTTAAAAGCTCAGTTCTAGATAAGTTTGTGAATGGAAAGTGAAGTCATGTAGATTGGTAAAAATGATAGAACAATTTACAAAGAGCAAACATGGAGATTTCAGGGTGCAGTAACACAGAAATAGAAATTAGAATTATAAAATCTGGTTTGTCTTATTTATTCGGCTGTTCTTGCGTTGCTATAAAAATCCGAGACTGCATAATTTATAAAGAAAACAGGATTAATTGGCTCATGTTTCTGCAGGCTTTACAGGAAACACTGTACTGGCATCTGCTTGGCTTCTAGGGAGACTTCAGGAAGCTTACAATCATGGTGCAAAGTGAAGAGGGAGCAGGCACATTCCATGATGAAAGCAGAAGCAAGTGTGCGCGAGAGAGGGGCAGGGGTGCTACACACCTGTAAACCACCAGATCTCATGTGAACTCAGAGTGAGAGCTCACTTATCATCAAGGGGATAGCCCAAGCCATTCCTAAGGGATCCACCTTCGTGATCCAAATACCTTCCAACAGGCCCTGCCTCCAACAGTCAAGATGAGATTTGGCAGAGGCATACATTCAAACTACATCATCTTCTTACATACACCTATTTTCTCTGTAACTCCACACCCTCTGTGTTGCATGCTGTTTTGTGACATCCAGGGAACCCTTTAAGAATAAAGAACTTATTTCCTAGTTGCTAGGAATGCTACCATGCAACCATCCTTAGCTGTCAGTCTCTTTGGGGATCAGTGCAGCTGAAAAAAAAAAACAGCCTTCCTGCCTCTTTACATGAATAATCATGGTGGGGAGATACATGCAAGTCTAATGCCCCTGAGATCTGACCTCTGAAGGGTGATGCCAGATCTGCATGATGTCTGCTGAGAGCTTCAGGGCATCAGCTTGCATATCAACTTCTCTGTTGATCTTCCTTCTCTCTCCTCCCTTCTACAGATGTGGATCCCAAGTATACTTCCATCTTTTTTTTTTTTTTTTAGATGGAGTCTCACTGTCTCCCAGGCTGGAGTGCAGTGGTGCAATCTTGGCACACTGCAACCTCCCTCTCCTGGGTTCAAGGTACTCTCCTGCCTCAGCCTCCCGAGTAGCTGGGATTACAGGCACATGCCACCATGCCCAGCTAATTTTTCCATGTTTACTAGAGATGGGGTTTCACCATGTTGGCCAGGCTGGTCTCAAACTCCTGACTTCAGGTGATGCACCCACCTCAGCCTCCCAAAGTGCTGGGATTACGGGTGTGAGCCACCGTGCCCAACCTGTACTTCTTAATAAATGCCATGCATACAAATCTTCATGTCAGAGTCCTGGGAAATTCCAATTTCAATTCCCTTAATTCCTCTACCTGTGAAATTGGGCTAAAAATAATATTACTTATTTAACAGGGTTTTATTCTTCAAATGATAAAGTAAAAATATTTTTGAAAGTGAAAATGTCATTGAAAATGAAAATTATGGCCATTTTTATAATTAGTTTTATCTAGGTGTTTTTTTCCTAAACCAACAGATCTCATAAAGTCTTACTCAATTTAATAGAAATCCAATAGTTATGTTAATGAAAAAATATATAGCTACCGTCACCTATGAATGACACTTCACATCAACATTTATGTGCCTATGTGAACACTCAAATATCCTTAGGGTGTGTAAAGTACAGTGTTTCCTCTACTAATGAGTTTGTTCTCAAAACACAGTGAGTATTTATTTTGCATCATTTTGCAGCACATAGGACATATCTTGCTATAGGCTATTTGACACAGTTTCAGCACCACAGAATTAAAATCACAGTTTTAAGGCATAGCTAGCATGTGATCTTTGGAGAACTTTTATCCCCTTTGCTTTTTTAATAAACTGTCTGGGATGTAGCCCAAAACTCCCTAGCTAGGTTTGGTTGTCTGCCTCTTAAGCCAATTCAGTCCTTTCAGCAATGTTCCCTGGAGTCCTTTTCCTGATGCCTGCTGGTCTCTGGAGGATACATATCAAGGAAAGAACACATTTGTGTGTGTGTATCCTCCTGGCTAACATATTCAACTTTAAAAATATACATCTCAGATCTCCAAGTAAATCATTTAGAAGGTCATCCTAAGAACTTGCTCTTCTGTAAGTGTTTGTGTTCAAGTTATGAGCTCTTTAAAACTTTAAAAAAATATATGGTTCAATTAACCTCTATTTGTTGTTATGGTCATTAATTAATATCTATTCGCTTCTGCTTAATAATGAAGAAATGATAATGAAGAACTGAAAAATAAATATTCCTAGATCTTCAATTACTGCAAAATGAACCTTTAAAAGTTTAGATATATTTTGTGAAATTAAAGCCTGGCACTTAGGAGCATCTCTAAAATTGATTTTTGT
The DNA here is from genome assembly GCF_047675955.1 of Chlorocebus sabaeus. Lineage (NCBI taxonomy): Eukaryota > Metazoa > Chordata > Mammalia > Primates > Cercopithecidae > Chlorocebus > Chlorocebus sabaeus. The sequence continues at coordinate 76,652,935 of NC_132910.1, read as the reverse complement.
AAAAAGTAGGCCTTCCAAATCCAGACAATATCCCTGTTAGTGAGCTGCTCTCAGGTTAAAAACAAGCACACACAGATAAAAATACAATTTGAACATGAAAAAAAATGGAAAGATTCTGTAATGTTGTTTTAGATGAGCATACAGGCCATAAGAATGCACTGTTTTTCAGATACCAGGGCAGTGCTTCTGAGCCGCTATAGAAAGATTCTGCGCTCCCTCTTCCTCTCAGCTGTGAACCCTCATTCAAACCACGTGAGTATCTCTATATCTTTGGCACCTGCAGCAGCAACCAACACACCCATATTAGTCTGACTAAACTGCACCAGTCTATAGAAAAAAAACTTTATGAAAAACATGTTAAAAAGTAACGTTCTGTACTATGTTAAAAATATTATAGGGTTAAAATAAAATGATGTTCAATTAAGAACAATATTAAGATAAAGCATCAGTTTAAAATGTTAAACAAGTAAGAGTTGATAGGTAACCAGCCTGTAGTCCATTGCTAGCTCTGGAAGACATGATTATAGTTGGATAAATTTGACAATAACAATATTAACAATATGCAATAACATACTTTATTTTGTTTGAATATATAATTATAATGAAGATGTTACTATTTTGACAAAGGTTTTAAAGTATAAAAAGAGCTTTAAAATAGTTCATTTTGGTTTCCCTGCAATGAGCAGTGTCTCTATGACCAAATGGATAATTAGATTCCATGAGAAAAATAATTCAAGATGGACAATACAATACTTGTTTAGGCCATATCAAATCTCCCAGTAATGCAGAGGTATTAAAATGGAGTAGGCATGAAGAGTTTACCAGCTGACGGCCTGCAGAGTGTGATCTGACTGGACAAATCTCAGCCTGATGATAGGGACAGAAGGCAGAGAAACTCTAGGCAGAAAAGGTCAGCTTCCCCAACAAAACCCCACCCTCAAGCTTGATACCACAGCCCAAAGTGAGAACGTACATCCCTGTTTTTCCATTCGAATGTTGCCTTTTCCAAAGCCACCCATGGTCCACCCCACTCCCCATCACCAGACTCAGCTGGCACAGAGTAGAAGCGGTGGGACACTGGAGACCACAGCTGGACATCGTAGGGAAGTGGCTTGATTTTAGAGGGACAGCCTGATGGTATAACTTTGGAGAAGAATCTGGCCAGAGACAGCTGGACTTCAGGTTAAGACTACCGCCAGTCCCATACCCTTTCCAGCTCCCCTTCCCACTGAGAGCCACTTTCATCAGCAATAAAATCCCCTATATTTACCATCCTTCAATTCATTCATTCAACCTCATTTCTCCTGGGCACAAGACAAGAGCTCGGGTGCCACAAGTGCAGATGCAAAAGGCTATTCCATTGACCCGCCTAGGAAAAGGCAGAAGGTCCATTGAGCTGTTAACACTTAAGCCCTCCACAATGGCAGAGCTAAAAGATTACTGTAACACTCTCTCTGGGGCTTCAGAGATCATGGGCACCTCCCCTAGATGCTGCCATGAGGCCAGCGCAGAGTTGGTTCCTGCTGGTGCCCAAAAGTGCTTGCCCTAGTTTCTGCATCTGTTCACCCTTGCGCTCTCTCCCATAGTGGGTGGAATGTAGTCGGTTCGAATGAGTGGAGTTCACTCTTACCGGCAAAGGAGTGGCCAGCTGATTCTGGTCTTCACACACTCCAGTTCCCACCTTGTTCATTCATGCACCACCTCCCACAAAGAGTTGAATGTTACAGACTGAGTAAGCCAGGCACCCCTGTTGTAAGTCCCATGAGAGGGTCAGGGAAATAATCCTGCTTCACTGATACAGCAGGATTAAAGTGACTGACAAACTGATTAGGCATTTCCCAGAACAAGTTAGTCAGGAATCACACGGAAAATTTTGCTTCTCTTGTTTAAGATGGCAAGCTGTTTCTCAGATCCGAGCTGTAGAGTGTAAGAGAATTTTAGCTCAATGAAGTGACAAATTTTGGCACAGTTGACATCAAGAGAAACTTGAGAGAGAATTTTAAATTTTAAACAAATGCCTTGGATGATGAATGGTAAAGGATGTAAGTACTTACATTAAAAGCATTCTATAAAATATTGCAGAAACCCATTTTAATCACATTAATCAATTTGTCATTTTAGATAGCAGATTTAGGTGAAATTCAATTGGTATCTTTTCTTTCTGTAAGAGAAGCTGACATTTGAATCTAGCATGAAACACGTGGAAAAACTGATTATGTAGCAGGGTAAATACAAAACGGTGTGAAAGGAAAATAAATCTCAGGGCCTCAAAATCACTAAGCTAAGGGAAAGGTCAAGCTGGGAACTATGTCAGGCAAATCTGCCTCCCGTTTTATTCCTAAATAAGATAGCTACAAAGATAAAAAAGCTACATACTTCCTTTATAATTTACCCACAAGAAAATTCTTTGTTGGTCTGAAGATATGTACCCTAAAACAGTTTTTTTGAATTTTACCCCAGCAATGCAAACTGATAGCTTATCTTCACAAGATGCCAAAATCTTCCCTCCCCTCACCTGAGAAAAATGCATATCTGATTTCTTCTTCTGCCCTACTGTTTATGTACAAATGCAGATTCACTGAGCCAAACTAAATTGTGTATTTAGTGAAAGGCTGATCAATGACTCAAAAGAAAGTGCAAGCTTTTGTGTCTTATCTACCTATGACTTGGAAGCTCCCTGCAATCCCTTACAGCTTGCTCTTATACATTTGAAGGACACATGAGACTAGACATCAGTCAATATGTGTAAGATATACATTCATGTCTCATGTCTCCCTAAAATGCATAATGGCAAGCTGTACCCTGATCACCTTGGGCACATATCACCAGAACTTCCCGAGGTCCTTAAGGTGGGTCCTCAACCTTGTCAAAATAAAGTGTCTCAGTTGATTGAGATCTGTCTCAGACACTTTCAGATTCACAAGGGTTAAAGATAATGAGATGACTTGCTCCTCTGCTTCTCTCACTAGGCTCTGTGACATCGATAAAGTCAAAATAATTGCCTGTATTCCCTCTCCCCTCTCCCTATGACGGGTACATACAAGCAACTGCACCTCATTGGACTATTGAGTAATCACATGCCAGTGATTTGCCCACGTGCACATTCAATCAATTTTGTATGCCTTTTTCCTGTTAATCTACCTTTTGTCAGTTCAAATTCAGTGAACCTTTGGAGGGAGAGAAACAGCTTCTCCTCTTTGACCCTATGCTAGTCAAGACTATATTAACTTTGAGGAGAAAAAGACACGGAACTTGATCAAGGAATGATCTACCGGACCTTTAAAATTACTAATAAATTTTAGGTTTTAACCCGTTTGGCCAATCAGTATTTTTATACTGTTGTTGAAACTGTATATGCTGTCCTAATTTACATAAGGTATGTTTCATCAAAAACAATAACAGAAAACTTAGACTGCATTTGTTATCTAAAGTAATCAAATTTGGTCTAATAGTTTACCAAAAAATATAATTTAAATCTCTGAATTGGTTTCACATTTGAACACTGAGTTATCCTTCTGTTTTGGGGGGAAAATGGTTATCTTGCAGATAAAAGCCATTCTTAGGAATTCAGTCACGAAATTCTGCTGTCAGAGGTCCTGAACAGTGAGAAATATATTTTAAGAATCTCCACAATGAATACCACTTGTGGGTTACTCTCATTTGCAGTGCCAGAAAGGAAGTAATTCCTTTCTTTCTCATTATGACAAGCCACACTCTGCACTTCTATAACAAATGACAGGTTAATGACAGAAAAGCATAACAAATTTGTTATGTGCCCACATGTGCACAGAAGTCATACGAAATACAAAATGTCAAAAAATAAACCGATGGTTGATGTTTAAATGCCCTCTTAATTGAGGAGAGAGGAGATGGAGGTGCAGGAGTAAATTATTTTCAGGAAAATGAATGATCCCAAAGAACAGTTGCTGCCTGAGCCCAAGTTTCTCTGAGTTCTGGGGTGGATGACAGGAAGGTGAGGGGCAGAACTTTGTTGTAAATGAAGATTGTCTTATTACCAGATGATGATTTCCAGGCAATCTCTCAGACCTACCCTCAGAAGAAAAGATGATAGCACATGGTGAAAATGTCTCTGTAAGACCTTTAAAAGTGTCAAATTTTAGTCTCCTTTTCCTATGAGTTAATATTTCCTAGCTCTGGATAAAGAGGGACTCCAGAGAAAACCTGTTTGCATCTACTATTTACTTCATTTCACTAATGTAGATTTCCTCTACAGATGTGAATCTCCATCACAGAAGATAGGTCTTCAGGGCTATTCTTGCAGTTGCAACCCCTCTGAATAGCCATCTCAAAATATACCAAAGAAGTATAGTTGAGGGGTGAAATATTCTGGTTATTTTCACCCTATTTTCCATTGTGATAACTGCAGAGAAAAATTGCATTAACTTTGGGCATCACCATACATATTGAGGTGTTTTTCTCTTTTTTATTTTATTTTATTTTTTTTGAGACGGAGTCTCGCTCTGTGGCCCAGGCTGGAGTGCAGTGGCGCGATGTCGGTTCACTGCAAGCTCCGCCTTCTGGGTTCCCGCCATTCTCCTGCCTCAGCCTCCCGAGTAGCTGGGACTACAGGTGCCCACCACCACGCCCAGCTAATTTTTTGTATTTTTAGTAGAGACGGGGTTTCACCGTATTAGCCAGGATGGTCTCGATCACCTGACCAAGTCTTGATCCACCCGCCTCGGCCTCCCAAAGTGCTGGGATTACAAGTGTGAGTCACCGTGCCCGGCCGGTGTATTTCTTTTTCTTTTGCTTCATCTCCTCCTCTTTCTCTTCCAGACACTGCTTTTGAAATCAAAGTAACTCTACTATAGGTAAATATTACCAAAATTTTGAATAATTATTTCATGGTTATTATCACAGAATATTTTCATTTCAACTTTTGTTTAGGCTAAAGGTATTTCTTCTCCAAAATCACCTGAAGAAGGAAGAATCCTCAACTGGCAAATAATTCCTGAGAGAGCTTACTTAAAACTGCACTATAATTATTGTAAATTACCTAAAATAATGGCAGCAAGTAAAATTCTATGGAAAAGTATGACATGAGTACTACTACAGAATCTTCATAGAAAACTTCTCGTATTAATATATTTTTTTTATATATATATATATATATTTTTTTTTTTTTTCTTGAAACAGTCTCTCTCTGTTGCCCAGGCTGGGGTGCAGTGGCGCCATCTCAGCTACTGCAACCTCCGCCTCCTGGGTTCAAGCGATTCTCCTGCCTCAGCCTCCCAAGTAGCTGGGACTACAGGAGTGGGCCACCACACCCAGCTAATTTTTTGTATTTTTAGTAGGATGCAGTTTCACCGTGTTAGCCAGGATGGTCTCTATCACTTGACCTCATGATCCACTCACCTCGGCCTCCAAAAGTGCTGGGATTACAGGCGTTAGCCACTGCGTCCAGACTACATTCTTTAACTCAACTTCCTAAAACATATGACATGATTGGTTAAAAATAAATAAGACAAACACAAAAAACAGAAAACAAAAAACATGCGGTCAAAAATAAAATAGAAAACCCACAATACAGGCTGACCAAGTGTTTTTATGTGGTTCAAGAACAAATAGAAACTGGGCAAGACTTGCAGTCTTTTCCATTCAAGCTAATCAGCCAGCAAAGCCAAGAACCACCTGGGAGTAAGTAAGTTGTCCCTCCCTTAGGTGGTTTGGTTGATTGGCAAAGCCTTAAAAAAATATATATGGTAATGTGACTTATTTTTCTCCTTTCTCTGCTCTATGCTTCTTTTCATCTCTTTATCTTTATGGGGGTAAAAAAAAGTCATTAATTTCAACCTTTGAACTTTCCTGGACCTCTCTCCAACTGCTATATTTAAGTAAAACAAATTTTAATTGTTAATTTTCCCAGTCACTCACATTCTATTCATACATCAGCTAGAAACTATTGATGAGTTTCTGGTTTCCATGACGATATCAGATAATGTCTATCAAATACACAACATAGTCTCTGGCAAGTTGGAGGTGCCCAGTCACCATTAATCTTTTATTTCACACTTTAATAATCATTCTTTTTGTATTCAATCCAGTAGTTTGCACAGGTCTCAGGAATTTTATCTAGGAATTCATCAACCCCTAAAAAAAATCTAAGGATACATGGGTAGGGTTTCTAATCATTGTTTATTATTTTTTCATATAAATAGAACTCCTATAAAAATCTCTCTCATTTGTTGGGGCAGGATATATAATTCTTTGGATAAACAAAAAATTACAATTAAAATGGGTCATTGCTCCACACAAATCATTGAATGTGCATAAGTGTGGACAGAACCTCAAGACTCAGCCTCCTGACCTGTGTCTTTTCACAAGCACTCTAAAAGCATAACAATAATAAAGTGAAAAGCATACATTATCTTTTTGAATTTGCTTTGCTTAGTATTATGTTGGTGCTGGATTTGTATCTCCCTGTTATTTCAAGGGATTGATCCAAGGTCAGTGTTGGGTGACTCTGAATTTGCATTGACTACTCGAGCTATTTCATTTGGTATCACTTTCCTAACAATACACAACAGTCACAGCAGGAAACCATCCCTGCAGAAAAATCTAGCAATGCTGGAAAAAATATTCTAGTTTGGAGACTTGTGTTCCCATTTTACAAATGTTGTAGTTAGTCACATGGATCACATAATGAAAAGTTTGCAACAACCATTTGAGGTCTGCACTGGTCATTAGCTAAGTGAGGGAAGTCTCCATAAGTCTGCATGAGTAATTTGTAAGTGAGACAGTACCAAATGATATGTCTACCCTATAGCTTTTTTTTTTTTTTCCAAATGGTTGGAAATCCCTTGGTATAGGCATCAGTTTGGAGGTAAATGTGGAATTTTACTTAAACTACATGTAGTGAAGGATTGACCCTTAGGTGTCAGACTTGGCAGCTGAGCTACATGGAAAATACATAAGTAGGAAAAGAAACCCAAACACTAGAGAGAGGTGAATGCCAATGTATCATTCATATCTGTGGCAGTCCCTATTGTGTAGGTTCTGTATCAAGTAATCATTGTATAGTACTTAATACTTGGTGCACCAGCATACATGCTGTTGCCATGTAATTCCCTACTATCAAAACCTTGACAGGGATCAAAGCTGATTCTCCATTTGTATATCAAGCTGCAAAGCATTGTAACAAAGCTTTGAAATCTAACCTCTGAAACAAATGATAAAACTAGAATTAAGAAAACATCAAATGAAGTTTCAGAACAGACCACTACCTTCTAAATGTTAATCACACGTATAAAATAAATATTTGTTGAAATAAGCAGAATTCCAAAACAAACAGTTCTGCTGTTATTATTCAGTCAGAATTACTTAGGCTTATTCCCAAGGATAATAAAAGGGAGTACGTTAAAATTTTTCCTATACAGATGAGAATCATATGAGTTATTTAACTTTTAACAAGCTGAGAACCTGTTAGTTTGGAAACAGCAACCTATTCTAAGTATAGAATGTGTAGCTAGTCCTAAATTTAAATTCTGTTCTCGTTAATTTCTTTTTAATCTTAATGATACTGATGATGAAAATAACAGCAGACTTGTATGACTAAATAAAAGATTCAATGGTTAAAATATGCTAAATAGAGGAATATGCAGATAAGTATTTATGAACATTTGTTTTTGAGGAAAAATTGGGGCAGAGTGTCTACAGACTCTAGATGCTTTCCTTTTCAGATGCAGGATCTGAACTTGACCATAAAAAAGAATCGCCAAGCACTTCACTTATAACCCACTGCCTCTCTCAGAATCAGACAAATATATTTCAATCCACTGCAGACAGAGGGAATCTGGAAACCAATACAGGTTGTAGAATATTATTTAGAAGATAGTGCAATACATTGGATTCTACCAAAAAAAAAAAAAAAATTAAAGCCAAGCATTTGATGCTTATAAATTGTGCATTTTTTTTTTACAGATTAATTAGTTCTCTGAGAGTTAGTTTCTTTGTCTGGAATATTATTTGTTATTGGAAACAAACTAAACAATTGATAAAGCAGCTAGCACAGTACCTAGCACATTGTTTACACAATTGCAAGTTCCCAACCTTCTCTGCCTTTGGACCTCTCATGAGTATTTTTGTCTTCCCATTCGCTGTCATCTCCAATTATTTGGCTATACATGCAAATTGGCCATATTTTTAAATGTACTAAGATGAATAAAGAGCTTCTAAAGAGAATGTGTTATATTATTTTTAATATAAGAAAAAATCTTTTAAATGTAAGAAGAAAAACAGGTAGAATCGAGTACTGAAGATTCAATTCAAACATTATAAAGATGAGAAGAGAGATACTATAGCATTTTCAAACAAATAGGGGCCCTGAGTAGTCTGGTTAGTCAGTGTGTATGTCCTGTTATTGGCAGTGAAGGGAAAATACGAATATTGATAATGGTTGTTTTTCACTGGTAGAATCAGAAATCACCGTTGACAGATTTTCTCCCTGATCAAACTATCGCCAGACTCCTTGGAGCCCTTTCTCAGCCTCAATCTTGACCTATAAAGATTTGAACAAAACACAAACATGGTTTCTAGCAGCTCAAGGTCGCATCTCTAGGATGACCCTAGTTCCCCTTAATGTGTCTGCCTGAGAAAACTCAAGGCTGTCAGAAGCATTTACTATTTGTTTTCACTAGCACCTGAAGATAGGGCTCCTGTCTCCCAGTCTCTGTGAGAGAGTAGGAGCCTAATTTCTCTAAGAACCAGTCAACAAACCCAAATGGGTTTCACATGGACCAATATCCCTTCCTAATTTTTGTAATTTTTCACTTTCCTGACTCTACTGGGCTGCTGCTTACCCGCTTTCTATTATCCCGTTCGGAAATACTAAGTCACTTCCATCCGAATCCGAGTTAAGTTCTGTTAATGCTGGAATTTCTTTCCTATTGCAATAGTATATTACTGATTAAAATCTGTCCTTACAACTTTGACTAATATCTGAATTTTTTTTTTATCTTTGACATCTTATATAGACCCAATATAACTAATTTGGATCTTGGGTATTTTCCCAGAGCCACTATCTGAGGCAGGGAAATTGCAGAGTTTATCAGCCTCTTTGATATATACTGACAGATTCAGTTTGTAATCTATATTTAGTACACTGAAAAATTCTGAAGATTTGAAAGCACAGGTGGTGTATACATCTTTTCTTATCATTAATACTCATAATATTAAGAGCAAATACATTTAAATTGGGAGTGAGGTGCCACATAGAAAAATTGGTGTTGCATTTGATCTTCGGTGTAGTTAATGAAACGAGAATGATGAGCCTCCTTCTTTACAGAGAAAACTGAGATAGTTAGATACGATTACATGACTTTCCTCTCGCAAATTTTCCTGTACCCTTGTACAAGTATCTATATTTAACTCTTCCGTAAGGCTTTTCCTTTCCCTGTGAAGTTGAGTGCACTCCTTCCACAGTCCTCTAGAATCTTGCTCTGTTGATATATTTTAATTATTAGTCCACTGACACGGAATTCTATTCTTTAACCCATTTGTCTCTTCTATCACTGCAAATACTTCTGAGATGTTTTGCTCTTACAGATACTCAATACTTCATCACCACTCATCACACTGCAGCTGCAGCCCCAGGCCAAAAGTCAGATTGCTTATAGAATATTATTTGGGAGGCAGCATGGTAAACTAAACAAAAAAAAAAAAAAAAAAAAAAAAGAAGAAAAGGAAAGAAAGAAAGAAAAGAAGAAAAGAAAGGCTCTTCCTAAAACACTAGCCTAATCATCTGTTTTGAGTCATCATCCTATGTAGCCTTGCTGTGGCAACACTATTGCTAATCCTAATTTTTTTCTGAAATATTTTATTTTTCTGGCTTAGCAAAAGCTATTCATCTGTCTTTCCTGTTATTTTTCCATGTATTCTGTTTTTGTTATTTTTTAACTTGAATCTCGTGTTACAAGATTTCAGAGAGAGTATGAAGACTCTTGAGGGTGACTATGTATTTACGTGGGAGATGGTTCATAAATTTGATCACCGTATAGAAAGGCCAATGAACGTCCAGTATAAGGCCTGCTCTGCAAAGTAGTATTTATGGATAATCTCATATTTTGGTGGTAAATTCTTTCCTGAGCTCAAGAGCTTCATTTCTATCTGGTAATCTTTTCCCCCACCTTTATCAAAGACACACACACAATCTCCATCTCTACCAGCTTCTGCCACTCACAAGGAAGTATTTGTCCTAGTTTTTCAATGCCTTATTTCAGTTTATGATGTTGGCTGTCCTAAAACAAAAAACTTTCACTAATGTTTTTCCTTTATTTTATTTCCTCCATCATATCTCATCTGTCACAAAGTCTTGCCAATTCTACCTCAAAGATATCTTTAAAATAAAACAGGGGAAGAGGAAGATTAAAAACAAAATAGATGATAGTGGCTGTAAACAACAGCTCAGTGCCCTAACACATCACACACTCATGTCTTCCTTGCTTCCCTGCTCTAGTCAGGTGGAGAGATTCTGCTAGACAGCAATAGTCTTACTATGGGCTTAAGAATACAAGTTGCTTACATTGTGTAATCCACCATAGGCGAGGCCTTCACTTCCAGCTGTCCAAGAAAAGAACAAACACAAAAGAAGATTGTGAGACTTTTAAATACCAGGTCTGGAAGTGGCCTAAATGACTCCAGCTCACATGCCACCACCAGATCTAGTCACACAGACAAATCTAGTTGCTAAGAGTCTAGCAAGTGGGTTCTTCCTATGTGACAATGAGACGGTGTGGGTAATGAAGATGGTTCAGGGGCCACATGACATTACTTCTTCCACATTTGCTCAACCTCAAGACTAGTCAAATATAAATGCCATGTTGACATTTCTCAAACTTCAGAAATGCTATGCATTTCTATTGCCGTATCTCCCAGCTTATACGTTTATAGCACTTTTAACACACAGTTCATTAATTTCATTAAACACTTCTCTGCACTTTTCCACAAGCCCTCCAATATCAAGTACAGTCTTCCTACTCTTTGTATTTTCTAGTTTGTAATACATGGTAATACTTCTAAAATGCTTGTTAGACACACTCACTTGCTTAATATTATAGGAGATGCTTAGGTAATAGCAATTTTTTACCATTTTCCTAGAGGAAACATATATTTTAAAATGTAATTTTATATATTATGTATATATTAAAATTATCCAAGTTGAAAAATAATATTTAATATATTACATTTATACTAAATTTAATTTATAAAGGTGAATCTATATTTTTCTCATTTTACCCATAAAAAACTATAAAGTTCATTAACTAACATACACACGCTAATGGCAGTACCAACATGTTATTTTATTCCACTCAATACCTAGGAAAAAGCATATTAGGAAAATGATGTTTACAACTCACAATTATTCATCTAGGCAGGTGACTAATTAATTTTATTCTGAGGTAATTTTTACTTTCCACAAATCAGAGATCATAAAAAATTTGAGTATTTGTTTTTCAATTTGTATTCATTTCAGAACAAAACACCATGTAAATATACATCTTTGCCAAAATAAAGTTAATTTGATCACTCTAGTTTTGATCTAAGTTCCTCACACTCGGTAGGTGTGAAATCTAAAAAATAACAAATGAAAAAGTTAAAGACGAAAAAAGAAACTGGGAAAAGTTGCACATAATTCTATTTACGATAATAAAGCATAGTGTTAACAGAGTGTGGCCTGTTTATTTTTACTTTTGTCACTGAAATACTTAACAGGGAACATAGCCGCTAATATTTTCTACGACCTGAGAATAAGAAATTATTTTTTCTACCTTGAATAAAATTCCATTTCACTTTTTTAATAGTTTTGAATGTCAACAGAACACAATTATTTAAAAAATATATATCTGTTTTATAGAGCTATGAACAAATATTTATGCCCACCACTTAGTAATTTATTAAATGACAACTTTAAATGTCACATAATCGTTACTATATATTTATTTCCAATATAGATCATGAAAACATTTAAAATGATGGTTGCATTCATTCATCAACAATTGGACAGCTCTATTGAATATTTCCTAATTTAACTAAATTAATTTATTTCGAAGCACAATAATAAAGAAATTGATTATTTATAAAATGTAAATCTATTTTCATATAACCTCAATTTTTTTATTTATTTTGCTAATTGCACCACTGCACTTCTACGTATCTAGGTTTGAAGCCTACAGCACCCTGTATTTTTTTTTTCACTCATTTTTTTCTTTCCACTTCACCTATTTTTTTAATTTAGGTGCTTTATTTTTTAACATTATACCTTTATCATGAAATATCCTTTGAATGGTCCCTTTACTTCCATTTGATCCCTAGTTAGCTGGCTCTTTACCCTTGTTCTAGAATTACACTTTTATATCTTTTGTTATATAGCTTAGTTGAACATTTTACATGGCATATGTCTATAAAAAAGTCCAAATTAAATATCATCCAAAATCTATCCAGTTCTGTATTTTCAAGCTTATCTATAACTATTTCTCCAATACAATTATCTAGTCACAAAACGTTGTTGTTCACATTTTCTGGCATCTCCCTTATTTCTTTTACACAACTCAGTATCCAGATATGAGAATGGCTTGCATTATCTAAACTCTGAAAATTTGCTCACGGCAGTTTTTTCCCTTGAAATGCCTTTGACAATCCATTTTATAATCCTATCACTTTTGCAGTGCCTTGTTCTGATATTACGCTTTTTTGAAGTCTTCTCTAAGACCTCCAGTGTCCTCTGATCTCTTCTTGTACCTTATTTATGGAATTCATACAACACATTATAGACAACTTTGAGAGATGTTTGGTCACATTTCCTCTAAGAAATTATTAAGAACTGTGTCCTTTTATATCATCAGTTACTATGCCTTAACATATAATAAAAACAAAGAAAATAGATTTAATATTGTTACAATGTCTAATCCCACTAGGCTAGACACACATGTATGAAAAACTCAAAACTAAATTACTATTTCACAGATAAAATTAGTAAAACCAAAAGATGGTAGTATCAGCCCCATTAACATATCACTGGTTGAGTTATATGGCAGGGAGAATATTTGTGAAAGGAATTTGGCAATGGTTACTTTAGACTTTAAAACCTAGTGCCTGGAAATTTAAGTTTAATATGGCATCTGGCCAGCATCCACTGGCTCCCTTTTCTAAATTCCTACCAAAACAATTACCAAGACAGGATAAAAAAAGAAAAACACACACAGATATATATATATATATACACACACACACACACACACACACGTTGAAAATTAGGACCAACAGTCTATCAATTTTGATAATCTTGAAGAAAATTAGACTAATAGTAAGGTTGATAAAAATGAATACAAATAATTTCAATAAATTTCAACTGATCAGTTACACCATGCTACACTAAAAGAAACAGCACAAGTCCATATGAAATGTGTAGGGAGAAGCTGCCTCTTTCTCAACTGGCCTCTCTTTAATTTAGAAACACAACAGTTACAGAAAACTACAAATTATGTAACTACATTATTTTATGGGTGCTCTTAAATACTCTTGTTCAAATTGTAAAAGTGCCTCTTTCCCTACATGTAGACAAACTACCAGGTCCAGAAAAAAACTCAAAAGGAATAGGGAGATGGAGACAGGACTGTTCATAGAACATTCTAAAGTATGGCAATCTTAAAGCAAGTACAGGTGCTCAAAGACACCATGTATAATTCTATTTTTCCAGAGGTTTTACCTACTCTTGTCTTTCAGGCACCTAGGAACTGGAGAATGAAGAAGATGTCAGCTTCTATCAAGCAGTAATAGATTCTAGCATTGAAAATCTGATTACATGCTATGTCTGCCCAGTGTATATCTCAGAAGAGGGTTTGACTTAAGCCGAGGGAATAAGTAAGGACAAAACAATCAAACAACGTATTTCTTAACAAATAAACACTGAGTCTAAATGAATATCTTTGTTCATGCATGAGTAACAGAAAAATAATAATTAACTGAGTGAATAAATCTTGAAAGCTAATAAACAGGGAAATAGGAAATATCATTTTGAATATTCAAAAAACCAAACTGAAAATAATCTGCTTCAGGCAACAGAAGAAATATTAAAGCCTCTAAGCATTTTGAGTAACATGGACTTCTTTTTTGAAAAAGGGAGAGGGTCGCCCGGGCGCGGTGGCTCACGCCTGTAATCCCAGCACTTTGGGAGGCCGAGGTGGGCAGATCACCAGGTGGGCAGGAGATGAAGACCATCCTGGTTAACACGGTAAAACCCTATCTCTACTAAAACTACAAAAATTAACTGGGCTTGGTGGCATGCGCCTGTAGTCCCAGCTACTCAGGAGACTGAGGCAGGGGACTCTCTTGAACCCGAGAGGCGGAGGTTGCAGTGAGCTGAGATGGCACCACTGTCCTCCAGCCTGGGCTAGAGAATGAGACTCCATCTCCAAAAAAAAAAAAAAAAAGGAGAGAATCAATCCAAAATTTATATTACATAGACTGACTGAAAAGGAAAAGAGGTGAAATAAAGATGAGTTGTTAGTAAACTATGCAACAATATCCACCTTGAAGGTTACAAACCCAGAATTTACATAAATTGTTAGACACAAATTAATATATAAGAAAAATGCAAAATTGAAAGAGAACTAATGAATTTTAAATGATTTTCAAGAAAAAGAACAATTCTGTCCAAAGCAATAATGAACCATTTAGGAAAACTATCTCGTACTAAAGCAAAATCATCTCAAAAAAAAAAAAAAAAAAAAAAAAAAGGAGAATATCACAGAAATCTGATTAAAACAGTAAGGCAGAGGACATGGTAAAATTAGATATATTCATCTATGCTGGTTAATTTGACAACCCAAACGAAAATAATAGTTTTTAAAATAAATATAAAATACCAAAGTTTCCTAAAAATAAAGTGTATCTTAAGTAGAGCAATAAGCATTAAAGGCAATACACTGTTCAAGTAAATATGGCCTGAGAAGGACTCCGTACTTCTATATTTGAGTCCTCGTGGATGAACTAACCTAGCTTAAATAGTCAGACGACATTGAAAACCTAACTTAGGAGTATGTGCCTGTGACAATAACTGAGGTTTGGCCTACCCCAGCGACCGTACTTCAACCGCTCATAGACAGCTAAGTGTTCAAACCGTGTTCAAATAAGGCAAACGGCAACCTGTAACCAATACAGCTGTTTCTGCACCTCACTGTAGATTTCCGTACATCATTTCCCCTTTTTTGTCTATAAATCTTCTTCCCCCACGTGGCTGCGCGGGAGCTTCTGTGAATCTGCTGTGATTCTGGGGGCTGCTCCATTCACAAATCATTCATTGCTCAATTAAACTCCTTTCAATTTAATTTGGCGGAAGTTTTCCTTTTATCGACACCCAAATTTGGCAGTAATTTTGGTAAATATAAGAAAGGAACAAATAAGGAGAAGTGAGAGATAATACAGGGAAAAGGACTTATTTTAGGTGGAGAAGTCAAGGAAGTTCTCCTGCAGGAGATCAGCTGGTAAAAAATGTATTGTAAACGAATTTTTATATTTTACTATATTGCATACTTTTCAAATTTATACAATGGACTGTAAGAAAATATGTATTCTTATTTTAAGGTCTAATTCTTTTGATAGCATAATCTCATTTTTCAAATACTTTTTCAGAATAAATATAAAATACCGACATTTCCTGAAAAATTGTATCTTCAGTAGAACAATAACCATGAAAGAAAACACATCCATGGCCGGGCGCGGTGGCTCAAGCCTGTAATCCCAGCACTTTGGGAGGCCGAGACGGGCGGATCACGAGGTCAGGAGATCGAAACCATCCTGGCTAACTCGGTGAAACCCCGTCTCTACTAAAAAATACAAAAAACTGGCCGGGCGTGGTGGTGGGCGTCTGTAGTCCCAGCTACTCGGGAGGCTGAGGCAGGAGAATGGCGAGAACCCGGGAGGCGGAGCTTGCAGTGAGCTGAGATCCGGCCACTGCACTCCAGCCTGGGCGACAGAGCGAGACTCCGTCTCAAAAAAAAAAAAAAAAAGAAAACACATCCAAATGTTGGCAGTGATTTTGGTAAATGGTAAGAAAAAAATACATAAGGAGTAGTGGGAGATAATGCAGGGGAAATGAATTTATTTTAGATGGAGTAGCTTTGATCTACTAAAAAGAAAAATCAAGGTTTTAGAGGAACTCATTTGCAAATAATTAAAAAAAATTTTCAGATGGGATTACTAATGTTGGGAAACGACACAAAATGTTTTAGCATGTTTTTGCATCATGGCGTTTACTACTTTTAGATAAAAAATTTGGAATAAGACATAAAGGTTAATGATAGAAAAACAATTCTACAAGTTTTATAGGAAAAATCTGAAAGATGTTAAATTCACTATTGTTGCATACTGGGAACACGAGTGCCTTTTTTTTTTTTCACTCTTGTAGTTAGCTCCATACTACTGTAAGTATTACTTGTATAATCAGAGAAAATAGCAATACAAACTTTATTTTTAAAAAATAAAAATTTCCAATTAATAATGGAAATATCCACAAAATAAATAAAATATCTAAAAAGCTGTAATTCTTATAGCTACCCCAAATCTCTCCATTTCTCTCCAATTTACCTTTCTAAACCATAAGTGTATTTTTTCCTAAAAAGAAAAATTGGGCCGGGCGCACTGGCTCATGCTTGCAATTCCAGCACTTTGGAAGGCCGAAGTGGGTGGATCACCTGAGGTCAGGAATTCAAGACCAGTCAGGCCAACATGGTGAAACCTCTTCTCTACTAAAAATATGAAACTTAGCCAGGAGTGGTGATTGGCTCCTGTAATCCTAGCTACTTAGGAGGCTGAGGCACGAGAATCACTTGAACCTGAGAAGCAGAGGTTGTAGTGAGCCGAGATGGCACCACTGCATTCTAGCCTGGGTGACAGAGTGAGACTCAGTCTCAAATAAATAAATAAATAAATAAAGTTTTAGAGGAACTGATTTGCAAATCTGAGAAGATATCAATCATATTTAACTTTATCTGAGCCTTATGTTACTGGAAAGGAGCAAAGGTAGAGAAAACTCTACCTTTTGTTGTGTGTTCCAAGAAATGTTGACTGCAAAGGAAAATCAACATTTGCATACTCTGAAATAAGACCCACATCTACCCTACCCCAGTTACTTAGGTAAAAGCCATTTCCTTCCCTGCTCAAGACTGGCTGATGACTTCATTGCTTACCTGCTTTTATCAAATCCTAGGTCTCCTTTTTTCTTTAACTCGTTCCACGTTTATAATTGTTGTTCCTATTACCTATGAATAAAATCACCTCTTCAAATGTCCAGTGTGTTTTCTTTTATAGTTTTGGTGCCGTGATTCAACTGATATTGGACCTCACCTTTGAATCCCTGTTAACTCCACCCAGATAACACCCATTGTGTTCTATCCATTCCTGACTGGCAATTCAGGGACCCAGTGGTGATTCCAGCTCCTGATCCTGCATCCCAGACTCTTGTCTTTTTTTAGCACTAGTCAGGATTTGATTTTGATTATTTTTGTGTGCCCACTTATTTCAGATGCCAGTTTCTCTTAGATTTACACTCTGATCATTTCCTGCTCTCTGTAAATGAATGGATTTGGAGAACTCTCATCTCTATTGGGTGAATAATGACAAAGAATCTGGTTTGTTAGACACTTCTGTTTATCTATTTGGGCTCAAATCAATTAAAAAATGTTATGTCATCTAAGAAGTATATACTTGGACTGGTAAGTTTTGTATTTCTGTTTTTGTGTTTGACCCAGGATGAAATTTTACAATTGCAACTATAAACTTTCTATCTGTGTCTCTCTGCATGTTTACATGTCTATAAATCAAAAAAAAATTACCTCTCATTGTACGTGTAATATTTTCCAGCGTCTAGATGGAATTACCAAGGTAGATTATAAAATCTCATAAAGGAGGTCTATTCTAGTTGGTTTAGATATAAATAAGTACTTACATACATTGAATATTCCTTTAAAAAATCCTAGGGGAAAAAAAAAAGAAAATTTAACTTCTAGTATTTTCAATGTACCAAAAGAAAATTAACATAGAACTTCACTTAGAAACATTTAAACAATTCACATTTACAGAATTTAAGTACATGTTTGTCAAGCAAAATTAGTTTAATATTTTGGGTTTGGTAAAACCGGCTATGTTTTCTCTCATGTAATAATTTTAAATATTAAATATAACACATACATTTTTACCCTACATGGGCATGTTCTTTCTAAACTTATACAGGTTTGGTAACTGAAAAGCTAGCATTGATTTTGTTAAATGTTTAAGATTATTAAAGTGTACAAATTTGTGTTTAATACAATTCAATAATTATTCTCACAAACTTTATTGCAATAATAATTCTATTTCATAACATGCCAACTTTAACATAATTTTCAAATCCAATAAGATAAGCTGATGATCCCGTTGTTTGTCTGCCCCTATAAAATCTCAGATTCCTCCTTCTTCTTTGAGATATTCCTCAACGAATATTGTCCCTATTCCAATAGACTGAATAAAATAATCTCTTCAAATGTCCAGTACATTTGATCTTTGCTAGTATTAAGGTATTTACTTGAAATATGAGCTTCTTATCAAAAATAAGTTCACTTTTCTTTCTTTCTAACTGGGTGAGTTAATCCTTGTGTATTTTCTTTAAAACAACTTACATTTTTCTGTCCAAGTAAAGGCAAGTATAGAATATCATGCTCTTTGCTCAAATGTTACCAAATCTTCTCTTGTGAAAAATCAGTTCCTACTAATAAATAATTTATTTGTCTCTGGAAATAATCTCTAAATTAAGTACTGTGTTAAGGTAGCCTTTTTCATCTAGTTTTTAAATTCAAGCTCTGAAGATGTATTTCTAATCATCTGAACAACTTGACATTTATCATTTGGGCTCTGATACATATTTACTGCCTTCTACCCAAACAGCATCCACTGAATTTGCATCCAGAATTAATTATGTTCCTTTAGTGTATTTATCAGCAAAACTGATACTGAATGATATAAATTCTGCAGTTTGAAGTGGATCTGTTAGACTCTCCAGAAAGATAAGTCCTGAAGTTCCTTCACCAAGTCTATGAAGTAACATTTTTACTGTGTAACTTGTAAAGCTGAATAAGCTAGCTTTACTCTAAATCTTCTCTTGTGGAAGAGCAAAGGGAAAACTGTAGGGTTGCTCCTCTCTAATTAGTTCTTACAATGAGGTAACACTATTGCCTATGCTGAGTACATGCAGGGCTGTTTGTTTGTTTGTTATAACAGTGGGAAGAGAACACACTATAGCTGAATTTTAAGAAACCATACAATATTATTTTAACTGTTAGCCACTTTTTAACTTTTATCATACAGTAACCCTCTACACAAAATCTGTACTAGAAAAATGTTCTAATCCCAGGTTTCATTTTGAATTTTTTATTTTCTAAAGCTGCTACTTTTGCAAATGCCATTTTTTTTTCTGTTTAAAAAGTTTACCTTTTCTGCTAAGTCAGCTTGAGGGCCATCTCAAGTCATATTTCCTCCATCAAAACGATACTAATGAGTAAAAGTTATTTTTCCTTTTGATTACTTGTATCATTTGACTCAATAGAGGTTTTCATTATGTATTCACATATATAATTATTTTCAATAACATTATGTGAATATTGGTAAATTTCCATTAAAATATAACTTTTTGGAGACAATTGCATTGAGTCTAGTGATAATCATATTTTTGTATAGGACAGTGAAAAAGATTCATTTTGTTCATTCTCCATAATATTCATATATAATTGTTCCAAATGGGTTTTTAGGTCAATTTTTCCTTTTGGAAGTATAACAATAACAATTTGATAATGTTTGGTTCATATACATTTTCCCAATTACACTGATTGCATATTTTAATTTTTATTTTTAACAGTATATAACAAAATAAATGAATAACACTACAGAGCTTGTATGAAATTGGCAGTTATTTGTCTCACCACTTCCTTCCAAATATTCCCTTTCCTTAGTAACAACCACTTTCATTTTATATTTGCTGATTCTTTTTATATTTTTTCATGTATCTAAATAATCTGATATTTACCTCAATGCTTATAAATAGTCACAGTTAAATGTTTCTATACATAACAATGCTAGGATTTAACAAGACGATGTGACTTGACTAAAAATGGTATCAGTACTGTTTAGGGTTCTTAATGAAAAACTAACAGACACAGGGCAGAAGGAGATTGTTTGTCACATTCACAATTTTTTCTTTCTTACATGGATGGAAAAGGATTTTTAAAAAATACATTTTATCCAGAAAAACATGTTTTATTTTGATGTCTTGCTCTGGAAGCTCTCATAGTCTACTGTCCACAAGCAATCCACACTCTCCTTTGTAGAATAGACCAAAATGAAGAGTCATCTTAGGTTTGAATCAGTTGCCTGGTCACAAGGTACAGGTGGGTTCTTGGGATGATTGTGAGTAATGCTTTGGGAAAATAAGAAGATGGAATAGAGAATATAAACAAGGAAGAAGCTTGCAAAACCATTGCAGAATAACTCTCCTCTGGAGGTCCAAAGAGGAAAGTTAAGAATATTTTTTCCTATTCTCTAGTTTCTGAATGTGTTCATAAGCAGTTGGTGACAGAATATATTGTTCTTGTTAAAACCTATTTTTTGTTTTTTAAATTCTTTTTACATGTTTTTATTTTAAAATAATTTTTTAAAAGATTTAGTAAAAATGAGATCTCATTATGCTGCCCGGGCTGGTCTCTAACTCTTGGTCTCAAGTGTTCCTCCCACCTTGGCCTCCCAAAATGCTGGGATTACAGGTGTGAGCCACTGTGTCCAGCAAGACCTGTTTTTCTGTCTTATTGCAAACACCATGGAAGTTATAACGTTTGCATTCATACCTAAAGGGATTGCATTTTATAATTCCCTAGTCCTCTTCCTTTATTCCCAGTTTGCTTTCACTTTAACCCACCCTGCCCCCTTATTGTTTTTTAACTATATTTGGCTTTCCTTACCTGACTTTGAAGCAGGTATCTTTCTGGATCTCAGTACCTTTACTGCCCAGAGTAATAACACTTATGCAAATTTGAAGCCCCAGAAAGCTACTCTCTGACCATTGACAATTGGTAAACTCCTTGGCTGGGCCAATCCCTGCCTGGGATTGGAAGAATGGGTGGTGTGTAGGAATTTGGTTATCTTACCAGAACCACAACACAGATCTGGTCTTCTTGTCCGAAATTCAGTGACATTGTGATTATTTCCTTCTGCCTAATGAATACAAATCTTCATCTAAATAGAGCCTATGCAATAATTTATCTGAGACTACACTAGCAGCAGAAGAAATATTTGAGAGGAAATCACATCTAGAGATAGGATGAGTTGTATTTTTAGTCTCTTAGAATATAATACTGATTAAAGTCAGAGTTAGGGAAGTACTTAAATGATAAATGGAAGAGAGATTAATTAAAATGTTAGGTCACCAAAAATAATATTAAATTAGAAGGATAGATGCTAAGAATCTCAGACAAATACACAGTTCCATATAATTAAAACGTCTTGTTCTTCCTAACTAAAAATTTCAATCCATGCTTAAGAAGTTATCCAAAGAAGGTAAAAACTACTTGTCACTACCCCTTTGGTTTTCAATAAATTCGTGGAAACCTAAATATCAGTGGAACAAACAATTGTAAGTTATATATTTTGAAGGAGCTTTTAAGCTCTAGGTAGACCCTAGTTGTCAAGGAGGACAGTGTGAATCGCAGCTTTGCTTATAAAAAAAGAAAAGTCAAGAAAAAAGGGATAACATAACAAGCACATGTACTTGACACATTATACAGGATGATTTAAATGTGTTGAGTTATTGAGTGAAAAGGAATACAATGTATATTATGCACAGCAGAAGACATACAAGAATATTCATAGCAGCACTAGTCACAATAGCACTAAATTAGAAAGAATATGAGTAAAGTAGAGAGTGGGTAAATTAAACTGTAAAGACTTACATAGTGAAATATATAGCATTTGAAACAAATGATCTATAGTGATATACAATGAGTTGTAACAATATAATTATTATTTTCAAGCTACCATACATAGCATACTATATTATATACTTGAAACAATGAAAGCATGTATTTTTAGAATTTTTTATACATTCAATAAAACTACACAAATATGAAAAGTGAAGAAAGAATAAACACAGGATTCAAAATCATGTTTAACTTGACTAGGATGAGGTGCCTACTTTGAAAAAAGAAGAGGTAGAACCTATGGTTAGATGTAGGTTATTGTCAAGGTCTTATATTTTATACACAGAGGTGGGTTCATGAATTGTCATTAGATTATTTAAAATAATGAATTAACTAGCTAAATAAATAAAAGGGCCCTCTGCCTGGATCTGTGATGAATGTGTGATAAAGAAAGGATTAGGAGGAACTCAGTTCTCTGTGAAATCTAATTGATAGAAGGTAGAGAGGGCTATAGTCAGAATGTTTCCCTCCAAAATTCATATGTTAAAGCATTAAATATGGTAATATGATGGTATTTGGAGCCTGCACCTTTGGGAGGTCATTAGGTTGAGATGAAGTTGTGAGGGTGGGTCTTCCTGATGGGAATAGTTCTCTTATAAGAAGAGACCAGAGAACTTGATCCCTCTCTGTCCACCATGTGAGAACACAGTGAGAAGGAGGCCACCTGCAAGTCTGGCAGAGAGCCCTCAAGAGGAACCAAATTGTCTGGGAACTTGATCTTGGATTCTAGCATCCAGAGCTTTGAGAAAAATTTCTGTTAAGTCACCCCATCTATTGTATTTTGCTATAGCAGTCCAAGCCGAATGAGACATGAAGTATCCAGAGTATGACATTTCTTAGCTCCTCTCCTATGAATTGTCCCTAAGACAACTGGCTTCTCTTTGTCTAAAGTTATGGAACACAAACACCAGTCTTCCAAGATGGTAGGTGAATAATTTGTGTCTTTTTTTCTACAAAGAGACAAGAAAAAAATAGCATTCCAGTAACTTAATGATATATCCATGTATTGTGGAACAAAAGGTTCACAATCGTCTGGATTTTCATGGGACTTGAATCTGTAGAAGGATTACAGCAAAGTTTTCCTTCAGTATAACTATCCAATCATGTAGATTTAAAGTCAGGAATATTAAATTAGTAACTTCCTCATTTATATAATGAAAATCATTGATACTTCACTGATTACATGAATTTTAATCCACTAGGAATAGGTGACAATGGTCTAGAGTCACACTGTCCGAGATGGTAGTCATGAGTCGCATCTGGTTTTGGAGAACCGCTTTGAGTTAGGATGTGCAGTTTAAAATACAGACCTGATTGCAAACACTTAGTATGAAAAAGAAAATGTATCTCATTAATAATTTTATTATCAAATACAGGTTGAATGAAAATATTTTAGGTATATTAGATTAAACAAAATGTATTATTACAATGATTTTTACTTGTTTCTTTTTTTAATAATGTGGCTACTAGAAAATTTGAAAGTTCACCCAAAGCATACTATTTCTACTAAGCATTGCTCATCAAAACAAATCAATAATCCTCTCTAACCATTGAGTCTTTTTTGACTGTTAACTTCCTAGTTCATTAAATGAGATAACAAGAGGTTTCTGCTTTCAAATGTTGAGTTACCAAAGCAACAAATACGTGAAAACTGAAAAATCATTTCTAGAGATCTGTTTTTAGGGACAGAGAGACCATGTGGAGATTGAAATTGCTTAATCTGGAGCAAATAAAGGGCCTTCAGGGAGAAAACTGGGGAAAAATTCTTTATCCTCTGTGGTTTGGGGCACGGACAATCTCTAACATCATTAATGTCTTGTGTGAATTAAAATGTAAAAAGATAAACTATGCCTATATAGAAACCAGAAAAATCTAAATACATTCTAATATGATGGCAAAGTAGATGACAGAGTAATAATATTAATAATAGCATGAGTAACAAACAAAATATTATCTTTTATATTTTTATATGTATTATAAAATAATTTAATATAGTGTAAATACAAATTAAATACTTTATATTTTAAGTTGTTCGAAGTAGCCTGATGAATGAGCTGAGCACCTTAAGTAACAAAAATTAATATCTTTTCAGGAAAGAATTTCAAAAGATCAGTTTCTAAGTCTAAGATATCTATCAGAAGTCCTGAGTGGAATAATCTAATTTAGAATATTCTTAAGTTTCAACCTGAAACCATTGCACACCCACACATAATCACACACAGACACACCAACAAATACAATTCTAGATGAGACAGAGGTCCTCCAGTAGGAAAAGTTGAGTAAAAAACTAAAATCCTCAGGGCATTAGCACTTCACATAATCCCTCTCTACTCAAGCTCTCAGTGGGGTTCTTTTGCTTTACAGATTAATATAAAATCCCAACCTGGCATTCATCATCTGCCACTTAAGTTACTTCTTCAATACTTACTTTTCCCCATATCTTACAAGAATCTCGTCCTCCTGTCAAACTAGACCGCCACCATGCTCACTAGCTTGACCTCCCTTCACCCGTCCCTCCACCCGTGCCTAACTCACCCGGAACAAGATTGTGCCTATCGTAGATAATCCTCAAATTGCTGCCCAAACGCACTACCCTTCCTGAAGTTTAAGGAATTCCTCTATTATACTCTTACTGTTTTCCTCCTGTGTTAATCCACATAAATTAATTTGGCCACGAACATTTCAAATTTTAAATTGTAATTGTTTTTGTGTTCCATTCCAAATATAAACTACAGACTTTATCAAACATAACTGCATTTTGAGAGTAGAAGTTGTGCAATAAATATTTGTTGAATTAAATATATTATGCGGTTTAGTAGCAAACAATGCAATTCCCAGTTTAACATAAGCCTATGTCTGTGCCTTATTTATTGAAGGAATTACGGTTTTGGAGGCAGCTTCACACTTAAATACATACTCATCTCGCTTATTTATCAGTCATGAAACGACGACAGTCATCAAAAATTATTTACTTCAGAAATGGCAACTTTTACACTAGAAACAACTCTTAACTTCTTTTGTAATTGTTGAACTGCCATTTTAAAAATAACTCACGCAGAAAATTATTTGAATACACTTACTTTCACTTCAGATATGGTCCTCTACCTTTCACCCAATCCTTCCAGAATGGAAGAAGTTATGTTTTAGTCATATTTCATACACTTTACAAACATTAGAGAGAAAAGAAAAGCTTTTGCCCATTGTCTTCCTTTCATTTCTTTACAAAGTTTCAGAATTTCTCTTCACTGATCAATCCTCTAATTCTAATTCTCTGTCTTGTGTATTTCTTCAAACGGTTAGGTAATAGTAAACCTTACTCTCCTCAAGGATTGTATG
Organism: Chlorocebus sabaeus; assembly: GCF_047675955.1. Lineage (NCBI taxonomy): Eukaryota > Metazoa > Chordata > Mammalia > Primates > Cercopithecidae > Chlorocebus > Chlorocebus sabaeus. The sequence goes on along the minus strand of NC_132910.1, from coordinate 76,627,586 downwards.
CAATTTCAAACTGCTTTAACTTGCATGTCAGGAGATATTTATGGCCCTTAGAGAAACTTGATCAAAATACAGTGCTTATGTATAGATTCTCAAGACTCCCTCTTAATAAAAGAGATCCTCTCACATCAAAGCTTCCCCACTTTCTTTGAAGAAAACAGAATTATCAGAAGAGTTATACTCTTCAGTTTATTAATTACTATTTGCTCAATTGCATGTACCAAGATCGCAGGCAATCATCAGCAGGACCTAAGCCTTCAACAAATTCAACTTGTCAGAGGCTTTATTTCTTCCAGGATTTTTCTTTCTAGCAATTTTCACCGTCTCTTCTATTAAAATTTTCTTTTTCTTTTTCTCCCCCAAATAATTTTTACATCTAGTGTTAAACAATATTGCATTTCATGCTTGCTTGCTGCTTCAGGTCTAAGTAACCACATTTCATATGAACCGTGTAATAGTAAAAGTCAGATTGGTTGTTTGCTTTTTGATGTGAAATGGTTATTGCACATGACTGAGGTGCCACAAATTATTGTGCCTCTGATCATGTCACACATAATAAAACAAGTAACACTCAGTATAGAACACAGATTGACTCACAAAGTTTATAAAGGGTTGTCTTTTTATGTGACACTTATTGCTATTGTAGAAAAATAAGAGTTGGGAATTATTTGCATCCCCCCCAAAAAAACTGACAATTAAAACAAATTAGAAACATTTAAGATATAACACACAAACACACACACTCATACACACACACACACACTTACATACGTATACCTATATCTAGGTTTATATTAACCACTATTTACTGTTTTTAAAAATAATTTTTTAAAAAACCTAAATACTTATGGAAGATACATTGTGGATTATATATAAGCCTATTTCCAATATAATAATGAGAATAATGTATTAGTGGTATAGAATAAAATTAGAGAAATAAAATAAAATAAAATAAAATAAAAATAGAGAAATAATATAAATATATAAGAAAGTCTTAATATTTAGTTGACACACAAAAATAAAAATGTTGAAACAGTGAGAAAATGAATAGACACACTTACTTTTATTGCCTAATCCAAATGTGGCTTTTTATAATACTGAAGAATGCATATTTTCTTTCTCTTTTCTGTTTTTAAGGAGAAAACAGGTACAACTTTCAAAATAACAGAATCGTTTTTGTAAAGCCTAAGAAGATATCTTGGCATATTTTGAGTAATTTTCAATTTCTAAAAAAAATGGCCAATTATGAATAGACTGACATGTCTGTGACACAACAGTTCAATAAAAGAGAGAAATTTATGTTTAATGCTGCCATGTTTTCTTTTTGTTTAATCACTTCCTATTCGCTCCATTGGTGGGGAAAGGATTCCCTCCCCAGAGTTACGGGAATGGTTGAACGCAGAACACCCATCACTGGGCAGATGAGATAGCAATTTATTAGTCTCTTACACTCACAGCCTGAGAACGAGGAACCTGCTTGACACCCAGGGCCTCATGATGGTTGTCCTTGAGAACAGAGCTAACAACCAGGAGCTGCGGAGTCAAGCTTATAGTATAAAGGGGGTGAAATGCCCCCTGATTCCTTCAGGAGGATGTGATTGGCCTGTTTGAGTAATTTCTCACAGGCTGTCGGGGAACTAAAATCCACTACTCAAGAAGAAGAAGAAGAAACTGTGCCTGGTCCCCTTGATAAACAGGGTTGTTTGGTGAGAGGACCTTATCTGAGGGAGCAGAGTGAGGAAAAAGATGTTAGGCCAGGTGAGGCGCTTTCAATTTCACCACATATCAAGGTAGCATATAGCATTGGACCTTCATTTCAGGCTTTGCATTACATTCTTTGTGTCATATAATTGTTTTAGCAAATGCTAAAATCAAAATCAGAGATAGTAGGTGATAAACTGTTGTAACTAAATTGATACTTGCAAAAACCTCCATGGAATAAAAATAGCAACATAAAATAGAAAAACCAAAGCAAAAGTAACAACTGTGTGGTGGAAGCTGCTGATGTGAGGTCCAATCAAACAGATTTTGGTGTTTCCTCCATTACTTTGGGTTACAACCTATATTATGTAAGTTCTTCAGAAAAAAAAGAACCAAGAGAAGAGAAAGAGAGTGAACGTGAGAGGGTAGGGGAGAGAGAGGTATAATGAGGAATTGGTTCATGTGGTTATGGGAGGCTGAAAAGTCCTGGGATTTTCTGTCTGCAAGTCAACGATCCAGGAAAGCCAGTGATGTAATTCAGTGTGAGTTTGAAGGCCTGAGAACCAGGGTAGGTGATGATGTAAATCCCTGTTTGAGAACAGGTAAGATGAGATGAGATGTTGCAGCTCAAGCAGTAAGGAAGCGGGGAAGGGTGTAAGCTCCTCCTCTTCCTTTTGTTTTATTCAGACTCCTAATGGATTGCACGATGCCTGCCCACACTGGGAGCCAGGGACAATCTGCTTTACTGAACCCACTAATTCAGATGCTGATCTCATCTGAAATGTTACAGAATTCGTTCGGTGCTGCTTTGTCAGCGGGAAATCTCTGTGGCCACCCTGACCTTTGCCTGCAGCCTTGCTTGGCCCACCGGGCTCACTCCACCCACTCAGCCTAGCAGGCTGCACTTGACTCACACCCTGTCCCAGATCCCACACGTGCACAGGGACTCTGCACTCAGCCCACAGCTGGACTGGACATGCCACGGCAGGTTTTCACGTTGGGCACCAGAGTCTAGATGAGGGCGGATGTGATAGCACCTAAAAACTCAGAAATTCCAGCAACTGCAGAGTCCCAAGGGGTGTTACAGCTCTTGCCGGGGGAATGCTGAGATCTGAGCTCTCACGAAATGTTGCGGCTCTTGAAATTCAGCCAACCAGCCAGGAGGGAATGGCCTCAAACTGCTTCACTTCTTCATGCCTGCAGCTAGGAGAATGGGGGCATGGTACAGTTCTCCCTGCTGCGTGCAGCTCAGCAGACAGGGGCATGTCATAGCTCTCCCCGTTGCCCTCAGCTTGGTGGACAGGGGCGTGTGGTATCCAATGGTCTTTTTGCTCTTGTAGTTCAACAAGCAGGAGCAGGTATTATAGCTCTTTTTGCACCCACCATTCTGCCGGCCCAGGTTCTTGTAACACAACCGAGAAGAATGAGGTGCGTGGACACCAGAGAGTAAGCAGGGGAGAGAAGAATTTTATTGAGCCATAGAAAAGCTCTCAACAGGAAAGGGAACCCAAAGTGGATAGTCCTCTGTGTGACAGGGGGCCCCAAATCATACCCGTCTGTGAGACTGAGTCCAGGGTTTTTATGGGCTCAGAATGAGAGAGTGCATGCTGATTGGTCCATGGGAGGGCCTGGAAAAACACCATCCAATTGGCTAAAAGGCATCAAGGCCGTTCTCACTCTGGTCATGGACTCCACCTGGAACTGGCAGCTTGGTTTTCAGGCTTCAGGCTGTCTTTGGCTTAAGGTCAGTTATATGGTTTGGCTGTGTCCTCACCCAAATCTCATCTTAAATTGTAGCTCCTATAATTCCCAAGTGTTGTGGGAGGGAACTAGTGGGAGAAAATTGAATTATGGGGACAGTTTCCCCCATACTGTTCTTGTAGTAGTGAATAAGGCTCATGAGATCTGACAGTTTTATAGGAGGTTCTCCATTTTGTTTGACTCTCCTTCTCTCTTGCCTGCCACCATGTAAGACATGCCTTTTGCCTTCCACCATGATTGTGAGGCCTCCCCAGCTATGTAGTCCATTAAACCTTTTTCCTTTATAAATTACCCAGTGCCAGATATGTCTTTATTGGTAGTGTGAAAATGGTCTAATAAAGTAAACTGGTAACGGGAATGGGGTGCTGCTGTCAAGATACCCAAAAATGTGAAAGCAACTTTGGAACTGGGTAACAGGTTAGAACAGGTTGGAGGGCTCAGAAGAAGATAGGAAAATGTGAGAAAGTTTGGAACTTCCTGGAGACTTTTTGAATGACTTTGAGTAAAATGCTGATAATGAATTCCAATGAAATCCTGGCTGAGGTGATCTCAGACGGAACTGAGGAACTTGTTGGAAACTGGAGTAAAGGTCACTTGTTATGTTTAAGCAAAGAGACTGTGGTGGCATTTTGACCCTCCCCTAGAGATCTGTGGAATTTTGAACTTGAGGGTGATGATTTAAGGGATCTGGCAGAAGGAATTTATAAGCAGCAAAGCATTCAAGGGGTGACTTGGATGCTGTTAAAAGCATTCCATTTTAAAAGGGAAACCGAGCATAAAATTTGGAAAATTTGTAGCCTGATGATGCAGTAGAAAAGAAAATCCAATTTTCTGGGGAGAAATTCAAGCCATCTGCAGAAATTTGCATAAGTAACAAATGTTATTCACCAAGACAGTGGTGAAAATGTCTCCAGGGCATGCCAGAGGCCTTGGTAGCAGCTCATCCAGTCACAGGCCTGGAGGCCTAGAAGGAAAATATGGTTTTGTGGGCTGGGCCCAGGACCCCCATGCTGTGTGCAGCCTAGAGACTTGGTGCTCTGCACCCCAGCCACTCTAACCATGGCTGAAAGGGGCCAAGGTACAACTTGGGCCATGACTTCAGAAGGTGAAAGCCCCAAGACTTGGCAGCTTCCACATGGTGTTGACCCTGTGGGTGCACAGAAGTCAAGAATTGATATTTGGGAACCTCGGCCTAGATTTCAGAGGATGTGTGGAAATGCCTGGATGTTCAGGTAGAAGTTTGCTGCAGGGGCAGGGCCGTCATGAAGAACCTCTGCTAGGGCAATGAGGAAGGAAAATGTGGGGTCAAAGCCCCAACAAAGAGTCCTCACTAGGGTACTGCTTGGTGGGAATGTGAGAAGAGGGACACCATCCTCCAGACCCCAGAATGGTAGATCCACCCACAGCTTGCACTGTGCACCCGGAACATCCACAGACACTGAACACCAGCCTGTGAAAGCAGCCAGGAGGGAGACTGTACCCTGCAAAGCCACAGGGGCAGAGCTGCCCAAGACCATGGGAACTCACCTCTTACATCAATGTGGCCTGGATGTGAGACATGGAGTCAAAAAAGATCATTTTGGAGCTTTAAGATTTGACTGCCCTGCTGGATTTAGGACTTGTGTGGGGACTTTAGCCCCTTCAGTTTTGCCAATTTCTCCCATTCATAATAAGTGTATTTATCCAATGCTTGTACCCCTGTTGTGTCTAGGAAGTAACTAGCTTGCTTTTGATTTTATAGTCTCATAGGCAGAAAGAACTTGCTTTGTCTCAGATGAGATTTGGACTATAGACTTTTGAGTTAATGTTGAAATGAGTTAAGACGTTGGGGGACTGTTGGGAAGGCATGATTGGTTTTAAAATGTGAAGACATGAGATTTGGGAGGGGCCAGAGGCAGAATGATATAATTTGGCTGTGCCCCCACCCAAATCTCATCTTGAATTGTAGTTCCCATAATTCCCATGTCTTGTGGGAGGAACCTGTTAGGAGATCATTGAATTATGGGGGCTGTTCCCCCTATACTGTTCTCATAGTGGTGAATAAGTCTTATGAGATCTGATGGTTTATAAGCAGTTTCCCCTTTCACTTGGATCTCATTCTTCTTCCTTGCCTGCTGCCATGTAAGACATACCTTTTGCCTTCTGCCGTGATTGTGAGGCCTCTCCAGCCATGTAGAACTGTGATTCCATTAAACCTCTTTCCTTTATAAATTACCCAGTCTCAGGTATGTCTTTATCAGCAGTGTGAAAATTGACTAATACAGTTGGGTTTTACCGGGGACCCATCCTGTCTGCTTAGGAATTTGTCTGTCTCCTGTCACTATCAGAAACACCTTCATCAACAGACCCAGAAATAGTTTTTAATAGAGTTGCCTCACGCAAATTGATGCATTGAATTAAGCATCATGCAATAAAACTGCAAACTTACTTTCTAGATGCTCTTGGGCATATATAAGGCTTATTAGATTCCTTCTGAGAAATGTATCTTGTTTTATGAAACTAAAAGAAAAAGAGTTAGCAAGATTTACCTGACCAGAGGTATACTCCTTTTGTATTGGACCCACAATTATACTTTTTTCTTACTTGAGAAGGAAAAATACTGCCTTAGGAGTTGAAGCAGAGTTAGAAGGCCATTTAGTCCAATATTTTGTCCGTGTATTGATTCCCTCACACTGATTCACCAAAGTGATCACAGCCTCATCCAGGGAAAGGAAATGCTCTTTTCATAGGGTACCCATATCTTTTGTATATTCAATATAGGTTGCAAACTTTGCTTCTTCCAAATTGAATCGAATTTGTCTCCAAAATATATTATAAATTATCTTATTTTTTTCTCCAGTAGTGGCTTTTCTCATGTATTTAACACTCAGAATGGATCATTTTTAATATCCCTGACTTTATATGACACAACTATTTTTAGTAGCAATCAGGATGTGAAAAAATAGCCAGAGAAGAAACATAGCCAGAGAAAAGCTTCTTTTATTGAACTTCATATGTGGAATTACATATACATTAAAATACTACAGCATCAAGAAGGAAAAGGAGTATTTGACTAGTACTTTTATAGCTATATGAAATGCATGCTTTTTATTTATTTATTTATTTTTGACATGAGGTCTCACTCTGTAACTCAGGCTGCAGTGCACTTGTGTAATCATAGCTCACTGTAGCTCTGACCTCCTGGACTCAACTGATCCTCCCACCTCAGCCTCCTAAGTAGTCAGGAGTACATGTGTGTGCCACCATGCCCAGCTAATTTTCTTTCTTTTGTGGAGAAACAGAGTCTTACAAATGTTGCCCAGGCTGTTCTCCAACTTCTAGGTTCAAGTGATTTTCCTCCCTTGGCCTTCCAAAGTCCTGAGATTACAGGTGTGAGCCACTGCACCTAACTTGATTTTATGCTTTAAGGAAGAAAAACTTATATCTATATATTAGTCTGTTTCATTAATGAATAAAAACTACATGGCTTCTGTTTTGGGGTTTTGACATTTGCAAATCTTTCATTATCTCTGTCAAAACTGATGTTCTTCACATTCATAAATTCAATAGAAAATGTATATAGATATGCCAACCTATCACTCACAGGGATAAAAGAACACACTTCATTAATTTCAATTTTGAGAAGTTCTTTTGCAAGAAGCCTCAAATACACAAATACTTAGGAAATGTGTAAAACACAAGGATGAGTTTGGCAGAGATTTATAAAAATCCAATGTCATGTTAAATTCCAGAAATCAAAATGCTGTTCAAGCTTTTGTTCCTTTACATTTTTTCTAGCAGCTTTCAAATGTCCAAAATGTTTAAAGGCAAATAAAAACTTCAAATTGTCATATAGAATGACAGATCTGAAGTAACTCAATTTTTATTTCTTAGTTTTACAATTACTGTGCTATCATTACTCATGTAAAATTACTGTCACAGGGATTAGGGACACAAACTGTACCAGATGTAATATCCAATGATTTTGAACACTTAAGAAATTATTTTCAAAATGATCATGTATACTTGAGACAACATTTTTCAGGACAATGATATGGCTGGAAATTTCATAAATAATTTTGAGTAGTATTCAATGTTTTTTAAAGTATACTGTCTTAAAATATATACATATACATACATACATACATATATATATATGTTTCAGCAGGAACAAGAACTGTTTAGAATTTAGACTAACAGAGATTTCTCTTCAGGGAAAAGTATTTTCTTATTGACATTATTTAGAATCGCCAGCATACAATGATAATAAAAATTAGGACCAACGTTTTGTCAGTTTTATTATCATTTTAAAATCCTCCACTAACTATGCTCCCCCTTATTGCTTGCAGCCAAGGCCGGTGCTCCCCACCTCTTTCTTTGAATACCTATGTCAACAAGTTGCTTTTGGGCAGACTAAAGATTCTCTTTGGCTTAAGTATTCTCTTTTTAAACTATTCATGATATTAAAATATCCCTAACCTTCACTGTTCTGGTCCTATAAACCCTCTCTCTTTCTAGTGAACACTCAGTAATTCAGATTAGTAATAATTTGGGCTGATGGTAAATTCCTTTTTGTATAATAAACTGAAAGTTACAAAATATTAAGTATATTCTTCAAGTATGGAATATTAAATCTATGTAATTCCACAAATCTCTCAATATTATCTCTGTTATTACTAACATAAGCAGTAGTAGTGCAGATATTTTATGAACTAAAACCATCTCACATTACTGCTAATCAATAATCATCACAAGGAAATAAAAGAAATCCATATACTGTTGTAACTGAAATTTGGCAAACCCGTTCTCAGGTTTATTATGCCTCATTTCTCTGTACTATTTCTCATATAAACTGAGTTAATCAGTATTTTAGATATTTTCTCCTTTTCTGCCTAATTGTGTGTTCACTTAATTGCAGTTTTCCTTTTGACATCAATAAGATAAAATATGATAGCTGTAAGAAAATATTAGACATTAATGTCCAATGGAATATAGGCTAACACCATGGCTTTATCTGTAAAATTAGGTTTAAATGAACTACTTTTTAAAACAATCCTAAGATTGAGCTTAAAGTTTTAGGAAAAACATTCTAGAATATAGATGTGCAAGCATCTGTAGCTGCACAAAGTCTTAAAGACAATCTAGTCAAACTTCTTAAATTTAGAGAAAAATTAAGATGCATAATTGTTCAATGGTTTTGGAGTGATAGAGACCTGGATTTGATTGAGTCTTGAGTTCCACCATTTTCTGAATGTGTGACTAGACAAGGAGCTTAATTTCTTGAGCTTTTAATTCCTCATCTGCAAATACTTGGAAAATAACAATACCTATCTCTTGCAGTTCTCATGAAGATTAAATAAGATAATACATACAAAGCATTTTTTCCAGGATGCTTGGAATAGTTTATTTTTTAATAAAACAGGAGAATATTTAATCCAGCCCAAAAAGCATACCAGGAAATCAGAAGAACCATAGGAAAATTATCTATCTATAACAGACTGAGGATGTTACTGTCTTCATGCCTATACCTAGAATCCCAAGGCTTGATCCTTGGAAGAAATTATCTGTCCTTTATCTATTCCCACTACTCAGAAATAAATTGTATACATCTGGAAAAGACTTCTGTCCTGCTGAAGCTAAAAGGGAGCTAGAAATGAGCATCAATCTATAATAAAGTGATCAAAGAACAGCTGGGTGATAGCAGAGGGCCATTCCAGGCAAGTGGGCTCTTGATTCTCTGGTATAGATAGAATCCATACAAACTGGACTGGCCCAGGGAACCCACCACTCAGGCTATGTTCAGTTGCGGCTTCAATATTCTTATTTACCATCATCTGCCAAGAATGAATATTTTTTATTGAATAGAAGCATAGCACAGTGACTGGCCGAGTGGAAGACTGATTGCACACTGATTCTACAGCCAGAATGCCCAGGTTTGAATCCTGGCACCACAGGTTAGTCTCTTCTGTTTCAGTTTGCTCATTTGTAAAATGGAATAATAATAGTACTTTATAGGCTTATTGTGAGAAATAAATAAATGAGTTAATATTTGAATTGTACTTAAGCATTGTTTAAATGCTTATATATATATTTATTTATATTTCTATATATATATACACACACGTATATACACACATCTTTATATGTACATATCTGATTGCCACTACTACTATCACTCTCTTAAATATGACCTTCTTAAAAAATATCTGATTTCATGAATAAAGGAAGCACCATTTTTTCTTGTTTAAAACTAAAAATAAAATCACTAACAAGTATTTTCCTGGGTGTAGACTTTAATCCTGAGGTCCCTTATAGCATTGTAGATGAGTGTTGTTAACAAGGTCTGCAAAGGTCTGATTCTGGGGAAGGGAGAAGTCTTTCTTTTAGACTCTTCTGAAGAAAATACTTAATGGTAACTGAAACACAGTGAATTATTTTTTTCTCTCGTTTATAATCATATAGAAATTCAGATCTGGCTACAAGAGTCCCTAGAAAATAGGAAGAGTTTACTTTGTTCTTAAATTGTCCATCATCTTCTTAAATGTGTAATTGTTGTATCATCGAGGAAAAACTCTGGTCCTAGGCATATTGTAGTAAAGACAATTAAAGGACGTCTTTAAGGAGCTGGAACACAGTTCTCAACAAATATCAATGAGGTGATTTGTCTCGAGAGGATATTTGGTAAGGTCTGAAAACATTTTTGGTTGTCATCACTTGGCAAGTATTCCTGGCATCTAGCAGGTAGAGGCCAGGGATGCTTCTAAACAATGCATGGGACAAACCCTACCTCCCAACTCCCGCCCACACACATCAAAGACTCTATGATCCAAAATGTCAGTGCTGCTGAGGGTGAGAACCCCTGTTGTAGAAGGACAGACTGATTTTTTTTACTGGTCTTAATTACTGCCCTTAATTTCAGGAAAATTCCTGTTCTGTAGAGCCTTAGTACACATATAAGTATGTTTGTTTAAGTTGTCGTGTCAACCTTTCTAATACCAGTCATTATGGTTGAGGAGACATTTCCTAGGACGCTGAAAATAGCCTGTTGATAAAAATAGCCTGACTTCGGTATGGTCATTTTTTATAAGAGTCTAAATGCCAGGAAATGTTCTTTTTACTGGTTAAAAAACCTTGAGTTAAACTATGTATAAATCGGGGAAAAAAAGATAAAACTGTGTATTGAATTTCTTATTTTGAACCAGACGTTTGATTAACATCGAAAGTCATTTTTCCAGCTTGCACCTATTGTCCACTCTGTTTTTACCCTGCAAATCATTTATTCTTTAAAGTTTATGCGTCATTGAAAATTGCATCTTACTCCTATGCCCAGTCATCTTATATTGGAAAGATAAAGAACATGAAAGAGAATTGTTTTTTTACAATCTTTTAAAATGCTAATTTAGGACCTTAGAATTATAAAGAATAAAAGAGTAGTTTTAAATAGCTATTTGTTCTTCTTAACACAAAATATTATTCTCTTTAAAATAAAACCAATAGGTAAGATGCTATTGTTTCAAACAGCATCATTTATTGATCAAAATGAACAAATAATGTACAATTTAATTGTATAATTTACATTAAAATATATATGTTATAACTAGAAAAAACATGGTTTTTCACTAAAGAATTACAAAGCAGAAATAAAAATTAAAATTAAAAAATCATTATTGAAATATTTTGAGATAAGCAGAATTTACAAATATATTTCAATTATTTCACTTCTTATTTTCAATAACAAGGGTTACTCTACAGAAAAGGATAAACATGGAAAGTAAAATTGGATTAAGTATGCAATATAATTTGGTTTCTATGCTCTAGGAAAAACTTATGTTCTAGAAAAAACAAAGTTATTATATCACATATTAAATTTACAGGGAATTCAACAAAGAAAATATGATTTTTTTTTCTAAATACTATAACCTATGGATGAAAATACTCTGATTTTACATTATCAGGTGGCATGGTTTTCCTCAGAGCAGTCTAAGTTCTGTACATTTCTATACTTTATGGAAAAGTTTTCACATTTATAAAATACAGAAATCAGGTAGTGGCTAGATTATTCTGATACATTTGATTAAATCAGATGAGACATGTCGGCAGAACTGTCAAAATTTGTTTGGTGTGTTAAAAGTCTTCAATATTGGTACACATGAATAAGTACTGACAGTTGAAAGCAATGTCATGACTAGCAGCAACCACTGCCGGGAGAATTATCTGCTGTTGTCACATTTGCGTTTTTTGTTCTATAAATTTACTGTGATAACTGGTTTTCTACAAAGTCAACCTTAAGTAAGAAAAATCAAAATACCACGGTCTATTGTAGAACTGTATTTCAGCACTTGAATTTGTATCTTTGTATATGTTCTACCACTTACATTCAATGAATTCAGGATCATATGAAAATGTAGCCTTTTATGTGAGCCATTATCAACTGATGGACCACTGATTAATATTAATCATAGCTTTGTTCTAAACAACATGTGTACACACGCGCAAACATACACACACGCGCAAACATACACACACACGCGCAGCAATTTTCACGACACCTGGGGGAACTTGGGGGAACAGAGTATCAACATAGTTTTATCTATTAGTAACCATTAACCATATAGAACTGCTTCTATTCCATGATGACTATATGGAACCATTTCAATTTTGTGCACGTGTGTACAAAAACCTATACTTACATGTGTATTTTGTATCTACACGTGTATCTAATTTTGTCTCTGATGTGTCTTACACTTGCCTCCTAAAAAGCATTAAGATGGAAGGGAAGAAAACTGGGCTGAGATTTAGGAGATACAGTATGTAGTCTTTCCTCTACTCCCCAAAGTCTTAAAAATAATCTAGATAATCTCTAAGGTCACTGTCATTTCTCACATTGTATAGCTTTATGGACAATTTCAACAAAACACAAATGCTCCCGCTGAATTATTCTAAATTCTAAAATATTTATTACACAAAACTCCAAATATGTTTTCAGTTTTAATCTATATTCAGTTAAATTTATAGATTCAACTGAATATAGATTTAAATTTATAGATTTAACTGAATATAGATTAAATCTTCAAATTTATAAATTCTGAAGCATATTTGGCAATTATTATTTTTTACACAAAATATAAAGTAATATCTCGGTATCATAAATATAACTTCCTTTAAAAATTATATATAATTTTGTCAAATCATGAATTTTGTCATGTTTTCCTACTTTTTCTGTTTTGTTATAGTCTTTTTATCTCCTTTTTAACACTAAAATTTTTTCCTATATAAACTGGGCACTTCATTTACTTTTGATTTACAATTTTCTTATAGTGGTCGACTTATAAGTGTCTCTACATAGGGAGTTTCTATGAGAATTCTGCTAATGCTGAGGAAATTTAATTCAATTATACTAGGCAATGAAAGAAGTATTGCCAAGAGAGTTTGGAGTCTAATTGGGCCTAGCTGTGAGCCAGATAATGGTCAAAACCCATTTATTTCCTGACTTTATCAGCATCATAGGGGCATTTCAAATCCTGACAAATCAAGATTAGCACAGAACCATTTTCCAATACCACCACAAGAGTGTATATTTAACTTTCTCAAAGACACCATACACCAGTGCAGATTTTTCAGTGAGCTGTTTACTAGAATGTCCTTCTATAATTTGCATGAATAAGGCTAGAATTAGCCATAATAAATCTGGATAGAACTTTTCTAAAAGTCAAAGCACTTATTTTATGTTTGTAATATTTTTAGACCTTAGTTTTTAGTTTTATACATAGTTAGGGGCCTTCTAGCCTGGAGTACACTTCAAGAAGCGTTATACTTCTATGCAACAGCTCCTCTCTGGCTGTAAAGAGGAGCCCAGGGAGGTTTCCAAAATGTACTAAGGCAGTAGATTATCATTCAGGAGATATTAAATAGTATTAATAATAATAAAAAATAGGATCGGTGGGAAAACCTGTACAAATATAATAAGACAACATGCCCAAGGGGGACAAGATGCCTTATAACTTCCATAAGAAGATTGCAGTACACAGTTAAAGAAAATTAGTATTTTATCTGTGATAATAAAACTTGAAGCATAATTGAATTTAAAATTCAATTCAATATAGTTTAAGATAATTTTTTTTTTTTTTTCTGTTTGTCCCTGATGTACTGCCATAATAATGGGCTAAATGGTATCATTATATCTTGGAAGAATCAGTGGAATTGCTCAGTACCTAACAAATAAGACGAGGAGTAAGGGACTATTTCTGCATATATTACAATGTGAAGTTTTGCTTCACTCTAAAATGTTACTATTTGAGCAATTATCTGAATATTTCAGATCTATAATAATTTTTTGACTGAAATATCAAATAACTGAAACAAAGCTAGAATGATCTCAATTGTTTCCTTTCGTTTATTTTTTTCCTTCAGTACAGATCAGCACAGGCGACAGCACAGAAGGAATGTTCTCTTGTGATTAGAATAGAATTATTCACTCCTAACAACCTGCAGAATTTAAAAATCACAAAAAAATATAGTACGTATGTAAAGCAGATCTAGTAAATGTGAGTCAAATATAACTTATCAAAGTTGGGAATGATGGCTAAATATAAGTTGTTTAGCACATAAGCCATTTTGTTAATAGTAAATTAGGAGAAATGAGAATAACTTCCTCTATCAAAACATTGAATTGAACCATAAAAATATGAAGAAATGTCTTAAATCCCCTTTTGGAATGTGCAAACTAACTATCGAATGAAGAGGGATACTGTGCAATGAGAGAGATGTGAGGAAAAACTGATATTTGGAAAAATTTTTGATTATATGTAAACATACGAAGGATGCAGGAGAGAGGCCAGCAAGAAATGAGTTAAGTGAAAACTGAAATAGTGCGATAGTGCATGTCAGCAGAGTTAAACCACGTTATCTGTTTGCAAAGTTTAAAACAATGAAGTTCTCCACATCTTGTATAGGCAAACTCAATATATCTTCTAAGCCTTTGGCATTCATTAACAGTCAAAAATAATCTTTCTTTCCTTTGTTCTTTCTTTGCAATTTGTCTGTAATTCTATTTGAATTTTTATCACAGCCTCTTTCAGATTATATGTTTTTGTTTTCCAAACCATATTACAAGATGCCAGAAGGTAGGATCCTTTTTACTCTTCCACAGTAACAGTTGGTTGAACAGGATTAACTGACTTGATGAGAATATAAGTGTGATCTGGTTTGGACAACTGTCACTCCATTTCCTTCCAGAGTTGATTAAACTGATCTGGCAGCCTAATCTGGGATCCTGTTCCTTCTGCAAAACTCTGTTATGCATGCTTAGATGAACAGGCCAACTTTCCAGAGAGACAGACAGTATATATTTTTAAAAAGTTTATTTTGTTCGAATGATAATGATGTCATAGCCTGTAATTAATTTCAGTGTGAGCTATACAGGATGTATATCCTGCAATATACCAAGAATATGGGTATGACATGAAGACGTGGTATGGCCCAAAACAATTCCAATATAGGCTTAATTTCTTGTGCATCTGTCTAGTCATTTTATGTGTACATTTTATATTAGATACTTAAATACATGCAAGCTATATCTAATATTTACACACAAATACAATTTCTAATTAGTGAATTTTACACATATGATGAAAAATGCTATATTATTATGCATCATCTAGAGGAATATTTAAGACAGTATGATGGATTCAGGATATGGATTTCCGATCTTGTGCCAATACATTGTAGCGATTTAAAATGAGCTGTAAATATTGTGAACTTAGTTATTAGAGGTTTTTGAAATCCTGAATACAAAAGCCATGTCCTAGGCCTGTTTCAGATAAAATGACATTTAAAAAATATCTATTATATTTAGTATCTATCCCATTTGATATCTGTATTGTTTAGATGGTTTTAATAGCCATTTTCAAATCACACACTTGTTAAAAAATAATTGAAAAGGCGTAATTCCTCAACTTTCTCCGCTTCAGGTTGTAGGTTTTCTTATTTTTCCAAGTACTAGTGAACTGATAATAGTTCAGATTCCTAAGAAAGAGTATCTGATAGGCCAAGGTAAACATTATGATCCTTGTTGGGGAAGATTTTGAAATACCAGACAGTTTTAGATGTCCTTCCATCTTGTAGGTTACCTGTCGTGGGGTCATGGGCCCACTGTGAACCTATGACTACATGTGGTTTTGGGAGTGGATTATGAGGTACAGAACAGCGCCATGCCTGCAGCTTTGCTCAACTAGTAATGGAAATGGAGGAGTTTCCCAGAGAACAGTAAGGATATGGCAGAAACCAAAATTGATCGTCCAATAAATACATTTTCTTTGTGGCCAACTATAAACATGCCAAACTGGAAAATCATCTGTAAACCTGTGAAACATATGAAAATCTGAAGGCTCAGTAACTAATGGAATTTAAGGAGAAAATAATACATCCCCATTAAAAAAGCTATTCTTCTTAACTGGCAATATTTCCTAGGGAGTTTCTTTTTATCCTTTCCAACAAAGCATAAGTAAAGCAATTGACACCTGGAATGTTTGGCAAATGCATTAGCCGTGGCACACAGAGAGATGAATAATTGGCAGACGAGTGCTTAAGTCTGGCATATCACCAAACCAGGAGAAGACTTGATGCCTGAGACACAACTGTTTTTCTTTCACCTAAATTGAGCTTTGTATTTAACTGTGTTTAAATAAGACAAGCAAAGTTACAATATAAGGAAGCTGTGGTGTTGTGGAACTCAGCATTAACAGAAGTCTTCTCCAAGAAACAATTGTATTACATTATTGAGAAATATTGTCTTCAATTGAAAAAGGGGTGCCCTGGTTTCAGTGGGAAAGTTGAGACATGACTACTTAAAGAGAAATTAAACAAGCAGTAGGATGGCATCCTCTCCTTGAAGCAGCCAAGATGTAGCAGAAGAAAGACACACCTACTCAAGGTTTATGTAGTGATATATAAAGTATACAAATATCTTAAATACAACTATATAAATACCTTAAACAATTCCAGGGAATCAGAAGCTGGAGCGACATTGAGCTATTGAATTAAAGGCCACAGCGCACATCTACAATTCTACATCAGTGGTCAAGTCAATGCTCCTGATATCCTTGATACCACCATGACCACAACTGCACTTCATCCCCATGACGCTGGTGACATCATAGCCACATGGGCCAGGCTGCCACAGAGTCCTGTCATCTCCACGATCTGTCACAGATGGCCTTTGTCTCACTTTCACCTGCCAACCTTGACACAAGTGTGAGTAATTCGTAACCAGAACTCCATCCCTAAGGGCATTTGGGAGATGTACTTGCTAGAAGAGGTATAGCATGGAGATGAGAAAATACTTGCATTTGCTACAAGAGGCATAGCATGGTTATGGGAAAATTGTGTTCCATTAACCACAGCACAATTTCTTTCCTCTAATACTTTAATCACCCATTTTTACCTTGACAGTTTTCTTCCACATCTTATTTTTTCTTTCACTTATTATCCTTCCCTATTAATTATCTATAATAATCTCTGATCCCCTCTCTTCTATTACAGGCAATGCAGGCCAAAAATTTAGCCAGGTAGCATGCTCTTTAAGTCAATGTGGCAGGAAGTTATCAATACCCATACAGAACTATCCACCACCACTATAGCTAAAATCAGAGGTGATATTCAGAATAAACAAAAGCATCTGTCATAGTCCACTCTTTGCATCAATCAAATCCATTTATGCTGTAAATTAACTTTTTCTTATTGCTGCATGTTTATAGTAATATCAGTCTATAATCTTTACAAGTTACATAATACATGAAAGTTTTTGTAACAAACTTTAGTTCCTGCAACTACAATTATTTATATGGGCCATAATTGATATTTATAATTTCCTATCTCTAATATTCATTCTAGATAATGCTTTCCTCAGAACTTACGGAGATCCAGGTTGCATTCCTGTGCATGACCCAGACTTTCATCCCAATAAAGTCTGAGCTCTTAATCACCTTCTCTTGGTCAAGCCATGATTGCTAAAATTGTCTGTCCAGTGTTTTCACAGGGAATGGAAGAAAGTACTATATATACTGCAGTGCCTCTATTATCTAGTGGAAACCATTGCTCTTTATGATAATCAGGTTTAATTATCCCTGCCAGTATAGTACTGTGTTCTTTGCCTGTTAGTTCACCAACGTGAGGAATCCAAAGAACAATATTTCCATAGCTTTAGTTCAATAGAAAGGATAACCATAGCCTCAGTCCAATGGAACCATTACTGTGTCCTGTTGGAAGCATTCACCAACTTAAGAACCATCACCTTAAATTCAGCAGTGTGTTGGAAGCATGAACTCCGCAAGTAAATTGCTGGAATGAAGCTGAGAAATGTTAGTTACATTTTCACCACTAGGTTCCTGGGTGATTAGATACGTAGCTGCTGGTTTTGTTCATATGCCATATCCTAGAGGACAACACACCAATCAAAGAGTGCCATTCCTAAGATGATGCTGATGCTCAAAGATCAGCAAACTACAACAAAGGGCCAAATCTGGTCCACCACCTATTTCCGTAAATAGTTTTCTCGCAGCACATATACTGTGATTCATTTATGTATTGTCTATGGCTACTTTTCCAATCTTACTGCAGAATTAGTAGGTGTGACATAGACCTCGTGGCATACAAAGTCTAAATTATTTCTTATGGGACCCTTTAAAAAAAGTGTCCTCTATAGCACTCTAGTTGGTCTTTGGTCATGCAGCTAATGATGCACCTATTTTACTATTAAACCCCCCTCCACTCAGGGGATATTATGAGTTATCTATCATCTATAAATAAATCAGGTTTTTTTCCAAATTGTTAAGTGGTAATGCTGGCAGGATCACTGCAAACAGGGACAGAAAGTTTATATCTAGAGTAGACGTAAACTCCAGTGAATTTATACTGCTGTCTCCTTCAGGTTAGAAGGCAGTCTCATTAATTTTATATGTAAGGAGTTACCTGGTCTCCTTGTGGAATGGTTCTGTATCAAGAGCTCAGGATCAGTATTTGCTACTGATAGGTTAATCATTCTGTAGTGGCAATAGTTCAGTTGGCCTTATTGCAAGAGAATCCATGTGGCTGGACCTATGCACGATCTCCATATCTTTGGTCACTCCATCTATAGACTTGTGCAAACACTGAGGTGGTCAAGAACAGAGACTCATTGACATTCAGCAGATATTATATTTTCCACCTTGTTGTTAAATGCCTCCTCTGCAGTGGATGCTTTCTTTTGACACTCACATGACACACTTTATGTTCACTCACATAAAGCTATCCACACACTTCCCTCAAAATTACTTGCCACCAATTCTGCTCCTTCAAGGATCAGCTGTGTATTTCATTCACCCCCAGGCATCCATGAGTATTGATACAAAAGTAATATTGATGTGGAATCTTTGAGACTCTTCTTACAGAGATGATTCACCCCACCCCTACTGTCCTTCAGAAACATTCCTTACTTGGGAAAATGTGATCCACTAATTAGCAGCATCAGCATCAGGAAAGAGCTTGTTAGAACTACAGAACCTCAGAACACCCCCACTGGTTCTATTCCATCAGAATCTGCATTTTAAGATAACCTGTAGTTGATTTTCATACAAACATTCTTAAAGTATGAGAAAAACTGAGATAGTCTGTATTCTATATTGCAAAGTAATTATAAGGTAATAGAGCTTAATACCAACTTGACCCTGGGTTTTTCAATTTCCCCTTGTGACTTCTTACAATACTTTAAGGATGTTTAATTTGATATACACAAATTTTGAATTGCAATTAACTCTTCCATTAAAACTTATATTCTTTTATAATGACTTTATTTTTTCCTAATAACTTTTTTCTTAAAGTGTATTTAGTTTGATATTAACAACTCTTCTTAGCTTTCCTTATTTATTTTTGTGGTATTTCTGAAATCATTTATTTTTAACATTTTATGTCTTAGAGATGTTTTAAATACATTTTTATTGACTTTCTGGCATGGCAGCCTATTATTTTTTGTTTTACATATAATATTCCTTTTGTTCATATGTAATTGAACTAAATAGCAATCCTTGAGAACTTTTGGTAATTTTAAGGAGCTACAGTTGAGCATGCTTTCCTCAGGAAAGTTCCAGATTTGTTTCTACCTCTCATTGAGAGGCAATGCAAACCTAGAACTACTTCAATGTCATTTCTTGGTTAGGGTTTCCCCAAAGGGTGGTGGTAAGGTAGGTAATAAAAATTAGAGTCCCTGGTTTATCTGACAGCGGGCCTATGGTGACAAAGCATAGGGCATGGGGATAAAGGAAAAGAAGGAAAATGAGAATAATAGTTTTCTACCCAGAGGCAGCGCAAAGAAATACAGACGCTTTTTGGTTTCATTATGTGGACTTTTTCTAACTTCCCTCTAACTGCAGGTGTAACATTTTCAATGATCCTGGTTTTACTTGGCAAATTCCTGATCAGTTTCTCTTTTCCTCACTAGCCTCCATTTATTTAAACCCTCATATCCCAGTATGCATGTGGCCATTACTCTCAGGTGATAGTTAAATGTCTTCCCTAATTCTCATGCCCATCATGTGTCAGTTTGGTCTCTTTTGTGTGCCTAACCTATACCATCCTAGGTTTTCATTTACTTCGTAGTTTCAAACTCATCACATTTTTGTAACAAACAAATTACTGCTTATGGCTAAAGAGAATAACAACCACATGTATTCTAAGTTGGCTAGTTCATTATTTTCTAAAAACAGGTATACAAAGGCATTATTTTTCAAAACAATGGGAAGGATTCATTGTGATTTTCCAAGGCCCCTTGTCTGTATTATTATAAAATGATTATATAGCTTCTGATACTAACCAGATACATTCTGGTTGTTTTTTTGTTTTTTTTTTTTTTTTTTTTCTTTTTTTTTTTTTTTTTTGATACGGAGTCTCCCTCTGTCACCTAGGTTGGAGTGCAGTGGCGCGATCTCGGCTTACTGCAAGCTCCGCCTCCCGGATTCGTGCCATTCTCCCACCTCAGCCTCCCGAGTAGCTGGGACTACAGGTGTCCGCCACCACACCCAGCTAATTTTTTTTGTATTTTTAGTAGAGACAGGGTTTCACCGTGTTAGCCAGGATAATGTCGATCTCTATGGTTTGCAGTATGAAAACATTATTCTTTAAAAATAATCATTTTTATTATGAATTTTTTAAACAAATTTTATCAACCCTAAGCCTTTTGAGATAGTGCAAATTTGAAATATAAAATTTTTAGAAATTCTCTTTGTCTTCAGTAAGAACTTTTTCCTCTTAGTAAAATATTTCTCTGTTCCGTTCTTTCATGAATATGCCCTTCAACACCTTTTAAACAATTAGTGAATGGGATCTTCTTTCCAAAGTAATTTTATTGAGAAGCATTATGTATATAAATGTAATTAGTCTGGAAAAAGTCTATCATCAGCATAAAATTAGTCTTAAAATGTAAAAGGTATCTTTTAAACTTTTGAGCCTCCATTATATAGAGAGTTGTATACAATAAAATAAGCAATAGTAATGTAGTTTCAAGATCAATTTATTCTTCTTGACAGTCAATCCACTCTAATTTTTCTGTGAAAGAAAACTGATGTAATCGCTTAGACAGTAGAAAATGAATCATAATATATAAGGATTAACTTGTTTCTATAAAGATTTTTTGTTTTGTTTTGTTTTCTTTTGGTTTTGAGTTACACATTCTTAGAATGAAAGCTCTTGAAATGTTAAGTTTCTATGAACCCTCCTTGAAAAAAATGTAACAGATTACTAGTAATGATTTCCTTAAAATTAATCTTTGTGAACTTGGGTTAAAAGGTGTAGTGGAATTTCTCCTTTCTTGACTTCTCTTTTTCCTCCACCTATTTCTCTTTTTTTTTTATCTTCAGATTTTTCACTTGATTTTTGAGTTTCTCAAAAAAATGAAAACTAAAATGTAACTTCTTCTGCAGTATTTTCTGTTGACACTGAAAATTTGGCCAGAAACAATTCTGTTTTAAACATTCGAGAGTGTGTGTCTGTTTTCAATATGAACCGAAACTTTAGGGAAAACATTTTAGACTTACCCCAGTCTTAAACAGAGTTGCCTGCCAGGAACTCCAAGCAGCTGCAAAACTCACTAATGAAAACTGGGATAATTCTTAACAGAAACGACTATCAAATATCTTTACAAATAGAAAATAGAGGTGAGCATAATTAACAAACTTGATAGTGAAATAACGTGTATTTCTGTAACTGTCTCATTCTTTCCATCTACATTAACAAAGAGAAAGTGAGTTAATTTTGCAACCTTCAAAATGATGGGTGGCAGAGATTAGTCACTTCTCACTCGTGTCACTCACACTCAAACCTATTCCATTTTAGATCTGGCAAGAGACTGAAGAGATTTTAAGGTCAGGATATCCAAAGCTGAGAAAGCAATTTTTTCTTGGTATGACACACAACTGATCAAAGAGTGGGAAATTATACTACATTGCAGCACTGTGCATTGAGGCTAGAAAAGGGTTTGAGGTGGACATTTTTTGGTCTCCCACCCATATATAACTCTACTTCTGTGACTACAAAAATGTGTTAACAAAGAATAATAATAGTATTTCATCATTTTGGGGAATTGTGTCTGTGCATCAGGGTGGGGACTGCAGGGTGGGAGTCATCATGAACATAATAAAAATAAAAAGATACGATAATTCATATTTCTCCTAGTTAATGCCTTTCCCCAATGTCTTACATAATTACTGAAGGCGAACAAACAATAAATTTGAGACCATTTTTATCTAAGATTTTGAATGTTCTTCACAATTGGAAAGACAGTTTGTGGTTTTCCAACCCCAACTATGAACAAATGAATGCCAAATAATATAGAAAACATTTTAAAAGCTAGATAGTGTGGTAAAATTGAGAAAGCAGTTAAGTAATAAGATTTGAGCCAGAATAAACTGACTTATATCCAGAAATGACTTATTTCCAGCAATTTCATTTAAAATCCACTTACCTAATCAAATTTTTAAAATCACCCCAACCAGAGTCTTTTTTGCTGCGACCATTATGTTCTACACCATGGCTTCTCACACTTTAATGTTCATAAGAATCACCAGGTAATCTTGGTAAAGTGCAGATTCTGATTTAATCTCTCTGAGCTGGACCCTAAGCATCTGCAGTTATCATAAGTTCCCGGGTGATACTGGTGCTGCTGGAATTTCTAAACTTTGCATAAAAGGATCTACAAATCTCTGAATGATTTCACATGTGATTGACAAGGAACATATTAGGTAACTGGGTAGCAGAGTTTATGCGTATTTGCCAGATCAAATATAGATTGTTTTTAATTTAAGAAAATCAAGTGTTTTGATTTTCTTTTAAAAAAAACAAATGAATTAATGTTTTATATCTTCAGCTTTAGAAGAAAAATGCCTCCTCAAATCAGAAAAAAGTAGCTTTATTTATCATGTTATCTATGTTGCAATAAGCTATAAATATTTATATCTCTATTTTGAAGAAATATTCTTTTACAACATTTACATCGGCATCTGAGGATGTTTCTGAAGGAGGACTGGATGTGAGCTATTTTCCTAACATCAAGAATATGCAAAAGGCATTTCATTGCTATTAAATGACAATTTTAAAAGTAGATAATCCCCAATAGAGACAGTGTGGGACTTTCCTGACATGAAATACTATCAAAATAGAAACATAACATTTTTGTAAATTTGGGGCTGCTTGCTTAGAGTCTCCTTCTATGGAATTATTTTTATAGGTTTTTTTGTTTTGCTTTGTTTTGTTTTTAACCATGGAAATATTGACTTCAGTGATTTTTAAAATAGATTCTGTTGCCTTTTTTTTTTTTTTTTTTTTGTTCTGATGGAGTTTCGCTCTGTCGCCAGGTTGGAGTGCAGTGATGCAATCTCGGCTCACTGCATTATAGGCATGTGCCACCACTCCCAGCTAATTTTTTTTTTATTTTTAGTAGAGACAGGGTTTCACCATGTTGGCCAGGATAGTCTCAATCTCTTTATCTCGTGATCCGCCCGTCTTGGCCTCCCAAACTGCTGGGAAATACAGGCGTGAGCCACCGTGCCTGGCCTTCTATTGCCTTTTTTTTTTTAATGTAAAAGTAAAATGGAAGTTGTAATATTTATCTGAAAACTACGGTGTTTCTTCCTTTCCCTAGTAGGACCATTCAGTGCAATCTCAGCCTCCTTGTAAAAGGGCTGTTTCCATTCCACCTCATGCCAGGCCACAGTCATGTGTCCTTTTGCACATGAAGTTCAACAACTGGGCAGTGGACAGATTGATATTTCCAGTTATCTGGACCAAGAGAACAACGCTTTAGAAATATATTGACATCTTATTTTTTTCGAAAAGTTAAGTGGTGACAGGACTTATTTGTGTTCTCGGGAGGGAGATCATCAGATGAATTTTAGACTTTTTTTGTGTGTGTGTTTTTGTTTGTTTGTTTGTTTGTTTTTGTTTTTGTTTTGAGACAAAGTCTCACTCTTGTCCCCCAGGCTGGAGTGCGACGGCACCTCGACTCACTGCAACATCCACCTTGGGGGTTCAAGCAATTCTCCTGACTCAGCCTCCTGAGTAGCTGGGATTACAGGTGCACACCACCATACCCGGATAATTTTTGTATTTTTAGTAGAAATGGGGTTTCACCATGTTGGTCAGGCTGGTCTAGAACTCCTGACCTCAGGTGATCCACCCGCCTCGGCCTCCCAAAGTGCTGGGATTACAGGCATGAACCACCGTGCCTGGCCTATTTGTGGTCATTTTTTAAAAGAAAATGTCCGCTAGTTAGTTAAATACACATGACAGCATGCCAAGGCTCAGGTTAAAGCTAGAGATGCTGACCTGCCACACTACGGCTGTGAGAGTAGGTACAGTTACTGAGGCTGATGGTAAAGGTGCTGAGCCTGAGACTAAGACCCACAGTGGAGATGGTTAGAAGATGGAGATGAGGAAAATTAGAAATCCACTTGTCTATTGACATCTCTGTTTTGTAAATCTGTTTCATTTAAGTTGGATTAAATGGTAATCTTTGGATCAAGTAGTACATTTCAAATGCAATTATCACATATTAGAAATTTTAAAAAAGCATGCACCTATAATATAACTTAAATTTTAGTCAATGCCATGCTAAAGCTAAATAACTTATCTATTTGCAATAGTTATTTAGAGTTAGTTCCTGCTACCGTTGCTCTTATTGTTCTAAGGATTATAGTTACTTAATAATTTGTTTTAAATTTGTTTTATAACTAGAGGTTTAAATAATTAGTGATGAAAAGAAAATAAAAATTCAAAATTATTATTAAACTCTTATGGATGTCCTATATTTAATTACAACAAGCATACATTTCTAAGTAATGGTTTTTCCAACTGCTATAGTCTATAAACTATCCATAGACTAATTAGTCAGTTTATACAGCAGGTATTCCTTTAAAACTTTACATTTTAATCAGAAATGTTAATGAGTTTGGTAATTCACACTATAGATGCTAAATAACCAAAGTTGTATTTAATACCTCAGGCAATGGCTAGTAATGAGTATAGTAAGATTATCCTACTAATATACTGCCTAGGAAATAAGCAGTTTCTAAAAGAGCTAAAAGCAGAACTGCCATTCGATCCAGTGATCCCATTCCTGGGTATATACCCAGAGGAATATAAAGCTTTCTACTATAAAGATACACGCATGCGAACATTCATTGCAGCACTCTTCACAATAGCAAAGACATGGAATCAACCTAAATGTCCATCAGTGATGAATTGAATAAAGTAAATTTGGTACATATACACCATGGATACTATGTTGCCATAAAGTAGAACAAGATCATGTCTTTTGCAGGAACATGGATGGAGCTGGAGGCTGTCATCCTTAGGAAACTAATGCAGGAGCAGAAAACCAAATACAGCAAGTTGTCCCTTGTAAGTGGGGGCTAAATGATGAAACTTATGAACGCAAAGAAGGAAATAACAGACGCTGGGGTATACTTGACGGGGGAGGTTGGGAGGAGGGAGAGAAGCAGAAAAGATAACTATTGGGTACTGAGCTTAATACTGGGATGATATAATAATAAGTACAAAAAATAAAATCATGAATTAAAAATATACAATCAATACCAGAGTATGGAGTCCTGTATTATTTTTAAATGATATTTTAATTTTTTTGTTTTGTTTCCTTTTGTATCCATTCCTAAAATTTCTTGTAGAATTTCAACCTCCATCCAGACACAAGTATACAACTTTAAAAAAGACAAAAATGATCATATACTCACTTTAGATTGAGTATGAAAATGCTGTGGCGTCACAGAAGATCTGCAATCAGATGGTAAGGAAAATGCTTTCCCAGCATCATTCTCAGCCTGTGGAATGTGCTACATCCGTGTACAATTAAAATGTTTATAGATATAAGGTAGTCAATATGATTTTCACTAAATCCCATATGGACTCCTTCTTCTATCATAATTTTATGTTTGAGTCTAGTCTGTGGCTCCACCAAGCTTTATTTATCAACAACTCAAATATTTCAACTCCTACCTTTTCTCATTCTAATTTCATTCTGGATTTCCACATCAACTTTATACAAAATAAATTATCTTAGGAAAAGAAGAGTATAATTTATATATAAAAGTTAACAAACACATAATATTTTGCATAAATACTTTTGAAGGGAAGTCACAAACTTAGAATTGTGTCCTTGGAAATTATGCCTTCAGTTTTCTTGTTTAACTTGAAGAAATGACTCTAATTTCCGGCTCAATTAAGGAAAAAGCCAATTGCATAATGGGATAACAAGGAAAGAATTTGTGGGAATGGCTGGTTTCAATTACCTAACTACAATGGGCTTGTCAACATCGTTTGTAGACTAAAGTTTACTATAATGACCAAGAACTCAAGAGTTTTATTCCAAATATGCCTTTCTTCTTACCATGTCTCAGAAAAAGGTAGACCATCAGCCACTAAATTTAAACTTCAATAAACTCTGAATTACCTTCGTAATCTCTAATAATCAAGCTAGCTCTTAAGAAAACTTCGACTTCTTATCAGTTTATTCTTATTTTATTATAAATAACACCAAGTATTCAACTGTTGACATAGTTCATTTTTATAGGTTTCTCAGTAACCTCGTTTTATTATCCTTTATAGTACTTTTCCTCTTTTTTTGATAAATATTCTTGAACAATTGTGTGTTTTCTCCTTCTCACATCATCCTGACCCTAAACATACATTTTATACTTCTCTTCACTTGCATGACTTTCATTGAAAATACCATTGTTTCTCTTTGGTTCAGATCCAAAGGCGTCCCCTTTTTATACCTTTTTAATCATTTTCATGTCTTTTAGGCTCTTGTTCATATACTTCTTGGTATAACTTTTGCCTAATAATTGTCTTATGATTCTCTGACCCTTAGGTGCATATTAACTCAGTTGATTTGTCTTTATTTTTGAAAACTCATCTTCATTCTTTTAGTCATTAACTATTTGTTTTAAAATTTATTGTACTCTGCTTTGGACCATTTAGTGGATGCAAAGCCATATCAAATGTGATTCTTGTTCTCAGATTATTACAGTATAGTTAGGAAAGTGCAAAACCATATACAAAAATGTGAATACTAATATAAGGCAGCAAATAAAGTGTAAATGAATGGTTCAATTTTGTGGAACCATCATATTTTCCCCTATTTTTTACATTCAAAATTTTTTTAGAAGCAGTATGCTCATCTTTTATAATTTAGGAAAATATGCCCGCTCTATCCATATTCTCCTCTTATTAAATCTTTCCACCAAGTGTTGAAAAAAAAAAAGAAAAAAAAAGGACCTAACTGAAATATCCAAGTTGGTTCAGTTTGGAGAACAGCAATCACCCTGAAACTATGAAAGGATCACCATGGTTGCTGTGACTGTGGACATTCAAATATTGTGATCCAGGCATCTGCATGTTTGAGCTGAAGCTATAAAGTCATCAAAGTGTAATTCCAGCTTCTTGAATGACATAGTACCAGCTTTCCTACTCCTATTTTAAAAATAATTTCCCAAGACAATTTAGTGAGGGGCTTACCCACAATTACTTGAGTTATAAATCTAGTTATAGTAGCATACTTTTTGTGCTATTAAAAGAATTCTTCCAGTTCTCCCTTAGAAATAATTATTTTTGGGGAGCACTCTCTGCAGCATCATTTTGCTCCTATGAAGTAACACTTTTTCATAAAATTAGAAAAACATAAAACTTCAGAACTGGAACATTCTGAAAAGTTAATCCAACTGATCACAAAATAAAAACAAGAGAATAAAGTAGGATATTTGAAAATATTGCCTGATAAAGGAATCAGAGAAAAGACTGTGTTATAGCAGAACTTGGATGATCACAGACTGAGCTACAAATCAAGAGAGACAAAGACCTGGCAGAATCCAGGTAACAAGCAGAAGGGATGTTGGGAACAAAAGCACATATGAATTGGATGATAAATCCAAGAAAGGACTTCCCAAAGAGTATGCCAACCACTAGATTTAGATGATCATTGGTGCCAAAAAACAAGTGTATGTGTACAGGGAGGAGTGGGCAAATAAATATGGGAATTTCTGGATTATACAATATTTGAGAGGTTTTATTTGTCTATTTGTTTATCAGGACTTCTTAGAGACATTCGTATGCTTGCTTGGAACAATAAAGAGATAAATATATTGCATAGCTGGTCACCACTTAATCTGTTTTAGGTCTGTCTTGTGAATACAGCAGAATACTGACTTTTGCTTCATTAGGTAATTTGAAATTCTTTTTCTATCAATAGGTAATACAAGCTGTTGTACAACTGTTGATATGAATAACTTTGGCCTCAGTCATTTAATACTTTTATGTTATACACATCCACATAGATTTTCATTTATATAGCTTGTTTCATATTTTCTCTTTCTTTCTCTGTGTGTATGTGTATGTGGATATGCCTTAGTCCATTTCTGTAGTTTATAACAGAATATCTGAATCTGGGTAATTTATTTAAAAAACAAACAAACAAACAAACAAACAAACAAAAAAAACAGAGTATTTCTTATAGTTCTAGAGCCTGAGAAGTCCAAGATCAAAGGGATGTATCTTATGAGGGACTTCTTAATGGTAGGTACTCTCTATAGGGTCCCGAGCCAGGCAGGGCATTACATGTGAGGAGGCTGAGTGTGCTAGTTCAGGTCCCTCTTCCTCTTCCAATAAAGCCAGCAGTCTCACTCTTGGGACAATCCATTAATTCATTAACTCATTAATCTATTAATTTATGTATAGATTACTTTATTGATGAGGGCAGAGTCCTCATGACCGAGGCTCCTCTTAAAGATCCCACCTTTCAGTATTGCCATATCAGAGATTATGTTTCAATATGGGTTTTGGAGGGCACAAACATTCAAACATTAGCAGTGTGTAATCAGTATATCTTTTGGCATTTATAAAGGTTTGTATTTTTTAAATATTTGCAGTATTGGTTTTAATGCCACAATTAAGCTGGATGTTAAAAATCACTCCTAATTTAATGTTTAAAATAATAAATATTAATTTAGTTCATGAATATGTGGGTCAGTGATTTAGGCTGCGTGGTTCCTCTGGTTAAAGCTAGACTTACTCATACATCTGGGACTATGCTGGCAGTTGGCTGGGACAACTTAGCTCTTCTCCATCTCTGTCTTACGTTTCTCCAGAAGGTGAGGCCAGACAACTTATAGAAAAAGCAGAATTGCAAGAGTCTAAAAAGCAACAGGCAAGTACTTTTTCAAATCTCTGAATATAACTGTGACCTTCCCATGAGCCAAAAGAAATAACATGGTTAAGTCCAGAAATATAGTGTGAAGGTCAACAGGAAGGATGAAGAGACAGGGTTATTTTTGCAATTATGACAGTTACAATTATTCTAATGCCTTTATATAATACCCATAGTCATCCATTTTGTGAGGTACAGACAGGGAAAGATGGTCCACTTCCACAACACATGGGAATTACGGGAGTACAGTTCAAAAATTGAATGGGAAGTCCCTACTAGGTTAACAAATTGTTGGAAGAAATAAACTTGAAGGTTTATGAAGTAGTACTTGAAGAGCAAATGCTAGATATTTAGGGTTTAGGGAAGATGTAGTAAAAAGGTATGATGATGGGACTATATGGCTGGTGTATTAGTCTGTTTTCATGCAGCTGATAAACACACACCTGAGACTGGGAAGAAAAAGAGGTTTAATTGGATTTACATGGCTGTGGAGGCCTCAGAATCATAGTGGGAGGCGAAAGGCACTTCTTACATTCCAGGGTCAAGAGAAAACTGAGGTAGATGCAAAAGCGGACACTGCTGATAAAACCATCAGATCTCATGAGACTTATTCACTACCATGAGAACAGTATGGAGGAAACTGCCCCCAGGATTCGTATTATCTCCCAACAGGTCCCTTCCACAACACATGGGAATTACGGGAGTACAATTCAAGATGAGATTTGGGTGGGGACACAGCCAAACCATATCATTCCACTCCTGGCCCCTCTAAATCTCATGACCTCACATTGCAAAACCAAACATGCCTTTCCAACAGTCCCCCGAGGTCTTAACTCATTTCAGTATTAACTCGAAAGTCCACAGTTCAACGTCTCATCTGAGACAAGGCAAGTCTTTTCCGCTTACAAGCCTCTAAAATCAAAAGCAGGCTAGTTACTTCCTAGACAAAATGGAGGTACAGGTACTGGGTAAATACAGCCACTCCAAATGGGAGAAATTGGCAAAAACAAAGGGGTTACAAGGCCCATCCATGCAAGTCCAAAATCCAGCGGGGCAGTCAAATTTTAAAGCTACAAAATGATCTCCTTTGACTACATGTCTCACATCCAGGTCACACTGATGCCAGTGGTGGGTTCCCATAGTCTTGGGCAGCTCCGCCCCTGTGACTTTGCAGGGTATAGACCCCTCCTGGCTGCTTTCATGGGCAGTCACTGAGTGTCTGCAGCTTTTCCAGGCACATGGTTCATGCTGTCGGTGGATCTACCATTCCGGGGTCTGGAAGAAGGAGGCCCTCTTCTCATAGCTCCACTAAGCGGTGTCCTAGTAGGGACTCTGTGTGGGGGCTTCAACCCCACATTTCCCTTCTGCACTGCCCTAGCAGAGGTTCTCCATGAGAGCCCTGCCACTGCAGCAAACTTCTGCCTGGTCATCCAGATGTTTCCATACATCTTCTGAAATCTAGGTAGGGATTCCCAAACCTAAACTCTTGAATTCTGTGCACCCTCAGGCTCAACACCACATGGAAGCTGCCAAGATTTGGGAATTGCACCCTCTGAAACCATGGGCTGAGCTGTACCTAGGCTCCCTTTAGCAATGGCTGGAGTGGCTTGAGTGGACACAGGGAACCAAGACCCTGGCTGCACACAGCCTGGGACCCTGGGCCCAGCCCAGTAAAACACTTTTTCCTCCTAGGTTTCCAGGTCTGTGATGGGAAGAGCTGCCATGAAGACCTATGACATGTCCTGAAGACATTTTCCCCAATGTCTTGAGGATTAACATGCAGGTCCATGTTAGTTATGCAAATTCCGCAGCCAATTAATTTCTCCTCAGAAAACGGGATTTTCTTTTCTATTGCATTGTCAGGCTGCAGATTTTCTGAACTTTTATCCTCTGCTTTCCTTATAAAACTGAATGCCTTTAACATCACCCAAGTCACCTCTTGAGTGCTTTGCTGCTTAGAAATTTCTCCTGCCAGATACCTTGAATCATCTCTCTCAAGTTCAAAGTTCCACAAATCTCTAGGGCAGGGGGAAAATGTCACCAGTCTCTTTGCTAAAACATAACAAAAGTTATGTTTGCTCCAGTCGCAACTAGTTCCTCATCTCCATCTGAGACCACCTCAGCCTGGGCCTTATTGTCCATATCACTATCAGGCTTTTGGTCAAAGACATTCAACAAGTCTCTAGGAAATTCCAAACTTTCCCACTTTTCCCTGTCTTCTTCTGGGCCCTCCAAACTGTTCCAACCTCTACTTGTTACCCAGTGCCAAAGTCGCTTCCACATTTTCAGGTATCTTTTCAGCAACGCTCCACTTTACTGGTACCAACTTACTGTACTAGTGTGTTTTTGCACTGCTGATAAAGACATACCCAAGACTGGGAAGAAAAGAGGTTTAATTGGACTTACAGTTCCACATGGTTGGGGAGGCCTCAGAATCGAAGCAGGACACGAAAAACACTTTTTACATGGCAATGGCGAGAGAAAAATGAGGAAGATGAAAAAGTGGAAATCCCTGATAAAACCATGAGATCTCTTGAGACTTATTCACTACCATGAGAACAGTATGGGGGAAAGTGCTCCCATGATTCAAATTATCTCACACCAGGTCCCACCCACAACACATGGGAATTATGGGAGTACAATTCAGGATGAGACTTGGGTGGGGACACAAAGTCAAACCATATCAGCTGGATTAGGAAGGACAAGATCTTGTAAGTGAGGGGCTAAAGAATTGAGAGACAAGACTTTCATTAATAAATAAATAAACACCTTCATTCTGAAATAAATCTTAGAACAATCAGAATCAAAGAAAACCCATTCCTTCGTTGCAAAAATATTTACTGCATGTTTACTCTGTATCTAGTTTTGTCTTCTACACTAAAGATATGGTAGTGGTGATCAATACAAACCAGGTGCTGCTCTCATGGAGGTGACATTCTAGCGGGTCAGTGTAGCAGGGGGTTAAATTAAATTGAGCATTGAACCAACCAAGCTTGTGATAGAATCAGTATGTCCTCCATTTAATGTTGAGCTCTCTTGCAAAATCCTAAATAAATTTATTGAAAAGCAATTAATATTATAGAGGTTGTAGATATACAGTTGGCAAAAATAATAAAATTGCTAGTTCATTTAAAACCTGAAATTATCTATAAGACATCATCTCATATTCACGTAGAAGTAGGCTGTGTGTATCTATCATTGGGCCTTTCTCATATGTTGAAACAAATATATTTACATTAATATAGATAACTAGTTTATACACTGGATCCACTTGATTGTGATAGATTATCCATGGTATCTTCTACAAAGCTTCCATATAAAGAATGTCCACCAAGGGAGTCCTCAAAGGGGATCTTTGCCACAGTTATCACAAGGCATATCCATCATGTTTCTTCTCTTGTACCAATTTCTCAGCTACTGCCCACAACACCTGAAGAAATGTCCACATTGATAATTATTAACAGAGCCTCTTAAAATAATATTAGCATCCATGTCAGATTATTGTCTCCAGATGCTCCACATTATTCTCGGTAATTCATTAGCATTCCAGAGGAGATGTAAGTCTTGTGTGGAGGTGGGGAAGGGGGTAGACTTCTAGGTAGTTTCATGCCACAGCTGTCCTTGGGCTATGAAGCCATGTTCTTGTGTCCAGAGTTTCCAAACATCCCCTAGAACAGCTTCTCTAACTAGCCATCAGCTCCAGCTGAATCCATGAAGACATACGTCCCAGTATATAGGAGCATGAACCCTGCAATAACATTCCTTCACAATCCCTAAATTTGCAGACTCTAACAAGACATCTATTTATAATGAATACCTTTTAAATATATTTGAATGGGCGATTAAATTCTGAACTGTAAATAGAGGTAGATTATCTAAAGTCATTTTAAAAACTTATACTAAACTTTTAATATAAATATGTAGAAATTTAATCCCTAAAATATTTCTCAATATATCAACATATTGTAAAAAAATAAGTTATTACATGAGAAGATAAAATGTGGATAAGCTTCTTTATCTTTACCTTCAATCATGAATTTTTACCATAGAAATAGGAATCATTAAATGTAACTGATTCACAGATGAGATGTTGGGAACACCAGCAGAGGCAAAGACAAAACTGAATCCTCTGTCTGCGAAGCCAACTCTACACTTTTCCAGAGAAGATCTTCACCCCAAAATTCAAAACATATTGGTCAACCAGTATCCTTTGGGAGTCATTCATTCCCGGATTTTTTTTGGTTTAAGTATAGAAAAATAAAATATTATATAGATGAAGTAGCACTTATTTTTGCTTTTTTATTGGTTTCTTCTTTTAAACTGTGATTGTTCTATGATTTATAAGATTATAATACAAATATGTGTGAAGTTTAGCAATGAAATACAGGGGAACAACACTACAAATTTAATAACAATCAAATTATTAGTACCCTCAAAGATCACTTTGATAGTAATCCATCCAAGTAAACTGATCTGACCTGATTAAAATGGAATTTAGCATTTGTTTCTGGGTATGTGAAGAAGTTTTGGTTCACATAAAAAGAGTGCCATTTTTTCAAGTACTTGATTTGGTTGAGTGATTTTGTAACGGCAATAAAAAAAAGAAATGGAACATTTTCTACTTGACACTTTTCTGTTCTAAAAAACAAAACACCTCAATTGATCAAAATAATATGGTCAGCATAATTATTATTTACGATTTCCTAAGGAAACAAAAACAATATGTAAAAACTGAATAATCTGGTCTTTCAACTGTGACCTCTTTGGATTTCAACAGGTTTCCTTTTAGCTGAAAAGTAACAATTCTAAATCTATTGAGAAATATTCTACACTTAAGCTACTGATCACTTTCATAGCTACCTACTACATACCTTTCTTAGTACAATCAGTACAATCACGTGGCATTGGCGTGAAACAGCAGCAATACTCTGATATTGAAATCAAACAACAAACGGCCCTTAAAGATTATAATCTCTGGTAAACTTTTGTTCAGAAAACTGTCCTTGGAAAAACTGAATTCCATAGTCATATTTTTCTTAAAACATTTCACAAGTCATTTTTGCTCCTTGTTTTTTTTGTTCTTCCCTCTTTTGTGTTTGGTGTTTTAACCTCTATATTCCAAAGTCATAACACAACTTTCAACTTGCCTCTAAGTATTGAGAATTTACTATTTATTGTTAGCTTTTGTCGTAAAAAGAAAAAATGTTACCTAAGAGGGAGAAATTAGGTTAACTAAGTGGCCTGCCCATAACTCTCTGAGGAGATTATTTAATTGTGTTTTGTAAATAAGAAAGAATGAGAAACTTTTTTCTCTTTCTCCTTTAAAAGAGAGCCAATAGGGCTTAGCTCCAGGAAGCCTGAGAAGATTTTTCATGTGGGGGAGAGCTGAAGCTTGTATTTTCCAAGACCTAGGCTCCTGACAAAGAATTGGACTATTGGAAGAGGGGTACAATAGTTTCATGAAAGCGGCTGCTAGACCTGTTTCTAAAGGAAGTTCTTAGAACTGACTAGGAGACAGATATTTGTGAGGTTTTGCGTTGAAGAGGTTCCTCCTCCATGCAGTGGATGGGAAGCAGTGGGGTGGGTAGTTGTAGGATAGTTCTGGATATTAGGCACATTAGAGAGAAGCCAAGTTTTCGTTTGAGAAGATGGCAGCAGTGCTCCACACTATGGAACACTAGCACTTACTAGTAATAAAGTGTAGCCTCAGAGCCATGAGACCCTCATAGTGTAAGACCAAGTGCCCTGCTTTCCCATGACAACCCTCGGGTATCTTATCTGCTAAAAAACGGAAGAATCTACCTCTGAAGACTTGTCTAAGTGCTTTTCCACCAATTATGGCAGGTCATTTTAATTTGATTAAAGTATTTGAATCTAGTGGAGCAAACTCAGAAAATTTACAAAAACTATTATTTAGCCCGGGCCAGCTAATTTTCAAGAACTGCCGAAGTTGTCAGGTCTCTTATCTACACTTCCCATCTGAAAAGAAAAGTAAAATTTTCAGCCTAGCACTTACTCCAAGTTTGGTTTCCTAAGTAAGAGGTGGAGGGACAATTTCAGGTTATATTTGCATCAATAATTTGGAATTTTTTTCTGGTTACTGCATTCCTCTGTGGTTTGCCTCCAATTTCTTGCGTTACTAGGTTTTATTTTGGACATGTCTGTCATTTTTCAGCATTTCTGAATTTGTGTATTTTGACTAATATTATAATTTGTTTCTCTAAATGTATTCCACTTTTTTTTCTTATGAAATCTCTTCCAAAATATATTGACATTACGGATCTCAATCTTTGTTTAAGATCTGTGGTTTGAACTGAGTTCAAGCGGGCAAAGGACATGAACAGACACTTCTCAAAAGAAGATATTTATGCAACCAACAAACATGAAAAAAAGCTTAACATCACGGATCATTAGAGAAATGAGAATCAAAACCACAATGAGATACCATCTCATGTCAGTCAGAATGGCGGTTATTAAAAAGTCAAGAAACAACAGATGCTGGTGAGGCTGCACTGTTGGGAATGTAAATTAGTTCAACCATTGTGGAAGACAGGGTGGAGATTCCTCAAAGACCTAGAACCAGAAATACCATTTGACCCAGCAATCCCATTACTGGATACATACCCAAACGAATATAAATCATTCTATTATAATGACACATGCACATGTACATTC
The DNA here is from genome assembly GCF_047675955.1 of Chlorocebus sabaeus. Classification (NCBI taxonomy): domain Eukaryota; kingdom Metazoa; phylum Chordata; class Mammalia; order Primates; family Cercopithecidae; genus Chlorocebus; species Chlorocebus sabaeus. The sequence goes on along the minus strand of NC_132910.1, from coordinate 76,591,735 downwards.
ATTTCAGCACTAGTCACAATAGCAAAGGCATGGAATCAACACAAATGTCCATCAAAGATAGATTGGATAAAGAAAATGTGGCATATATACACCATGGAATACCACACAGGAATAAGATAATGTCTTTTTCAGGGACATAGATGGGGCTGGAGGCCATTATCCTCAGCAAACAAATGCAGAAACAGAAAACCAAACACTGCATATTCCATGTTCTCATTTACAAGTGGGAGCTGAACAATGAGAATACATGGACACAGGGAGGAGAACAACACAAACTGGGGCCTGTTGGCAGGATGTGGCGGGAAGGAGAGAATCAGGAAAAATAGTTAATTCATGCTAGGCTTAATACCTAGGTGATGGGTTGAGAGGTGCTGCAAACCACCATGGCACATGTTTACCTATGTAACAAACTGCACATCCTGCACATGTACCCCAGAAATTAAATTAAAATAAAAAATGTATGGCTAGAAAAAGTTAAACTTACATATTTGAATAAGCATTCTATGCATCCATATTAAAACACACAGGAACAAAATGAGCATATAATATGTCTGTCTATCACTATTGTCTTCATAAAGTTAGGAGCCCTCTCCTGGCCATCTTTGAATTCTTAAATAGTATCCCTTGGCCTATGAGATAACATGATGGGTGATAAACATCTACTCAATGAGTTATTGAGTGAGTAAGTGAGTGGATGTCCTGAGGCAAGTTCCAAATTCCTATACAAAAAGAAACTCCAAAAACCCCTCTGTTGTTACCGAAGATTCACTCTTACAAATCAGCCTTTGTGGAACCTGATAAGTCAGAAAACTAGTTTAATATATCTAGTCATTCTAATTAACAAAGGTATTAAATTTTGGAAAACAAAACGAGAAAAAAAAATAGCCTTTCTACAAATTGGGAAAAAAACTCTACAAGTACTTATAAAAATACAATTATTATATAACAGCTTTAAAATCTCTTCCTTTTACTTTCATGTCTAGAAAATGACCACACCTCTCTATCTTCAAAGACTGTCAAAATATTCAATTTCTAGGACACATACTAAGTGAACTTGTGGTGCTGGGGGGGCATTTATGAAAAACTCTTCAATATACTGGGACTATTTAGAGGCATGGTAACAATTCTGTTTTAAAAGATGGCCTAGTACCACTCATTGACTGTTTCTTCATCTATTTACCTAGTCAATGGTTACCACTGTATACAAGATGACAAATATTTAAATGAAACAATATAACACATTGATAGCATTAAAAATTTATTGAAGTTTCAATTATAGTGGCATAAATATTTATAAAATGCTAGAGGAAGCTCTGCACATTAAGAATGTAGTATCAAGGTTAAATATTTAAGTGAGTATGGAATATATTTTAGGATAATTCCTAAAAATTAATATTTCAAATGGATAGTTTTGTTTCCAATTATATATTCATTGCTTGGTAACAAGCACTAGCATTTTGAAGAATGTAAAAACATTATTCTCATCTATTATTTATATTTCATTTGTTCGTTCTGATTTTAAATATTTAAATAAGTTATCAGTGTATGAGCTTAACAATAATACTATCAAATATATATATGCACATATACTATACATATTTAGCAATTTCAAACTAGACACTACATAATATCACAAATTATTCTTTTTTTAGAATTTCTTCACTATATTCTGAGTGTTTTTTAAATAATTTTACTTTATACGGAGTTCTATTTGATGAATTATAATAGTTGATAATTCTATTCAAATATCACATATCTTGCATCTTGTGCCAAGTCTAAAGCTCAGAAACCTTTTCTATTCCCAAAGTTCAAATCTATGGAGATAAAATATCTGGTCAAAGAAATTATCCTGAGACTAAACATATTAAAATATGCATACAATAAAAGAGTTTACATTAATAAAAGAGAAGAGATCTATCATTCAAGTTTCTTCGATTTCCTTATATTCAGGGAATCAGGTAGACTCACACAAACACACACATCCCTATAAACATATACTGTTAAAATGAAGGAGAGCTTGAACAGGAACTCCACGACTGAAAGGTTAGAAGACTGTGCTAAAGGATAGCATATTGGAAAATATAAAGGGCAAAGGAAAGACAAGAGTCATTGGAAAACTGACGTTAAAACTGAGGACATTTGCTTTTAAAATCTAAACTTGAAGCAAACTGTTAAATCTTCTCTGCTATGGAGAATCACTGACCGTCAGCAGAGAACACTGGAATCAGCTGACCCCTTGATGTTAAGACTCTCTTCCCTCCATTCCCTCCATTTTCTCTATCATTGTCTTCTTCCCTTCCTGCCTTCTTCCCTTTCTCCTTTCCTTTTCCCCTCTCTCTTGCATCTCTGTCCTTTCCTCTTCCTCCCTGTATTGCAATTCTCTCCCACTCGCGTCTTTGTCTGTCCCTCTTAGCTTGTGTTAAAAAGCATTAATGAACATTTGTTCAATGGAAACTCTAGAGTATGATTCCAGAGCCCACATTCTTAGCCCCTCATGTATAACTGCATTGTATGACTTACATATCTTTCCATCTAGAACCTCAAAGACATAGCAAATAGGGCTTATAATAATGCTCTCATCGTGTTGGATGATGCTTTTGATCCAAATAATATGCGTGTGTGTGAATGTGTGTGCATATGTGTAATTTTAGAACATTTTAAAAATTACTTTCCATATCTGTTTTTATTAACTGTTAATCCTTTTAAAAGACACTCTTAAGAAATGAATTTAAAATCTCTTTATTATTGCAATTACCAGAATAAAAATCCTGTGCAGTGTGCACAGTCACCGTTCTGTGGCTGCCAAAAGCCTAATGGACATCTATTTACTATGTACCAGGCCCTTTTCTCTAGGATGAGGATAAAACAAGCTTCTGATTTCCAGTAGATTACATTGTTATTTGAGGAGACAGAAAATATGATAAACAAATACAAAATTAAACACTGTGTCAAGTGGCAAGAATTGCATGAAGAAAAAATAGCACAGGACAAGGAAGAGACAATTGTTTCCTAAGAGGAATATTATTTGAGACTGATGACAGTGGCAAATTTCTGTTCACTCCTTGGCTTAGAGATTTCTTCTATGTACAGATAATGTTAACTCCAAATTCATACTACATGTCACAAAGGGGCCCTAGGGGTTTGGAATTTTTACGAAAGAGATAGATGATTGATATTGATTGATTGATAGATAATTCATATGTATATATAAAATCTATATTTTATTCTTCGGGGATGGTGGCAGTTTCCAGTTTTATGCAGTCATCTCAGTTCCAGTTTGTTTGTTTGTTTGTTTGTTTAACTTTTGTGCCTGGAAGCCGTATTCTGTGTTTCAGGTTCCAACACAGGCATTACTATCTCCGACCCTAGCTCTAAAATATCATCTCTGTTCTGATGCCCTTTCAGCCTTTACTCTATTCGTTCAAAAGCATATTGCAAACTTATTTCAAGATTATTACTTCAAGTTTCCTCTTTAATTTTGGCTTCTAGGGACTTCTGAGATTGTGTGTTTGTTAAAAATGCAATCTTTCTAGGTGTTCGTACTGGGAATCACAGTTTATTAGTTCAATTCATTATATTGTTGGCTGCTGTGGCATTAAACTCCCCTAGATTTCCTCAGTAATTTAAATATTCTTCCCGTGGGTTCTTCCAAATTTTAATTTTGTTTATAATTTCAATGTTTCTTAGAATCTAATAGTGAAGAAAACATATTTGTGGTTAGGCCATTAACTCTTCTATATTTGTAGCAGAGACATTTAGTAAAAATACAAAAAAATTAATGCTCCAATAAATCCAGCATGGTATGCTATTTCTGCCATATTAAAAAAGTTTTTCCCCTGATATTTTCTTTCTCTGCTCATCCCTTCCCCTAAATTTAAATGCTAGTCCATTTAGTGCTCTGCTACTTAAAGAGGAAAGTTAAACTATCAAGGAGAAAATAGAGGACTCTCTCCCCAACTCTAGAGTTCCAGAAGGCTAAACCTTTAAAGGAAAACAAAATGCTCACAACCTAGAAAACGATTCTAAATAAAGCAAAATGAATTAAACTGAGGCTTGCTTGTACCATCGTTCAGTCTAGGACACAAGACAGGTGACCCAAGCTAATAGTGGTAGAGGTTGAGAAACAGTTGGAAGAGAAATTTTGATTATGTGGATAAAGGTGGGCCTCAAGGAAGGAGAAGTCTGCTCTTCAGTACTTGGATGAAAACTTCAGGGAAGAGCAACGCACATCTATAGTGTGTTGCAGGTCACTGAGAGTAGAGGGTGATAATGAACCATTCTATGATAGAACTGTGTACATGCTGTATCTAAACAAGTTCAGCTTTAGTTACTATTACAACAGAAAGATGTGGGAGAAACAGATCCCCTACCATGTTCTCTCAGTCAAGAAAATAGCGAATTTTAACTGAGAAGACCTGGAAGTCATAAAGCTAGGAGTAGAGGACATATCTACTGCATGGATCAATGACTATCAGTGTTCTATAACCATCTCCGCAGATGCCAAAGAGGACACGTAGCACTGACAAGGATGGCTTACTGCTTACTAGTGTCTTACTATGACATAAGCCTCCCTAATATTATATGCAAGTTGAGAAAAAGAATTGATTCCAAATTGATTGAGGATTATTACCAGCACCACAAAAGAATGGAGGAGAAAAAAAAAAAAGTTGAGTTATAGAAACTATGAACAAGTTATATTGTTTAGGTCGGGTGCGGTGGCTCACGACTGTAATTCCAGCACTTTGGGAGGCCGAGGTGAGTGGATCATTTGAGATCAGGAGTTCGAGACCAGCCTGACCAACATGGTGAAATCCTGTTTCTACTAAACAAAAATACCAAAAAAAAAAAAAAAAAAAAAAAAAAAAAAAAAAAAAAGTTGTATTGTTACATAGGCTGTGTTTAAATCTGCACCAGAAATGTTGCTTCCTCAACCCAAACTTCTCTTTCTAGTTTATTTGATTAAAACATTTCATCCTGAAACACACTAAATATTTTGTTCTTTTCTTTTAGTAGCAAAAACACATAACACTTGATATGTATGTTTTCTAAAGTACTGATTTCAAATTAATATTTACAGCCCGACTCAAATACATTCTTTTGTTCATCTCACAGGGGACGCTGAAACTGCTCAGGCACATTCCCAAGAACCAATTGCACCCGTTAATTCCCAACTCCACATTTATCAATGTCTCCAGCTAGCTCAAAATTGTCGATAATTGGAGTATTTACACCTCAGAAATCAGCAAATATTATAACTGGGGCTTCCCCTCCCCTAAGAGTCAGTTGTTAAATATTCCTCCACACACCACGGCCACTGTATGTTTAGCACTGGAGAGCCCCATCACATATGACATTCTTTAAGAATCCTAGGATTTAGAGAATTCTAATTAAGTGAAAGTTGTGTTTTATGTTTTAAAAACTTGAATCATTGGATTTATGAAACGGCTTCTAGAAGGCTAAGATCCAATTGCTTGGTCTCCCTATGGATAAAGCCTACCCAGAATCTTGCATAGATCAAATGCACATTCTGACTACTGGAGTCACAGCCACAACCACAGACACAGCAGCGTCCTTACAGCAGCAGACCTGTGAGCCAGAGGGTGGATTCTATATTAGTCCTTTCATGGAAAACAGAGTAGTAAGAAATCACATCATGTAAGATGCTCTGTGAGTAGATATACAATTATAATGTTGTTTTTATCCTTTTTTAAAGAGTACTGACCAGTGTCAAATCTTTAAAAAAAAATAGTGCTGAGGAAATTAAAGGAAGGAAATGAAATGTACTGCAATGGCATATATAGTTTATCTGACTTTAGAGAATTCAGAGATAAAGGATGAAAGACTTGTTCCAGAAGCAAAGGGTGGGAGTTCCTTTTATCAAGTGAAATGAATATAAGTGAATTAAAAGACCACTCAAAAATGACTTTGTTTATTCTCCAGACCTCCTGTGCTTTATCTTTTTACAGAAAATAACAGTCTGTGGATCCTCTGCGTAAAGTCCTATGTGACAAGAGAAGAGACAGTGGGGCAGAGAGTGAGGCTAAAGACAGGAAAACACAAAGTTAAAAAAAATAAAATAGCATAAGGGTTGCCTGGAGGGAAGAAAAAGGGAGGACGGTAAAGGCTTATAGAAAAGTGGGCAATTTCCAGACCCCACACAGACTTCCTTGGACAATAGGGAAAAGCCTCAGGTTTTCATAGTCCCAAAGATTTAGACGACATGATACTGAGTAATGACTGCTGGCTCCAACGCCAAGTCAGTTGTCTCGACTCACTGTAGTTTATAACAGTTATTACATTAGCCTCTGATGCCAAAAAAATAATAAAAACTGGATATTTCCCTAAATCACAACCCATTTTCATTTGGAAAGGGTCTATAATACTTTCCTCTCAGACTGATATTTTTATATAGTGCTCAAAGGTATTCAATCCTCCAACATTTTTCTGTCAGTCCTGTCATACGAAACTAAAACATACGTGATGTTCAAAGAAAATGAAAACGTTACCATTTTTATGTGTTTTATAACTTTTTAACTAAGTCATATGATTGATGCTAGAAATTGCCTTTGCTATACTGAAACTAATATCTATTAATTGCTATGTATGGGCTGGAAATATTTTAGTTAAAAGTACATTAACTTTTTTTTAGAAAAATCCATAGTGCAATGTTGTGGGAACACAACACATGAGTAAACTGTAGCAATGCATAGGGAGCGGATATTTGAGCCGCTTTCCTTCAAGAATGTATAAAATAATTCAAATGGAGTTTTGTTAAGTAGATTCATGTCAGTAGTGATTTAGAATAAGAACGAATTCTACTGAGAAGATAAGAGATTATAATGAGGGGGGAAACGTGATTCAGTGTCTTCTGTACACTAGATCAGTTTAATAATCTCAGGTTAAGGATTTTATCCATGTATCCAACAAATATTCATTGGTACCTGATGTATACCAGGTACTCATCTAGGCACTAGAGATACAAAAAGGAAAAATAGACCAAAAATATACATAATTTTGGATAATTTCCCTAGGTGTCCAACCAACTAGGGGATGGAGGCTGAATTCTATTAGAAAGTAAAGGTCCCTAAAAGAAAAAAAAAAAGAAAATAAAGGTCCCTGATTGCACTGGGTGGTGTATTAACACGAGGGGAAAGGGGGTAAACTGGCTTGGCCCTCTTCTCTGTCCTTGCTGATCACCTGCTGAAGAATGTGGTTGTAACCAGTTAATAAGGGTCTGTCTTGATTTTCTTTCTCAATGTGCAGCATCTTAAGCCCTTAGTGTCAAGTGGAGGGTAGACATCTTTCCTCTTTCCTAAACCTGTGAGATTCACTAGTAGCTGGATATTTGCATTAAAATAAATTTCTTCAAAAGTCCAGTATGAGGAAGTTGGAAAATTGTTTTCCCTCTTTTTAATAAAGGACCTTTTTGAAGAACTCTACTTCTATCCTCCTCCTTGAAAATTAACTTCAACTTCACATTTTATCTAGGGAGAAGCTAAATGCATCAATATTTACATGCTTTTATTTGTAATTTAAACCTGGAATTTTTCATTTCTTGAATTATCCTTTGATTCTGTTATATTTTGCTTGGTTTTTTTTTTTAATGTGAAGGGTTTTTTTTGTTTTGTTTTTAATATTCCATCAGATTTGAAGTCAAAAAGGCTGAGGAAACTGATTTTGTGTCCCTTCAGACTAAGCAGAGACTGGCTTCCTCTTCTCTGTTTGTATCACGAAATGTCACCTGAAATTTATTCCTTGACTCTTTCAATAATAAAATCTATTTGAGACTTTATAACAAAATTTACTTTGGGAACTTTAACCATACAAGTCTTATAAGTGTCCCTCAATTATGCCAGTCTCAATCCTGCTAAAAATCTATGCCTCATGCTGAGATCATTTCTCCTTCAACACCCCCGCACGTCTTTTCATTTAGTTAACTCCAATTCATTCATCACATAGTGTTTCTTAAGCACCACGCCCATCAGTTTAAGTTGGATTTGTGATGTTATACATTCTGCAGAATCAGGTAACTTTCCTATATGCCATTTAACAACATATAATCTTTGACTTTTTAATACCGAAACTTACAGAAAAACTAATATGGTGAATTTCCACGTGCCCGTCACCACTCAGTGTCAACAATAACAACCCATGGAAAATATTGTTGTTGTTTCTGCTTAACAGTTTAAAGTTAAAATATAAATATAACAATAGTTAGCACTTTAAACATATAATTTTAATAATTTTGACTGATATATACAGGTGTGGTGAAACCATCATTGCAATCTTAATATAGAGCATTTCTCTTATCCTAAAATGTCCCTCCAGCCTTTATGGTGTCAATCTTATACCATCTCTTTATCAAGTTGTCTCATGTCTTAAATTGTAAAAATGTTGCATAGATTTTGAATCAAATTTTTAGGTCAGATATACTTCTTGCCTCGTCTGTGATTTGCCTATTCATTTTCTTAACAGCATTTCTGGAAGAGCAAAAGATTTTGGGAGGCCAAGACAGGAGAATCACTTGAGGCCCAGACTGTGGAAGAAGTCTGGGCAACAGAGCAAGACCTGTCTCTATAAATAGTAAAAACATTTATTTTTTAATATTTATGAGGTCCAATTTACCAATTTATTTTAGGATATTATATAATTTTGGGGTCCTAGCCAAGAAATCTATCCAGAACTCAAGATTACAAAGATTTTTATTCTATCTTCTTCTAAAAGTTTTCTAATTTTAGGTGTAACTTTTGGATCTATCATCAGTTTTAGTTAGTTTTTCTTTAAGGTATGAAGTAACCTTCAAATTTAATTTTGCATAAAGATATTCAATTGTTCCAGCATCCTTTCTAAAAAGAGGCCTTTCTCCAGTGAAGTGCCTTGGCATCCTCATGAAAATCAGTTGACCATATATTTGTGGATCTATTTCTGGTTGCTTTATTATTTTGCTTCGATCACTAGTCTAATTTTAACTCACAACTACATTGTCTCATTCACTATAGCTTTATACTAAGTCTTGTAATTAGGTAGAGTATATCCTCCAACTTTAATCTTTTTTAAAAACAGTTTTGGTTATTCCCAGTCCTTTGGATTTTCATATTAAAATATTAAAATCAGCTTGTTGATTTTCATTCAAAAAAATTCTTGCTGAGATTGTCTTAAATCTTTACATCAAATTTTATAAAATTAACATTTTAACAATATTTATTCTTCTAATTAACAGATATATATCTCTCTCCATCTACTTGGATCTTCTTGAATTCTCTCAGAAATGCTGCATAATTTTTGATGTGTGCACATATTTCATTAAGTTTATTATTCAATGAACATTCACCACATGCCAGAACATGTAAAAAAAAATATAACTTTTATACAGCTAATCCCCTTCTGTACTCATGTCACCTCTATGAGGCTATTACTTTATTATCCTTACATTACACAAGAATTATCTGAGACTTAGGGAAAAGTTAAATAACTTGATAAAATGACACAGAGCTAGTAAATATATCAATCAATACCAAATTTATCCACTGAATGTGAGAAGCCAAACTCTTAATCACTATGTTGTTCTGACTTTCCATGGGCCATCTACTGAGATGTCAAATAAAAAGTTAAATATTTCCTGCCAGTGACAGCCACAGCCTAGTATAATTTTTACCAGCTAGTATACTGTTTCCAGACCCTGAAACAATGGGCTTCATCCAACCTCAAAGTCTCTGAATTTACCCTTTTCTTGGCCTGGATAGCATTCACCCCTATCTCCCACCTCCATCTTTCTGGAATGCATACCTATTGAAGTTTTCTGTTTTGCTCTGTTTTGATGTATCTTTACCATTTGGAAAAGTGTCATGTACATAGTAGGTGCTACATAAATATTTGTGGAATCAATGAAAAAGTACATAGCTAGAAAATGACAACAAAGGTGCAAAGATGGATTTTCTCATCCAAAGCCCCTGTTTCTCCATGTAGCACTGTAGCTAGTCCTGGTTATTATTCATACTATCACAAGTAAAAGCATATTGAAAATTAATATATTTTCACATTTTGTTTTAGCTTCTACAAAAGAAAAATGTAGAACATACTCTGGAATTGGATAGGCCCAGATCTGATAAGATAGTTCAGTAACTGGGCAACTGCACAAGGGCAAGTTATTAATGTCTGTGATAGTTAATACTGTCAACTCGATTGGATTGAATGATACAAAGTATTGATCCTTGGTGTGTCTGTGAGGGTCAGTGGACTGGGAAAGGCAGACCCACCCTTAATCTGGGAGGACACAATCTAATCAGCTGCTAGTGTGGCTAGAATATAAGCAGGCAGAAAAATGTGAAAAGTGAGACTGCCCTAGCCTCCAAGTCTACATCTTTCTCCTGTGCTGGATGCTTCCTGCCCTCAAACATAAGTCTCTAAGTTCAGTTCTGGGACTCGGACGGGCTCTTCTTGCTCCTCAGCTTGCAGACAGCCTATTGTGGGCCCTTGTGATTGTGTGAGTTAATATTACTCCCCTTTATATATATATTCCATTATTCTGTCCCTCTAGAGAACCCTGACTAATACAATGTCTCAACTGACTACAGATATAGACATTGGAATTTTGATGTATCTCCCTACTGCACACAATGGTTTGCAGGCTAAATGAGGTAATTATATGATCAGAGCATCCTAAATTGTATTTCCTTTTTGAATGGGGCACTCTTTAGGGTAATTTTGCAAAGTTGTGGCTAAACGGTTAATATTTAGAATTATAAAATGCTATTTAGAATTTAGTATTACTTATGAAATAGTAAAGAGATCTTGTCTACTTTGGCCTTTTCTATGTCTGAAGTTTCTACTCAAATTTTGTGCATAACTTTCATTTGAAATGCTCACTTTGGGAATTTGTAAAAAACATAGAATTGTGACACCTAGCTCAAAGGTGAGGCCTCAGGATATGGACATTTCTTCCTTTATTAAGATATCCTTTGGCAATAAAACTGTTTAATTATTCAAACGTCTATGAATTATTCCTTGCTAATGAATTATTATATATCACTTTAAAAGCTATCAAGGTGACCTCCAATTTGAGGTACTAAATGTACATTAAAAGAATCTTTTTCAAATCAGAAATTACATCATATTCAAATCTAATTCTGACATGTTAACAAACATAAAAGTTTGTTATTTCAGACATTTTATCATTTTTTTCTTGAATATCACTTGTGACTTCCTCGCCATTTATTTACTTCAGGTATATGCCATGTGTCCAGAACAACAACAAAAAATGGGCCCAAAGCCTTAAACATGAGATAATTTGCTTTCTATAAACTAGGATGCTTGTAAACTTAGCGCAGGAGAAAGGTTAACTCACAAAGGCCTTTTAAAACTCTTCCTGCCACATGCCAGAGGAGAATTCTTTTAGGTATCCTGAGTAGGTTTCACGATGTACTTCAGGGTCAAAAAAGCACAATCATATGACTTCAGGCAGTTGCAGTTATATGATTTCATTGTTACCTAGATTAGATTAGTAATTCTAATACCATCAGGGTTGAAGATTCACCTGGGTTGAGGAACATTTTCATTTAAAATTCCTAATTGTAGGAGAATTTTTGAACCAGGCAGCCTGAGGAATATAAAGCTAGGCCAAGTGAACACAACAACACAGAACATAAACAAATAAGCAAAAGCATGAAATAGACCTGAAGAGTTAGTGCTCCTGGAAATGAATGGAGGGCAAAGAGAACAGCTGTGTCTGTAAGAGGCAATAGCCAACAATTTCAGCTCTCCCAATGGGGCAAAGCACCCAACTGACACTTAGAATAAGAAATTATTTAACAATTGAATCTAATGAAATAGATATTAATATTAGTATATTCTGTTTAGAAGCTTATATTCCACAATCTGATCTGTGTCTTTTTCTGAAATTCAAATCTTTCTTTTTTAGGACTTTTTCCTTTTCCTTTTTAAGAGAACAGAGCATGAGCTACCTTAATGATAATTTATAATCATGGCAGAAGGCAAAGGGGAAGCAGGCTCCTTATGATATGTTTTGGGGAAGCTGGAATAATATGCTTCTTCTTGCTGTGTTTGGGGAGTTTAATTAGGCCCTGATAGTGAAAGTATATGTGGACTCTCTTTAGTTGATGTAAAGAACATATAATGGCCGGGCGCGGTGGCTCGCGCCTGTAATCCCAGCAGTTTGGGAGGCCGAGGCGGGCGGATCACGAGATCAGGAGATTCAGACCATTCTGGTTAACATGGTGAAACCCCGTCTCTACTAAAAATTCAAAAAATAAAAATAAAAATAAATAGCCGGGCGTGGTGGCGGGCGCCTGTAGTCCCAGCTACTCCAGAGGCTGAGGCAGGAGAATGGCGTGAACCCGGGAGGTGGGCTTGCAGAGGGCTGAGATTCCGCCACACACTACACTCCATCCTGGACAACGGAGCAAGACTCCGTCCCCCCGGGAAACAAACAAACAAAAAAAACATGAAACTACCTCTATCCCTATGATGGTAAGAGTGTTAAGTATAATGTCAATCACTAACGACTTCTAAGATGTTTTAAAAGGAGAGAATTGGAATTAATTGAACATGAAGGAAAAAGGTTGAATACTATCTTTATACAAAAGTGAATCATTTTGACCAGATTTAGTCAGGTGCTACGGTTTTCTTTTTTGTTTTGAGACAGAGTCTTGCTCTGTTGCCCAGGTTGGAGTGCAGTGGAAGGATCTTGGTTCACTGCAACCTCTGCCTCCCAGGTTCAAGTGATTCTCCTGCCTCAGCTTCTGAGTAGCTGGGATTACAGGCAGGTGCCACCACACCCAGCTGATTTTTGTATTTTTAGTAGAAACAGGGTTTCACCGTGTTGGCCAGGCTAGTCTCGAACTCCTGACCTCAAATGATCCTCCCACCTTCTCAAAATACTTTGATTACAGGTGTGAGCCATCACGCCCAGCCATTGCTATGATTTTTAAACTGTGTTTTCTGAAACAGCAGTATCAGTTGGGTTGCATAGAGGATTTTTATAAATATTTGACGCATATTTCACTTTATAAAATGTTTACTTTATTTTTAAAAACATAAAACCTCAAACATGCTGAATACCAAAATTAAAACTCCATGTTTTTCTTTTAAATGTATACTCTTCCCAAATACCATGCCTACCTGACATCACTAACCTATCACTGCACTTTTTTTCTCTTGAGCCTGGGGAAGATTTCAACTCCTTCTTTCAACAATTCCAGCACCACCGTTAATATGGTTTGAATTTACATCCCTGCCCAAATCCCGTATCTAATTATAATCCCCAGGGTTGGAGGAGGGACTTCCTAGGACGTGATTGGATCATGGGGGTGGATTTCCTCCTTGCTGTTCTGGTCATAGTGAGGGAGTTCTCACAAGATCTGGTTGTTTAAAACTGTATCACCTCGCCCTTCACTCTGTCTTCTTCCTGCTCCAGCCATGTAAGATGAGCCTTCTTCCACCTTGCCTTCTGCCATTATTGTGAGTTCCCTGAGGCCTCCCAGCCTTGCTTCCTGTACAACAGGAGTCCCCAAACCCCGGTACCGGTACCAGTCTGTGGCCTGTTGGGAACTGGGCCGCACATCAGGAGGTAAGCAGCAAGCAAAGCTTCATCTGTATTTACAGCTGCTCCCCATTGCTCACATTACCACCTGAGCTTGCCTCCTGTCAGATCAGGTGCGGCATTAGATTCTCATAGGAGCGTGAACCATGTTGTGAATTGCACATGCAAAGGATCTAGGTTTCACGCTCTTTATGAGAATCTAATGCCTGATGATCTCTCACTGCCTTCTATCACCTCCAGATGTGACCATCCAGTTGGAGGGAAACAAGCTCAGGGATTCCTCTGATTCTATGTTATGGCGAATTGTATAATTATTTTGTTATATATTGCAATGTAGTAATAATAGAAATAAAGTACACAATAAATGTAATGTGCTTGAATCATCTGGGAACCATCCCCATCCCAATCCCTGAAAAACTGTTTTCCACAAAACCTGTCCCTGGTATCAGAAAGGTGGGTACCACTGCTGTACAGCCTGCATGACTGTGAACCAATTAAACATCTTTTCTTTATAAATTAATCAGTTTCAAGTATTTCTTCATAGCAGTGTGAGAACAGAAGAATACAACTGTATCCAATTAATTATTATTAATTAAGTAAAAATTATGTCATAGTCTTAGCTGTGTCCCTGACTTTCGAACTTGGTTTCAGTGTGCTCTAGAATCCTCCACAGGGTCACATGGGGAAGAAAAGAACAGGGCAAGTAGGCCTCTACCTCTCCAACTCTATGTCAATTACAGCAACTTCGTTTAGCTTTTGTTTTCTTCAATCTTTTTTACAAAATGAACTTTCTCAGAAAAATTTATTTGATGAAAGATATTCCTTTCTATTCATAAATATATTGAATTTGTACTTAAACTGCTTTCATAGTAAGTAATCGATGTACAAATTAATAAATAAATGCTATATAACTTATTTAAAAAAGATTTAATTCACTAGAGTCACAGCCATAAGACATTTCATTTGAAACAGTATTCTACTGAAAAAATTAAACACCATTACTCTTGAAGTATTTTTCCCTTTATTATTTTTATTTAGTCAACAGATATTTATTCAATATCTAATATATATCAGACACTGTTCTAAATATTTGGACATCAATGAACAAAATATAAATGTCTGAATTTATGCATCACAGAACAAAAATCCCTGCTTCATAAGATTTATATTCTAGAGAGAATTTAACACTAAAAGAGATATGCACACATGCGTGCACACACACACATACACACACACACACCTCTGTACCTTTTTCCAAGGAGTATTTCAGGGAAAGTCAGTACTAATTCATGACTAATTATTAACTGAGGTTAAAAGCAAGGAAGTAAGGCTTTTCATCTTTTACCCTTTTGGACTATGTTAATAGCTGTCTGCGACTATTGGTCAGCCCTCTAAATTATGGCTTTTGGAAGGAGGGTGGAACAAAAAGAACTTACTTTCTAATGACTTATCAATATACTTTAATTCCTCATTTTATGACATAAATAATTCCCAACAAGATATTTAGAATACCTAAAAAAGTGGAAAGATATATCTAGATGGTTGCTATACAGATAAAAACTCTTGATATTTTGGGGCATTTTTTCCCATGTTCTTTTGAAATATAGAGTATTTACATGATATAATCAAGCATATTGATTTAAAACTGCATAGAAATATAATATCCTGACTCAAATGTACATACTATTAAATGCTGAGTTTAAAAATAAATGTTTCATATTTTTAATGTATTTTGTGGACATTATATATGTATGTGTATATATATTTATAATTATTAAAGAGGTAATACAGGATCTTCAGTGGTCCTGCACTCTAATTTTTCTTGGGAAATTACAAATATTTTAAATAAAGTAATTTTAAAACGATACATATGTGATATTTTTAATCAGATTTGGATAGCTAAGGATATATGTGTTTATAATCATACATAAATGTTTGATATAAAATTTTCAGTTCACAATTTTTTTTTGCACAGCACTGTCTGCACGCTAGTATAGTGTCCTCTGTCATTTAAAGTTGCACATGACAAGTAAATGAAAGCTTTTGCTTTTCAGTAGAATTGTTCTTTCCCACTAATATGCTCCAATAATACTTCGCTTATTTCTCATGATTAAAAGTGTTTGCCAGCGTTTATCTTGTTAAAGGTCTTTACACTTCAGCTTCCCCTAAAATATGACCTACCTTTATTGTTAATTTGGTGTCAACCAAGGAAAGATTTCTTCCATTTTTTCAAGCTTTTTTGCTCACATGTTATCTGTACTTCAAGAATATCTGGTTTCTCTGCTTTTTTTTTTTTTTTTCTTTAGATCTATCAAATCCTATCTTGTTGTTTAAATCTACTTGACATTTGTTCTACATTTTAGGTTTCTCAATAAGTCTTGCTTTTACATCCGCTGGTTTATACTTTAATTCTATTTCCTTTGCCTTTAGATTTTCTTAAATACCTCTTCCATTTACTCGTTTTCTTTTTCATCTCATTCTATTGACATTTTGTGTCGGATATTCTCCCTTTACAATGTTTTGACTCCATAGGATTGTTAGTTTATTGAAGATATTTTATATAAAACCCTTGATTTTCAAAAGATTAAAACACATTTTAGCCAATAGATTATATTTCATAGAGTTCTTGAAATCCTTTTAAAATATTAAATATTTTCCTGAAATTTACTCTGAGTACTCTAGTTGATCATTTTCAAGGTAATATTATCACTAGCAGTGTAGTGTAGTGTAGTTATTTGACATGCAAGCTAAGGGTCAGTTCAATAGCAATGTGATTTTGGCCAAGTTACTCTAATTCCCTATGCCCAGTTTCCTCACTGACAAAATGAGGACAATATTAATTGCTTATAAAGTGCTGGCCATTGCACTTATTACTTGTTTATTAAATGTTAGCTGTCAATACTGTTAATTACTCTGGCTTTCTTTTAAAAAAAATGTCAAGAATCATTCAAAAAGAACATGAAAATGGCTGCCAGGTTTTCTGATTAAGACTAAGTTCCTTTAAAAATGGGTCAAATTACAAAGAGAAGTTCTACCTTCTTTCAGGCAGTTCCTTTAACAAGAGCTAAAAGCTAAGACATGATTTTCTCTGTTTAACTCCATCTGCTTTATAGTTAGTGGAGAACTTTCCTGGATTCTACCATAACATTGTTTAACAGACTCAATTTTTGATATTAATTGTTTTTCTTTGATTATTTTTCATAGGAATTTTGAGGGAAAGTTGGTAGAAACTGCTGCTTTATTTATTATGGTTTCTTTATCCAGGTAGAGAATCCTGCAGCAGTTTTCCTGGGCTGCAATGGAGGCTGGGTCTCTGATTCTTCTGAGAGAAAACAGTGTCCTTTCCTTTTGCCAGGTTACCAGAGCAGAGATTTTACATATGAAGTATTCAACCCTTCATTGCAGGCTGGAAAGGGACCACCTAAGATCAGAAGAGGGCAACTTGAGTATACTGAGGGGCCTCTGACTTTTATATAGTTCAGTTTTATAAAACCCTTTGATTATTCCCTATAGAAGGAAATACATTTTATTCACTACATACACAAACGTGGGCTCACACAACACACACTGAAACAAAATTTTACTAAAGTCCTGTTTAATTTTACTATCTCTGATGCACTGTTTTTGTTGATTTGATTTTTTTTTTTTTTTTTTTTTTTGAGACAGAGTCTCACTCTGTCATCCAGACTGGAGTGCAATGGCACAATCTCAGCTCACTGCAAACTCTGCCTCCCAGTTCACGCAATTATCCTGCCTTAGCCTTCCGAGTAGCTGGGACTACAGGTATGCACCACCACACCTGGCTAATTTTCGTGTGTGTGTGTGTGTGTGTGTGTGTGTGTGTTTGGTAAAGACAGAACTTCACCATGTCAGTCAGGCTGGTCTTAAACTCCTGACCTCAAATGGTCTGCCCACCTTGGCCTCACAAAGTGCTGGGATTACAGGCGTGAGCCACCACGCCTGGCCCTTTGTTGATTTTTTTTTTTTTTAACCATTCAATTCTATTTCGTAAAAATATACCATTCACAACTCATCGAATGGGCTTATTACCTCTAAAGATTTGTAGCACTCAATTAAAAACAAAAACATAAATCCAGTACCTTAGAGTTTGAGTTAGTTTTAGGACTTTCCCCCATTGGATATTGGTGTTTTTTAATCTCCAGTGAAAATAATCAAAGGTGACATGTGGATAGATAATATAAAAGGAAATGAATTCTGATGTCAGTATATAAGCAGAAAATAGATCATATATAAAACATTCCTCTACCATTACCCCTCACCTCCAAGTCAACTTCCTGGAAAAATATATGTGTATGTATTGTCAATTGAGAATAAATCAATTGTTTGTGATGTCCTTTACCAAGAGAAATAAACAAATAAAAACTGGAGAATTATTTTCTCATAAATTAGAATCTGAAAAGAAGAAAGATGGACTATAACAAACATTTGTTTTAGTTATAGCAAAAAGAAAGATTGTACAATAAATACTAGTAAAAATCCAAATATTTTGATTAAATCAGTTTTGCTTTTTATATTTTATAATTTTTCTTTCCCAAGACATGCCAGACTGATTTGAGATTTATGTTACATTCTAAATTCAACTTTTGATGCATTAACAAATTTTTCTTAATTTTGTGAACCAAAATAGACATCTGTATTATTATAGTTGCTGCTATTGCACACTAGGATTTACTGTACCTACCTAATTATTAGATAGCCAAAAGTACCATAAAACAACCTTAGCATGTCTCTAAGTAGTTTATTTAGTAGCTCTTTTCCAGTTATTTAGCTTTGGGAAGGGTAGAGTATCATTTTTCAGGTTTGACATTGGCCCATAGTCAAAAAAAAAAAAAGAGAGAGAGAGAGAAAGAGAGATTATTTCTTTGTCAAATTAAGTCATTTTTCAAGGATCCCGAGGGGGAATACACTTACTTGCTTCATATAACAGGATTTGGTAGGAAGGTTAGGTCAAAAACATTGTTCTGAAACTGAAGTGAGAACTAACAGCTGAGAAATGTATATTTAAATTGGGGGTTCACATGAAGTATCAAAAGTTCAAAGTCTGTCTTTGTTTCCATTTCTATGTGTTTCATATCTATTTAGCTGAAAGGCAGAAGTGGTTTAATATATTGAGTAATTTGTACACCCGATGTCAGGACAGGAGGTGCTGATTAAGAAAGAACCTCTCAGAGACACTACCATAAAGTTGGCAGTTATTTGCAATTTGATAGCTCTCTTTTTCTTCTCTTGGTCTATCTGCTTTGAAGTCACAGACATAGTCAATCAAAGGAGTTTTGCAGTTTAGTTCCTAGAATGTACACTATAAGCAAGACTTTTAATTGTTTTTTTAATTTTAAAGTTTATATACATTTACATTCATTTCAGCTGAGATATTTTTCTTTTGTAGTCTTAAATTTGATAATACCATTTGAGCAATATTTTTTAAGATTATTTTTATAATAACTCATGACATTGAATTTGGCTGAATTCTAAAATAATGAAAATATGTGCTTTGTTACATTTTGATTCTTTCCAAATATTTTGAGAAAGAAATTGAATATGCATGAATATTTTAAGGGAATTGAATTGGATTATTTTGATTTTTTATTTTAAAAAGTGAAAAGTTAATATTAGAGAAAAAAATAGTTGTTCCCCATTTATTTTTCTCCATTTTTGTGCTCCAATGAACTATAATCTATTTACGAAATAGAACATTCCAGGATTAAGTTTAGAAAAGAATAGAAAGAAATGTTGTAAACCATCACTACACATTACTAGGTTCTCTATTTTTTATTTAAGTACTGTAATAAGGCATTTTGTCAACCTCATTAGTGACTTGTTTTTTTTCATATGTAATTGTTTTAGTCCGTGTAGTGAACTCCTAGTGATTCCTCAACATTCATTCTTCTCTCCTTTTATAGTAAGAATTTCAGATGAGCAGATGTTTACCAAACTAACAGGTACATTTCCTAACTTTTTTTTTTTTTTTGCTACTAGTCATGGCCACTCACATGCTGCATGCTTCCTGCTTATATCTGTAAAATCATGTAAAGGCTTAAAATTATGCCTGGTAGATGATAAGTACTATTTGCATTTTAGGATGAAGGAAAACATGAGTTAAAAAATATATACATCACTTCCAGGTCCTGTTCTGAAACAACCAGGCATCACTCCCCAAGTTTCATACCCCTTTTCACTAATGTGGAGATGCTAGAACTAGAACAACCATGTTGAGTCTCACATTTGCCATGTAAAAAAGATGGCAGAGCCACCTACCAGTCCCAGATGTCTGCTGACCACTGACTTGTTACCTAAGAGAGAAATAAACTTTCATCTTGCATGACCACTGAAATTTGGAATATCTGTGCTTCTGGGACTTACCTTGTAATCAACTAATATGGATAACTAACAATTCTTCTTAAAGTGAATTTTTCTTATAAAATGAAACTACTTATTAGTTTTAAAAAAGAACATTGAGATTTATTTGGCGAAATATTAGTAATAATTTCACAGCATATAGAGTATTTCTATGTATACTTATTTTAATCACGGAGAAAAGTACTTAAGACACGTATTTGTCAAATCTCAGTAGTAAGATGACTGTAATATACAAATCAAAATTCTCAATTTCAAATTCATTACTCCACGGAGAAGTTTCAACAGAGTGACGCTGATCTTATCTTTCCAATTTCTGGCAGACGTGCGTTATTTAGTTGTTACTATGTCTGGCACTATACCAACGCCAAAAGTAAAAATCCAGTAATAATACATTTATGTTGTATGTGTGTTTTTATGCATGCATGTCTGTTTATTTGGAATAGCCTTCCAACCAAGCCTCCTGTAATGAACTCCTTCTTTTTCCTATTCACGCCTACCAAAATCACCAGAAAATTTGAGTTTTAACATTATTTTTAAGGGAATTTGCTTATTCAGATTTTAAGGTGATTTGCTAATATGAGAACTCAGACTTCCCTATATAATTCAAAAATTGTTGGCACTTCATTCAAAATTTTTTAAAATTGAGTGTCAATTCACTTTGTTGTCCTCTTGGTTCACCTTTTCCTCCAAGTATCTCATACTCCATCCAACCAAACAGAATAGGACAAGATTTTTCTTTGGTTTCCATCAAATAACTAATTTTCATTGATTAGAACACTGATCACATTATTTTGTGGATGTCTGCTTATCTTCCCCCTTCATTATATTACAAATTTGTCAGAGACAGTGACTTATATAACTCACACTTTATACTTTCCAGCACTTGTTCTAGAAGTCTAGTATTGCATTTCAGTTTCAGAATAATTTTCTCCAAATATTGCCTGAATCCATTAGAAGTAGAAATAGCATACTTTAGAATTCCAAATCAAAAAGTCAGTTTCTTGTGTGATTCCTACGTATGTGTGTGTGTTTGGGGGGGGGGGGGGAGTGTATACATGTATGCTTTTATATTTACCCAAAAAGATTCTTTTAAAAACATCTTACATACATATAATTTTTAAAATAGGAAACACCAACTTAAAATTACACTGAATAATATAACGAACTACCATATATTCATCAAATAACTTTAACAATTGTCAATTCACTTTTAATCTCCTTCCATCTCTACCCACACTATTCTCCGTTCATGGATTATTTTGAAGTCAATCCCAGAAATCATATCTTTTTATCTGAAATATTTAATTATGATTTCTAAAAGTTAAGAACTCTTTTTAAAAATGTAATCACAATGCCATTACCAAAAATACAAATTATTTCTTAATATAAAATGTGTAATCATTGTTTAAATTTTCAAATTAAAGTAAGTGCAGTAAATGTGTTTCAGCTTTTAATGTGTAGATTTTTAGCCTATATCTTTTGTCTTGCAATTTATTTTTTTTCCTTTAGAGTTTTTAACTAGCTGAATTTTGCTGCAATACACTGTTTCTTCCCCCTGTGTTACCTTTCTATTGCTATTCAGGTCTACAGGCTTAATAAGAATTAAGTTTCTTTGTTTGTTTATTTCAAGACTACTTTAGGATGATGTTAGGTTCTTCTTTCTGGAGGCACATCATAGCATCATATGTTCCACTAAAGTACAAGAAATATTTTACTTAAAAGCAATTCCTAGCTACTTGGATTCTGTTATCACCGATAGGATCCCTCTGCCACAATTTGGGAACACATCTTTCAAGCTTAAACAATATAAGGGACCCAGCTACACTTCATTTTTTTTTTTTAAGTCAAGCAAATTGGTTTTGCCAGAAAAGAGACTCAGGGTCAATCTGGAAGGGAAAATAAAATCTATGACTAAGAGACATTTTATATATATTATATCATATATGATATGTATTATACATATATATTAGTATTCGTGTTGTAGCAGGAGAATGAAATACCAGGTAACCGATCAATAGAATCAAGAATGTCATAAAGTGAAATAAGTTAAGGCTTACAACAGCTTGTTTAGGCACATCTCAGATGGTATATCTATTTCAGAAAAACTTTTTTTTATTTAAAGGCAGAACTGGAGAAGGAGAACAGAGGTAGAGCCTTAATTGACTCTAAGTTTGATATTCTTCCAATTGAACAATCCAGTGAATAGTTGGTAGACTCTGACATGCTTAGATTGGAAAGGAACACACATGTAAATAAGGGCATGTATGTATGTGGGTGCAGCGGAATTGGAGCATAAAAACACTAAAGATTAGTATGTTTTATAGCAGGGATGATAGGAAGAAAGTTTAAAATATGCAAAAGGGTATCATTTATATGTATTTATATATATATTTATAACTCTCAAAAAGAGACCTAGCACCAGTGGATAGAGGATGTAAATAGACTTGGTCTCCATTAAAAAAACATAAATTTCATCTGAGCTAACCTGAAATAAGTTAAATTTTGACAGATTCTTGATAACGTCCTTTAGGGCTGTTGTATATGTTGTCTCTGTTTTATATAAAAACAAAACAAAACAAAACACAAAAAACAAAAAAACAAAACCAAAATATATGATCCTTTTAAGACGCCTGGAGTAATGCTAAAGCAATAATTTCCAAGTGAAATAGAAGCACATCCTGATTGACGGAAACTGAGCTTATCCCTATAGCATATTCCTTCACTAACACTTTCCATAAACCTTGTTCAGCCAAATCCTGTCTCTTAGGATGTAATAAATAGAGTCAGAAGTTGTATAAACAATTTTAACTTCAAGTAGCCTTCCAACACTAAGATTTTGCCTTGTTTGTTCTTTTCTTATTCATCATCATCATGGTCATCAGGAACATTTCCATATCACTCCAAATTCAGGAAATCAGAACTTAACTTGCACAGGCAGCATCAGATTTCATGTTTTTATGTTCCTGATACCTCTTGGAGGGTGGGAATTTAGGACAGTGGTAGAGGAATGGAAGCTGCCAGGTCTGACTTCCCAGTCCATTTGGGATTCTACAGAAATTCTATAATTGGCTAGAAAGAGCACATAAATGTGAAAGAGGCAGACAGAGCAGTATCTAAGAAACACTGGAACAAAAATTCCCAGTGTTACTATTTCTGTTAACATAGGCATAGTGTTTGACCCAATCTTTTTCTGGCTTGTGTTTCCAATAGGAATATCCTGCTCCTTATGGACCTGGGTCTCCCACCTTTTTTTCCCTGGGTTATTTCTTGGTCCCTATACCTGTTACCTGATTTCCAGGATCTCATCCTGCACGTGCTCATCTTGAGCACAATGCACATCTGGTCTATGCAACACACCCTTCTCCTTCCAAGTGCCAACATCCATAAAACATTTTGCTTCCTCTCTACTCTTACTTCCTTTCTTTGTCTGATTTTTCTCAATTTGTCTTAGATTTCCAGAATCCACAAAAGCCTACTTGTTCCAAAACCACCAGGTACAGAGCCTATATTTTTTCAAGTTATTGCTCATATATACATATACATATACATATACATATACATATACATATACACATACACATACACACACACACACGGGAAAAACAGAAAATATGTCTATTACAATACATGAATGATCCTGACATTCTCCCAGTCTTCAGTGACCCTGAGATTGGGCCCCAGACTCAGTCTCTTTAAATACCTCATTGCTATTATATCATCTCTCTATCAGATCCAGTTAGAAGCAACTAATATCTCTTTTACACTACTTACCATGCTACACGTTTTCCTATGTAATAATAAACTCAACTATATAAAACTGAATGTAATTAAAAGGCATTTTAAGAAGGAACTCTCTAGTATGAATTACTTCCTGTTTTTAGTGTTTTAAAAAAGAATAAATAGAAACCATACAATTAGGTGAGTGAACAGATTATTTTTCACAAAATGCTTACACATTAAAGTATTCACACTTTAATTTGACTATTAATCTATTATTTATGTAAAAATAAATGAAATATTGTAGGTTTGTTTTAAAATAATTATAATATTTAGAAAAATAGAAGAGATTTTATACCCATTCAATTTTCATTATTTCTACTCTATCCCTTTTTTATTATCTTTTATTCAAAATCTGTTGCACTGTAAAAGCACTGACTGAAATAATGGAGCAAGTACTTTTTATTTACTGAAAAAGTGAAAACTGAAAATGTGGGAAGCAAAAAAAAATACATGTAGAGATTGTTTATATATATTTATAGAAGGAAGGAGGAAAAGAGGGAGAGAGAGGAGAAGAATGGGAAACTTATTAAGCCACAAACAGAATAACTGAGTAGTCATCACAAAAAAATAATTTGTAGGAAGCAGATCCAGTATAGGAAAAGTAACTTCTACATACATAAGCGCTAGAAATTCCATTTTTAAAAAATTTAACAGGCAAATAAATACATAAATATACCAATGTTCTTTTTAAAATACACTATTTTTAGAGCAATTTTCTTAGATTCACAACAAAATTGAGTAGAAAGTTCAGAGATTTCTCAAATACCCCCAGTCCTTAAACATGGAGAGCATTTCTCATGCACCAGAGTGGTATATTTATTACAGTCACTGGATCTATAATCATTATTACCCCAAGTCCATAGTTTACATTATGGTTCACTCAGTATTGTACATTCTATGGTATTTATTTATTTATTTATTTAGACAGAGTCTTTCTCTGTTGCCCAGGCTGGGGTGCAGTGGTGCAATCTTGACTCACTGCAACCTCCGCCCAAGGGTTCAAAAGATTCTCCTGCCTTAGCCTCCCAAGTAGCTGGGATTACAGGCCGGCACCACCATGCCTGGCTAATTTTTGTATTTTTAGTAGAGACGGGGTTTTGCCATGTTGGCCAGCCTGGTCTGAAAATCCTGACCTCATGTGATCCGCCCACCTTGGCCTCCCAAAGTACTGGGATTACAGGCATGAGCCACCGCTCCCAACCATTCTATGGTTTTTAACAAAAGTATGATGACCATGTGTTCAACATCATAGTATCATACCGAATAGGTTCATTGTCCTACAAATCCTTTGCACACTACCTATTCATCCTTCCCTCCCTCCAAACCCTGGGAACCACTGATCATTTTACTGTTTCCATAGCTGTGCCTTTTCCATTACGTTGCATAACTGGAATCATATAGTATGTAACCATTTTATTGACTTAGTGCCATTGAGTTTCCATCATGTCTTTTCATGGCTTGATAGCTCATTTCTCTTTAGCACTGAATACTATTTCATTGTCTGCATCAATTACAGTTTACTTATCTGTTTACCTACTGAAGGAAATCTTGTTGTTTTGAAATACGGGAAATTATGAATAAAACTGCTATAAGCACTATGTGCAGGTTTTTGTATAGACATCTGTCTTCAACTCATTTAGGTGAGTACCAAGAAGTGTAATTGATGGAATGTAAGACAACACGTTTAGTTTTAAAATAAACTGCCAAACAATCTTTTAAAGTGTCTATACCATTCTACATTTCCACCAAAAATGAATGAGCTCCCATTGCTCCACATCCTCACCAGCATTTGATGTTGTCAGTGTTTTGGATTTTGACCATTTTAATATTGTATAGTGGTATCTCTTTTATAACAAAATTGTTTTAATTTAAAATTTCCTGATGGCATATTTTATTAGTCTTCTACTAGGTCTGCCATAACAAGGTTACATAGACTGGGTGGCTTAAACAACAGACATTTATTTTCCTACAGTTTGAAGACTGAAAGTCCATGATTAAGATGCCAGTAGAGATGAGTTTTG
Organism: Chlorocebus sabaeus; assembly: GCF_047675955.1. Taxonomy (NCBI): domain Eukaryota; kingdom Metazoa; phylum Chordata; class Mammalia; order Primates; family Cercopithecidae; genus Chlorocebus; species Chlorocebus sabaeus. Next base: position 76,565,998 of record NC_132910.1, on the reverse strand, counting down.
GTAATGCTCCCGTTTTCTCACTTGCAGACAGCTGCCTTCTCATTGCGTCCCCACATGAGGTTTTCTCTGTGTATGTGGGTTTTCTTATTAGAAAACCAGTTTTACTATATTAGAGCCTCATTCTTATGATCTCATTTAACTTAATTATCTCCTGAAGGCACCAGTCCTAAAGATCCTTTCTCCAAATGCAGTAACATCAGAAGTTAGGATTTCGATGTATGAATTTTGGGGGGAAACTATTCAGTCCATAGCACATATGATGTGGATCATCTTTTCATATGCTTATTTGCTATCTATGTATCTTCTTTGATGAGTGTACTGTTTAGCTCTTTTGCCCATTTTTAAATGAAGTTGTTTATTTTCTTATTGTTAAATTTTAAAAAGTTCTTCATACATTTTGTATGACAGTCTTGTATTATATATGGCTTTTGCAAATATTTTCTGCCAGGCTGAGGTTTGTCTTACAATTATCTTCAATCATGTTTTTTAGAGTTCAGTTTATCCTCCTTTTCCCTTTTATTTTCTAACTTTTTCCCCTCATTTTATTCCTGCTCCACCTGGTAACCGTCAGGGGCAACCTATTATATATTAATATCACTCCATATTCTTTTAATCTTTTATAATCACACACATTTGTATAGACTGTTTTGTCATTATTTATTTTTACATAAATAAAAACATATTATACACATTTACTGCACCTTGTTTTACTCACTCAATATAAATCACGAAAATCATCAAGTTGTCAGATTAAATGTTCTTCTTTTTTGTTGCTTGTGTAAAATGTCATGGTGTGAATTAGCCATAATTTATCCAAGCCTCACAATATTGATGAATTTTTTTACGTAGTTTTATAGAGCAACTCTGAAGAATACTTCAAGAAACAATACTGTACATGTTTCCCTGTCCTCATACAATTATTTTTATACAAAAATTAATTTATGTGTGTATATGGTGTATGCGTGTGCCTGTGTGTGTGTGAAAAGATGCAAGTTGGATTATGCAGGAAAAAATATTAAATATCCTTAATAATATGGGCTAAATATAAATGGTAAGTTTTACTAGCAAAAAATTGTTGAGTGATTCCTCTTGAGATTGAATTTGTATACTAAATTGTAGGCAATCAATTTTGAGTTATTTATTAAGTAAAATAAAGTACCTTGAGCAAAATATTGGATTTTAAAATTAGTTTATATATATATATAAATTTGTCTCAAAATTATCATTTTTTAAAGTTTCAGAAATACACTAAAATCATAATAAATGGCTTTTCCATGTCTCTACTCTTTCTTTTGAATCTATTTAAAGACTGTGAGTTTTAGTAGTGGCTAAAGAATTCCACTGATTGGAAAACCTTAGTAAATTTAAGTGATAATTTATATGTATGTAAATGATGATCAAATAGAAATAGACACATGTACATGTCATGGGTCATGATCATTAAAATCTATTTTTTTTTTATATATATCTCAGCTGTCTGATAAGTCTAATATATATATACAACTTCACAAATCATAGTGCAGTGTGCCATAGAATATTTTGCCAAAGTTTACATTAATAGAAACAAAATGCTGCACCTGAGCTCAAGGAATATGAGAATCCTGGAGATAATACAAAGTAAGGAAAGTAATGAACATCAGAAGACCTAGACAGTGATAGAAAAAAATGTGAATTCTAAGAGAAAGAAACCATAATGAAACTCTAAGTCAAATGACCTGTGAAAATGATGCATACTTTGCATATACTTAACAAATTATTTGCTTATAATCCTTTTTGGAGAATTACCTTAAAACATAGTTACACTCAACTTGAGTTTATATTTTAGAGAGTAGAACATCCCATTCATGCTGAGTATGGTTTTTCTTGGGAAACAAAAGAGCTCCTCCACTTCCATTTCAAGCAGTAGCTTTGTCAGTTTACCATATGTGCCCTGTAGATACTATCATTATTTTCTAGGTAGACAATGAAGAGAAAATGATTGAGAAGCAGTAGGGGGAGTCACTGATGGTGACACCATGTGTAGCATTACAAAAGTCTTTTTTAGGTCACTTTATTGTAAATGTAAAATCAAAGTGGTTCTCTCAAGTATATATTCTTCTTTTAATAACTGCATTTTCCAAGTATAATGTTATTTAGAAGTAAGTTAAAACAGCACTTTTTTATTTTATTTTATTTTATTTTATTTTTTAGAGGCGGAGTTTTGCTCTTGTTGTCTAGGCTGGAGTGCAATGACGTGATCTCGGCTCACCTCTGCCTCCCGGGTTCAAGTGATTCTCCTGCCTCAGCCTCCTCAGTAGCTGGGATTACAGGCATATACCACCACACCCAGCTAATTTTGTGTTTTTAGTAGAGATGGGGTTTCACCATATTAGTCAGGCTGGTCTCGAACTCCTGACCTCAGGTGATCCACTTGCCTCGGCTTCCCAAAGTGCTGGGATTACAGGCATGAGCCACTGCACCTGACTAAAATACTTTCTAATAAGCTATATGAAGCATCATTGTGCTTTATAAGTCCCAGGGGCATACATCATATTACCATCAATACATCTCAGATTTTGTTATTATAAAATAAAAGAGCACAGCTCTTTATAAGGCTGGAGATATTATTTCCCAGTTCTATCACTTGGTGTTAAGACTTCTACTGATTAAAGCTCAGAGTATTAATGTTTCTAAGAATAAAGGAATTTTCCATGAATTTCACAGTTACTACTACAACATGTTAAGCATGGTTTAATTAATCTAGAATAGATTGTCTCCAAAGCAATTAAACTAGATATGTCATACTCAATTAATTTCTCTCATTTATTCATAAGAATAGTAAATTAGTTTCACAAAGATATGTAGTAATTTAAGTCAATGCAGAAGCATATTAAAAGAATCTGGTTCTCTTAAATGAAATTGAAAACTTGTTAAAGATGCAAGGCCTTTGATAAGTCATGTGAGATTACCTATACTGTCAGTTTGAAAACAGAATATGGACTGTATTTACTTCATTAAGAAAAAAAAATGCTATGAACTGATTCACCAATACTGTAAATGTTTGGCATCTGTGCTCAGTATAATCCAATAGAATGTAGTAAATCTGGAAGCTGAGATGGTAACAAAGAACGAAAATATGCTGTATTGATTTATAGGGAAAAGTGTGTTCTTTTGCAATGAAATAAAAGCACCTGTTACCAGAAGAGAATATAAATGCCAAAGGCAATAGTTCTGTTCATAAAGTTTTCTACTTAGAACTGTAGAAGTCAGCTCAATAAATCAAAATTGTATACAATGAAAGAAAAGCCAAGAGCTAGTTTTACTGTGAAAAGTATTTTAAAGGCTCACTAGACCATCAATTCTGTCACAGTGTTTAAAAAAAAAAAAAAAAAAACTAAAATATGGTTTATGGCCTGATTGGCCTTTTCTTCCAGAAAAAAATTTAAATTGGATTCAAACACCATCTACATATAATATCTTACTGATGTTGGAATTTGGCTTAAAAACTTTCCGATTGCTACTCAAATGTTCACTACATGCTTCTTTTCTTTATGTGTCATTTCTTTTCTTCTTCTCTACACTGTTTCTTTTATTTATTTACTTACTTTTTAATTTTGATGGGTACATAATGGTATATATATGTATGAGGTACATGAGATATTTTGATACAGGCATACAATATATAATAATCCCATCAGGGTAATGACATATCCATTACTTCAAGCATTTATCCCTGTGTTACAAACAATTCAATTAAAACAAAACTTTTAGTTATTTTTAAATGTACAATTAAATTATTATTGACTATAGCCATGTGCTGTCAAATACTATTAAACAGATCTTATTCATTCATTCTAACCACCTTTTGTACCCATTAACCCCCCTTGCTGCCCTTCCCAGCCTCTAGTAATTCTCTTACTCTCTCTCTCTATGAGTTTAATTGTTTTAAATTTTAAACTCACACAAATAAGTGAGAAATATGAACTTAGTCTTTCTGTACTTATTTCAGCTGACTTAATGACCTCCACTTCCATCCATGTTGTTGCAGATGACAGGATCTCATTCTTTTTATGGCTGAATAATATTCCATTGTATATATGTACCACATTTCTTTATCCATTCATCTGTTGATAGACACTTAGGTTGCTTCTAAATCTTGGCTGTTGTGGATAGTGCAGCAATAGATATGGGAGTGCAGCTATCTCTTTGATATCCCGATTTCCTTTCTTTTGGGTATATACGAAGCAGTGGGATTACTGGATCATATGGTACCACTATTTTTAGTTTTTGAGAAACATCCAAAGCATTCTCCATAGTGGTTGTACTAGTTTACATTCCCATCAACATGCACTGTTACTTTCTACTAAACGTTTATTGAGTGTCATCTATGAGTGTGATACTATGATGATAGGTCTTGGAGGAAAGCAAACATGGTTGTTTCTCAAGAAGTTCAGTCTGGTTATAAGAATTTATTTTAATGATTTAATTTAAATGAAAATATTATAACTGGACTATTATGATCATAGATAATACCAATATTATTATGAATAATTATGTTATACATTTCTTAATTATTTAGAGGTTGCATTTATACTTTAATTACAGTTTTTTATTTTAAAAAAACAATAAATTCTTAGTTTTTGTTTTGAATAAACTTTCAGAAATTTTGTGAAATAAATATATATTTCCATGTATCTATAAAGGTGATCAGTTGGGATGAAACAAGATAGGGGAAAAGAAGACTCCACAGATCATCCCTCCATAAAGGACATCAATTTAACAACTGTCTTTACAAATGCACCTCATAAAACCCAAAATTCGTAGTACCTGGTTCTAACTTTTTTTCATGAAAGAGGCACTGAGGAGGTCAGAGGATCAATCTTGAATCAACAACAGTCTTGAATTTCCCATTCCCCAGCAACAGTGGCATGGAAAGAAGAGTGTTTTTTGTTTTTTTGTTTTTTTGTGCTGGGGAAAGGGAGAGTACAATTGTCAGCCGTTGAACTCTGCCAACCTCTTATAGCAAAAAACAAAACAGGACCAAACTCAGCTAACACCCAACCACAGAGGGAACATCTAAACCAGCCCTAGCCAGAAGGGAATTGCCAGTCCCAAAGTTCTGAACTTGAGTTCCCACAAGCCTTTCCATTGTTGTCTAAAGTGCTCTGGGCCCAAAGGAAACTTGAAAAGCAGTCTAGGCTACAAAAACTGCAACTCCGAGGTGAGCCCCAGTGCTGAATTGGGCCAAGAGCCAGTGGACTAGGGGAGCCTATAACCTACTGAGACACCAGCCAGGGCAGCTAAGAGAGTGCCGGCATCATCCCCCTCCCAACCCCAGACTGCACAGCTCGCTTTTCTGAAAGAGACCCCTTCCCTATGCTTGAGGAGAGAAGAAGGGAGAATGGGGAGGACTTTGTCTTACATCTTGGATACAGGCTCAGCCACGGCAGGATAGGGCACTAGAAGAGTTTGAGCCCCCTTTCCGGGCCCTAGCTCCTAGATGACATTTCTAGACACATCGTGAGCTAGAAAGGAACCTGCTGCCTTGAAGGGAAGAAGTCAACCCTGTCAGGATTTATTACCTCCTAACTGAATAGCCTTTGCACCCTGAATAAGCAGCAGTAATGCCCAGGTACTACCTCAAGGGTCCTGGGTGCGACTCTGAAATTTGCTGGCTTCAGGTAAGGCTCACTACATTCTCAGCTGTCTTGGCTATGGGACAACATATCTTCTGCTTAAGAACAGTGGAGGGAAAGTAAGGGGGACTTTGTCTTGCACCTTAGGTACCAGCTCAGACCATTCCAGGACTTGGATCTTGGACAGCATTTCTAGACCTTCCCTGATCCAGAGAGGAGCTTACTTCTCTGAAGGGTGAGTCCAAGGCCAGGCAGAATTTACTACAAGCTGACTGAAGAGCCCTTGGGACTTAAGAGAACATCAGTGGTAGTCTGGCAGTACTCCTCATGAGACTATGGTGGCAGTGGACACAGAAGGAGGCTCCTCTGCGTTAGAGATCCAGGCTATGCCTCCTCCTCCTTCATGTCCTTTGCAATACAGTCCTTTGTGACCACCTACAAACAACCCCCACACCGACCTTTTCTACAGCCACTTGTGCGAGACTTTCAGTAGAACTCGTAAACAGTTCCAGGATGCTGTTAAGACCTCTGCCCAGCTTGCCTAGCTGAGCTTGCCTGGCTGAGCAGGCAAAGACATTTCCAGGAAACGGTTGAAACACCTGCAGCCCTACTCAGTTTCCCCCACCCCAACCTAGCCCCTTGCCCTATAAAACCCCACAGCGGCCTGTAAGCGGGGTTGCCTCCTCTGTTTACAGTGGAGAAGCCTGGCAGGTTAATACAAACTTGCTTGCCTGACTTTGGGGTCTACTTGTTCCTTCTCTCGGCTAACCTTACACTCTGCCTTTGGAAAGGGGAGGAAAAACGGGGAAGGACTGCATCTGGTCATTTCAGTATCAGCTCAACTGCAGTACCATAGAACACCAGATAGACTTCTAAGGATTTTAACTCCAGTCCCTGGCTCCTGGATGGCAATCTGGGTCTGCCTGGGGCATGGAGAATTCACTGCCTTAAAAGGAAGGACATAGGCCTGGTTGGCTTGCCACCTGCTGACTGTAGAGCCCTGGGGCCTTGAGCAAACAGAGGTAGTAGCCAGGAAGTGGTTATATCAGGCCTTGGGTGACACCCAGTGTTGTGCTGGCTTCAGGTCTGACCCAGCATAGTCCTAGTAATGGTGGCCATGAGGATGCTTGTGTCACTCCTAGCTCCATCCAATGGATGTATGATATACATTCTTTCCCTCAGCAAGGAACTCATTCTCAAAGACAGATCATATTTTGGGTCTGAAAACAAGCCTTAAAACATTCCAAGTAACTAAAATAATATCAAGCATATTCTCTGACCACAATGGAAGAAAACTAGAAATTAATAACAAGAGGTATTTGGAAAATTCTACACATACATGCATATCAAACAATATGCTCCTGAATGACCAGTAAGTCAATAAATAAATTAAGAGGAAATTGAAAAATTTATTAAAATAAATGATAACAGAAAGAACATATCAAACCTTATGGGATACAGCAAAAACAGCCCTAAGAGGGGAGTTTATAGCTATAAGCATTTACATCAAAAAAAGAAGAGAAACTTCAAATAAACAACTTAACAATGCATGTTTTTGTTTTGTTTTGTTTTGTTTTTTAATTATACTTTAAGTTCCAGGGCCTAACATTAAGTCTCTAATCCATCCTGAATTAATTTTCGTATAAGGTGTAAGGAAGGGACCCAGTTTCAGCTTTCTACATATGGCTAGCCAGTTTTTCCAGCACCATTAATTAAATAAGGAATCCTTTCCCCATTTCTTGTTTTTGTCAGGTTTGTCAAAGATCAGATGGTTGTAGATGTGTGGTATTGATGCAAAAATCCTCAATAAAATACTGGCAAACCAAATTCAGCAGCACATCAAAAAGCTTATCCACCATGATCAAGTTGGCTTAATCTCTGGGACGCAAGGCTGCTTCAACATACGCAAATCAATAAACGTAATCCATCATAAACAGAAACAAAGACAAAAACCACATGATTATCTCAATAGATGCAGAAAAGACCTTTGCCAAAATTCAACAGCCTTCGTGCTAAAAACTCTCAGTAAACTAGATATTGATGGGACATATCTCAAAATAATAGGAACTATTTATGACAAACTCACAGCCAATATCATACTGAATGGGCAAAACCTGGAAGCATTCCCTTCGAAAACTGGCACAAGACAGGGATGCCCTCTCTCACCACTTCTATTCAACATAGTGTTGGAAGTTCTGGCCAGGGCAATCAGGCAGGAGAAAGAAAGAAATGGTATTCAATTAGGAAAAGAGGAAGTCAAATTGTCCCTGTTTGCAGATGATGTATCTCAGGATACAAAATCAATTTGCAAAAGTCACAAGCATTCCTACACACCAATAACAAACAGAGAGCCAAATCATGAGTGAACTCCCATTCACAATAGCTTCAAAGAGAGTAAAATACCTAGGAATCCAACTTATAAGGGATGTGAAGGACCTCTTCAAGGAGAACTAAAAACCACTGCTTAACAAAATAAAACAGGACACAAATGGAAGAACGTTCCATGCTCATGGATAGAAAGAATCAATATCATGAAAATGGCCATACTGCCCAAGGTAATTGATAGATTCAATGCCACCCCCATCAAGCTACCAATGACTGTCTTCATAGAATTGGCAAAAAAAAAAAACTGCTTTAAAATTCATATAGAACCAAATAGAGCACGCATTGCCAAGACAATCCTAAGCCAAAAGAACAAAGCTGGAGGCATCATGCTACCTGACTTCAAACTATACTACAAGGCTACAGTAACCAAAACAGCATGGTACTGTACCAAAACAGAGATATAGACTAATGGAACAATGCATCTTAAAAAACTAAAATGGCAAGAGAAACCAAACACACTTTTTTTTTTTTTTGAGATAGAGGCTCACTCTGTTGCCCAGGCTGGAATGCAGTGGTCCAATTATGGCTCAGTGCAGCCTTGATATCCTAGTCTCAAGTGGGCCTCACCCTCCCAAGTAGCTGGGACAACAGGTGTGTTCAAACATGTCTAGCTTGTTTTTTTTTTTGTTTTTTTTTTTTTTGGTAGAAACAGGGTCTTCCTCTGTTGGCCAAGCTAGTCTCAAATTCCTCAGCTCAAATGATACTCCAGTATTGGCCTCCTAAAGTGCTGCAGTTACAGGTGTGAGATACTGTACCCACCTCAAATCAAAATTTAATAGAAGAAAAGAAATAATAAAGAACAGAGCAGAAATAAATGAAATTGAAAAGAAGAAAATAATATAAAAGATAAATCAGACCAAAGTTTTTTTGTTTTTTTGTTTTTTAAGTTAAACAAAATTGAAAAATCTTTACCCAGATTATGGAAAAAAAGAGAAGATCCAAATAAATAAAATCAAAGATGAAAAAGGAGACATTACAATTGATACTGCAGAAATTCAAAGGATCATTAGTGGCTACTATGAGGAACTGTATGCCAAAAATTGAAAGATATATAATAAATGAACAAATTTTGAGACACAGAAAAGCTTACAAGATTAAAACAGGAAGAAATCCAAAACCTGAACAGAAAAATAACAAATAACCATATCAAAGTCATAATAAATAAAATGTTTCCCAGTAAAGAAAAGCCTGGGACCCAATGGCTTTGCTGTTGAATTCTACCAAATTTTCAACAAAGAATTAATATCAATCAATCATAGTTAAGTTATTCTGAGAAACAGAACAAGAGGGAATGCTTCAAAATTCATTTTACAAGGCCAGTATTAACCTGATACCAAAACCAGACAAATACACGACCAAAAAAAAAAAAAAAAAAAAGTACATGCCAATATCTTGGATGAATATTGATGTAAAAATCTTAAACAAAATACTAGCAAACTGAATTCAACAAGACATTGAAAAGACCATTAATCATGACCAAGTAGGATTCATCCCAGGAATGCAAGGATGGTTCACTATATGCAAATTAATCAATGTGATACATCATATCAACATAATGAAGGACAAAAACCATATGATCATTTCAATTGATGCTGAAAAAGCACTTGACAAAATTCAACATCTCTTCATGGAAAAAAAAACTCAAAAAATTTGGTATAAAAGAAACATATCTCTTTTTTTTTTTTTGAGACGGAGTCTCGCTCTGCCGCCCAGGCTGGAGTACAGTGGCCGGATCTCAGCTCACTGCAAGCTCCGCCTCCCAGGTTCACACCATTCTCCTGCCTCAGCCTCCCGAGTAGCTGGGACTACAGGCGCCCACCACCTCGCCCAGCTAGGTTTTTTTTGTATTTTTTAGTAGAGACGGGTTTTCACTGTGTTAGCCAGGATGGTCTTGATCTCCTGACCTCATGATCCGCCCATCTCGGCCTCCCAAAGTGCTGGGATTACAGGCTTGAGCCACCGCGCCCGGCCAAAGAAACATATCTCAACATAAAAGCCATATATGAGAGACCTATAGCTAGTATCATACTGAATGAGGAAAAACTGCAAGCCTTTCCTCTAAGATCTGAAACACAACAGGGATGCCCAGTTTCACCACTGTTATTCAACACAGTACCGGAAGTCCTTGCTAGAGCAATCAGAAAAGAGAAAGAAATAGAAGGCATCCAAATTGAAAAGGAAGAAATCAAATTATCCTTGTTTGCATATGATATGGTCTTTATATTTGGACTCTATGTGAAAACTGTTAGAACTGATAAATTCAGTAAAGTCGCAGACTACAAAATCAACATCCAAAAATCAGTAGTATTTCTATATGCTAACAATGAACTATCTGAAAAAGAAATAAAAATGTAATCCCATTTACAATAGCAACAAATAAAATTAAATACCTAGGAATTAACTTTACCAAAGAAGTGAAAGAACTCTGTGATGAAAACAATAAAACACTGATGAAATAAATTGAAGAGAACATCAAAAATTTGAAAAAGATTCCATGTTCATGTATTGGAAGAATCAGTATTGTTAAAATGTCTATACTACCCAAAGCAACCTGCAGATTCAATGCAATCCCTGTCAAAATACCAATGACATTTTTCACACAAATAGAAAAAACAATTCTTAAGTTTATATGGAATCACACACACACACGCACGCACACACACACAAACTCACTCCAGCCTAACTAAAGCTATCTTAATCAAAAATAGCAAAACTGGAAGAATCACATTATCTGACTTCAAATTCTACTACAGAGTGATTGTAACCAAATCAATATGATACTGGCATAAAAATAGACATATTGGCCAGGTGCAGTGGGCTCACACCTGTAATCTCAGCACTTTGGGAGGCTGAGGCGAGTGGATCACAAGGTCAGGAGTTCGAGACCAACCTGGACAACATGGTAAAACACTATCTCTACTAAAAATACAAAAATTAGCTGGGCCTGGTGGCACGTGCCTGTAATCCCAGCTACGCAGGAGGCTGAGGCAGGAAAATCGCTTGAACCCGGGAGGCAGAGGTTGCAGTGAGCCAAGATCGTGGCATTGCACTCCAGCCTGGGCAACAGAGAGAGACTCCGTCTCAAGAACAACAGACATATTCATCAATGGAACAGAATACAGAACCCAGAAACAAATCCACACACCTGCAATGAACTCATTTTCAACAAGGGTGCCAAGACCATACCCTGGGGAAAAAAGTCTTTAATAAATGGTGCTGGGAGAGCTGGATATCCATATGCAGAATGATGAAACTAGACCCCTGTCTTTCTATATAAACAAAAATCAAGAACAAAGACTTAAATCTGACACCTTAAACTATGAAACTACTAACATAAAACACTGTGGAAACACTTCAGGGCATTGGTTTAGGCAAAAATTTCTTGGAGTAATACCCCAAAAGCACAGGGAACCAAAGCAAGCATATACAAATTGGATTGCATCAGGTTGAAAAGTTTCTGCACAGCAAAGGATACAATCAACAAACTGAAGAGACAACCTACAGCAAGGAATGGTTGGTTTCACTAATGAGGACAACAATTTGTGTTTTAAACCAGGTTTCCAGCTTACCTCGGATGGTCTGGTCTTTGAGTGAATATACATGTTTGGCTCTCGAAGATTATTTCATTCTACAGCTGCGTCTGTTAGGGTAGCACCAGCTTGTGTATTACTAGATATCCATTCCTACTCCCACACCTGCCTCAGAGTGCATTGTATCTCCCATCTTCTTTCACCTCCAGATAAATCTTCTCAGAACTAGAGTAACAGTAATCAACTTCCCTTTTGGTTAAAACACCTTCTTTCTGGTAACAGAGGACTCAACCACGAATTCTAAAATTACCATTCGAATTCCTCTTGGGTGACCTGTAGTTTTCATGCAAATAGGACCCTTATCGCCAGTATTTCAAGAAACCTTTTTTTCGTTCTGCGGACACTCGATTTTCTTTAGAAAAATAAATGAATAGAAAGAGAAAAGAAAGAAGGAAAGAAAAAGGAGGAAAAAGGGAAAGAAAGAAGACACGAAGGGAGAAAGGAAAGGAGTGAGGGAGGAAGAGAGGAACGAATGAAGGAAAGAAGGGAGGGAGGAAGGAAGTTTAATTGCCCAACATATTCTCCCTCTCAGCTGTCTAGACAGAGCTGATTTATTAAGAAGGGAATTGCAGGCCAGACGCAGTGGCTCACGCCTGTAATCCCAGCACTTTGGGAGGCCGAGATGGGGGAATCACTAGGTCAGAAGATCGAGACCATCCTGGCTAACACGGTGAAACCCCGTCTCTACTAAAACTACAAAAACAAAACTAGCCGGGCGTGGTGGCAGGCGCCTGTAGTCCCAGCTACTCGGGAGGCTGAGGTGGGAGAATGGCGTGAACCCAGGAGGCGGAGTTTGCAGTGAGCCGAGATCGCGCCACTGCACTCCAGCCTGGGTGACAGAGCAAGACTCCGTCTCAAAAAAAAAAAAAAAAAAAAGGCAGGGGAGGGGAATTGCAATAGAAAGAGTTTAATTCACACACAGCCAGCTGTATGGAGGTCAGAGTTTTATGATTACTCCAATCAGTCTCCACCAAAATTTGGGAATTGTGTTTTTTCAGGATAATTTGGTGAGTAGTGGGTCAGGAAGTGCAGGAAGTGGGGAGTGCTGATTAGTCAGGTTGGAGATGAAATTATAGGGGTTCAGAGTGGGTTTTCCTTGCTGTATTCCGTTCCTGGTGCGATCACAGAATTGGTTGAGCCAGACTACCATTCAGGTAGTGTCAGCTGATGCTCCCAAACACAGGATCTGCAAGATATCTCGAACACTGCTCTCAGGTTTTACAGCAGTGATGTTATCCCCGGGAGCAGTTGGGGAGGTTCAGAATCTTGCAGCCTCCAGCTGCCTGACTTCACACCGTAATTTCTAAACTTGCGGCTAATTTGTTAGTCTTAAAAAGGCAGACTAGTCTCCAGTCAAGAAGGGGATTTGTTTCGGGAAAGTGCTGTTATCAATTTTGTTTGTTGAACTGTAAGTTAAATTCCTCCCAAAACTAATTTGACCTATGCCCAGAAATGAACAGGAACAGTTTGTAGATTAAAAGCAAGATGGAGCTGGTTAGGTCAGATTTCTTTCACTGTCGTACTTTTGTTTCAATTTTTTGCAAAGGTAGTTTAAAGAGGGAGGAGGGAAGGAAGGAAGGAAGGAAGGAAGGAAGGAAGGAAGGAAGGAAGGAAGGAAGGAAGGAAGGAAGGAAGGAAGGAAGGAAGGAGGGAGGGAGGGAGGGAGGGAGGGAGGGAGGGAAGGAAGGAAGGAAGGACAGAAGGGAGGGAGGGAGGGAAGGAGGGAAGAAAGGAAGGAAGGAAGGAAGGACAGAAGGGAGGGAGGGAGGGAAGGAGGGAAGAAAGGAAGGAAGGAAGGAAGGACAGAAGGGAGGAAGGGAGGAAGGGAGGGAAGGAGGGAGGGAGGGGAAAAGAAAGAAAGAAACTTTAAAGCTTTCAGAACAAAAAATTAGACTAGTACTGGTGCTTTTGCTGTGTACACCAAGCCATATATTGAGTAAATTAATAAATAATATACATATTATACATAGATCAATTGTTTCTATATTAAAAATAATTATGAATAGTAACAATTACTTTTTAAAAAATAGTCTAAACTCTCTGTCTCTTAAAATTTGCAGTAACCTACAGTTCTAAGCTCCTGGAGAACATTTAAATTAGTGTTGTGTGCAGTAATTACCTGGCACCCAGTACATACTTAATACATATTTTTAATGGTATTTTAAAACTAAAGGAATCATTCCATTGTGGCTACCAAAATTAAGTGGTTTGATATCATTATATCAAAGTAAATTAATCTAGCAGCAAAATCACAGAAATAACTTGATTTCAAGAAATAAACTTTTTAGACAGCAAAAGTATTCTAATCTCAGAAACGTTAGAGTCATGTTAATTAGCAACTATTAATTCAATTTAACTCTTTTCTACAATATTGCTATTATTGGTTTCCATCTGGCCTAATTAATAAAAATTCTTCTTTCACTGGTTCTGATCATCAGCCAAATTTCATTTTCCCCAATCTGGCTTGGTTAAGAAATGATCTTAGTCCATCTGCAGTAGCCTTACTTTTATAATAAGCCAGAAACACAATGACTGCTGATTATATAAAGCTATATTCCAACACATCTACTGAATGTCTATTTTACCATTCAGATGGTGTGAAAGAGGCTGAAACTTTTCAAGATGTTTTTTCTAGTAAAAATATTTCTATACACAACAAATATAATTTTAGAGTTTTAAAATACACAAGTGTGCTCTTTGGAAGTTGTCAATAATTCTGGAACAGAAATTGTTAATTAAACATAGAAACTATAAATAATCAATGTCCAAGTACAATCAAATAAGTAAGTTGTGTCTCTAAGATTGTAAAGGCAAGGTCATTTTTATACGAGGACATATAACTGCCATTTTATACATATGCTATGATTTAAATGTCTCCTCTAAAATTCATGTTAAAATTTAATTGCCATTCTAATAGTATTAAGAGGTGAAATCTTCAAGAGATGATTAGGTAATGAGGGCTCTACCCTCACGAATGAATTAATGCTGTTATTGCAGGTGTGTGCTCCTCATTGCAGGAGTGGGTTAAGTATAAAAAGAAGAGTTTGTCCCCCCTTCTGTCTCTCTGTCATCCTCTCTTTGCTCTTCCATCATCGTCATGGGATGACACAACAAGCAGGCCCTCACCAGATGCCAGCCCTTTGAGCTTGGACTTCCCAGCCTTCAGAACCATGAGGCAACACATTTATGTTCATTGTAAATGATCTGGTCAATGGTATTCTGTTACAGCTGCACAAAATGAACAAATACAGAAAATTGTTACAAAGGAAGTGGGAAAGTACTGTAACAAATACCTGAAAATGTAGAAGTGGCTATGAAACTTGGTAATGAGTAGAAGCTAAAAGAATTTGGAGGAGCAGGCTAGAAAAAGCCTACATTGCTATTAATGGAGCGTTAAGGATGATTCTGATGAGGGCTCAGAAGAAAACTGTAGGAAAAGTCTGAAACTTCTTAGGGATCACTTAAGTTGCTATCATCAAAATATTGGTAGAAATATAAATGTTAGGCTGGGCACAGTGTTTCACCCCTGTAATCCCAGCACTTTAGGAGGCTAAGGCAGGAGGTGTCTTTGAGGCCCAGAGTTCAAGTCCAATCTGGGCAACACAGTGAGTTTCTGTCTCTACAAATTTAAAAAGAAAAGATTAGCTCAGTATTGTGGCACATACCTGTAGTCCTACTATTCAGGAGGCTGAGGCAGGAGGATCACTTGAGTCCAGGAGTTTGAGGTTAGAGTGAGCTATGATTGCACCACTGCACTCCATCCTGAGTGACACAGTGAGACCCTGTCTCTAAAAAATTTTCTATATATATATATATATATATATATAAAATCAGGTCATATGATATATAATTTTATATAATATAGTATATAAAATATATAGTTATTTATTTTGTTTATTCATCCACATATATACATATATATAGATGATAAAAACAATTCTGATGAAATCTTAGAAGGAAAAGAGTAACAAGGTATTGGAAAATCTAGTAAAGTCATCCTTTTTTATAAAGTGGCAAAGAATTTAACTGAATTGTGTTCATGCCTGAGGGCTTTATAGAAGACAGAATTTAAGAATGATAAACTAGAGTTTCTGACAGAAGACATATCTAAGTAGCAAAGCAGTCAGCAGGCTGTATGACTTATTTTAACTGTATATAGTAACAGGCAAGAAGAAAGAAGAAATTTCAAAACAGAATTTACAATTAATGGGGAAGCAAAATGTAAAAATTTGGAACTTCCCCAGCCTGGCCATCTGATATGGTTTAGCTGTATCCTCATCCAAATCTCATCTCGAATTATAGTTCCCATGATCCCCATGTGTCATGAGAGGGACACAGTGGGAGGTAATTGAATCACAGGAGTGTTTACCTTCATGCTATTTGCGTGATAGTGAGTGAGTTCTCATGAAATCTGAGGATTTTATAAGGAGCACACAGTGGGAGGTAATTGAATCACAGGAGTGTTTACCTTCATGCTATTTGCGTGATAGTGAGTGAGTTCTCATGAAATCTGAGGATTTTATAAGGAGCACTTCCCCATTTTGCTTGGCACTTCTCCTTCCTGCTACCATGTGAAGAAGGACATGTTTGCTCCCCTTTCTGCCATGATTGTAAGTGTCCTGCAGCCTCCCTAGTCATGCTGAACTGTGTGTCAACTAAACCTCTTTCCTTTATAAATTACCCAGTCTCAGGTATATCATTATTAGTAGCGTGAGAATGGATTAATACACCATCTAAGCAATAAAAATCCCTGTTTGGGAGAAAATACCAAGGGTGTGACCAAGCAACCCTTTCATAAGGGAATTAGTATAGGTAGAATAAAGCCAGATGCTAGTCATCAAAACTATGAGATAATTACCCTGAAAACATTTTAGAGATTTTTAAAGTTCCCCTCTCATCACAAGCCCAGAGTTGTAGGAAGCAGAATAGTTTCAGGGGAAGGCAGAATAGTTTTCAGGGATTCCCAGAGCCACCTCACAACTCTGCTGTCTGCATTCTGGTGCAGGGTACCTCAATGTCCCAGACAAAGCTCAAACCAACACAGATGCAGATCAGTCTGTTGCTCCAGAGGGTGCAAAGGATAAGTTCTGGTGACGTTCACATAGTGCTAATTATGCAGGTGCACAGAAGGCAAGAGCTATGTGGCATGGCTTCCTCCACCTAGATTTCAAAGGATGCTCCAAAACCTTAGTGGCCCAGGCAGAGACTTTTTGCAAGGGCACAGTGACCACAGAAAGTCCCAACTAGGGTAATACCCAAAGGAACTACAGGGTTGGGGCCACTACAGAGAGCCCTGATTATGACAATGTCCAAGAACTCTGGGATTGCAGCTGCAACAGAGACCTTAAAACTTTAGAGCTACCCATGTGCAACATCAGCGTGGAAAAGCAACTCTAGAACTGCTGCATGGGCTGACAATAGCAACGCCATAGGCGTGGGGCTATTCAAGGTCATGGGATCCCAACCCCTGCCCCAGTGTGTCCAGGACGCAGGAAATGGAGTCAAGAAAAGTTATTCTGGAGACTTAAGGTTTGATGTTGTTTACCCTCTTGTGTTTTAGACCTATTTGTGGCCTATTTCCTCGTTTTCCTTGTCTATTACTCCCTTTTGGAATAGGAATACCTGTCCTATGCCTGTCCCATCATTGTATTTTGCAAGTAGATAACTTGTTTTAGTTTCACAGACTCACAGCAGGAGAGAGATTTGCTTCAGGATGAATTGTGCCTTGGGTCTCATCCATATTTGCTTTAGACAAAACTTTGGACTTGATTGGTCTTTTGAGTTGATGCTAGAACTAGTTAATATTTTGGGGGGTTATTAGAATGGGATAACTGAATTTGTATGAAAAGGACATACATTTTTAGGATCTAGGGACAGAATGCTGTGGTTTGAATGTCACCTCCCAAACTTATGTTGAAGTTTAATTTCCACCATGACAGCATTAAGAGATGGGCATTCATATGGGTATTCATTCATGGTCTGGCCATGAGGGCTTTGCTGTTATGAATGGATTAACGCAGTTGTCACAGAAATGGATTCCTTAGGCCAAGCACGGTGGCTCATGCCTGTAATCCTAGCACTTTGGTAGCCTGATGCAGGTAGATCACCTGAGGTCAGGAGTTCAAGATCAGACTGGCCAAGATGGCGAAACCACCATCTTTACTAAAATTATGAAAATTGGCCAGGCGTAGTGGTGGGCACCTATAATCCCAGCTACTTGGGAGACTGAGGCAGGAGAATCGCTTGAACCTAGAGTGGGGAGGTTGCAGTGAGCCAAGATCGCACCACCTCACTCTAGCCTGGGCAACAGAGCGAAATTTTGTCTCAAAAAACAAACAAAGAAGTGGATTCCTAATAAAAGGATGGGTTTGGCCTGCTTTTGCCTCTCTCACCTTCTCTTTTCCCTTTGCCTTTGTCATGGAATGACACAGCAAGAAGGCCCTCACCATATGCCCATCACTTGATCTTGGACTTCTCAGCCTCCAGTCCGTGAGCTAATACATTTCTGTTCATTAACAATTTCCCAGTCTGTGGTGTTGTGTTACAGTAGCACAAAGTGGACTAAAATAACATTTCACAGCAATTTATATTATTTATAGAATTTTTAATAATATGGTTTTATTCAGACTGTGACAGGTTCCCATTATAGTGACTTAATACCTGATAGAAAATATATATTGATTCAGCTACAAATCTCTTTGAAAATAATTGCTCATATCTGAATACTCCTATACTCTTATAGCTAGACTGACTACACTGAGGAATGCCCTCTTACAAAGAAGTTAACTACACTGAGAATTGTTACCTGTTATCCTAGTGTAATAATAATGCCTTATTTGACTATCAAGTCTTAGTCATGATAATGATTTACATAATCCGTTTACTTTTAGTAATTATTGTCATTGTCATTGTCATTGTATTTCCCCAATATAGCCCAGAACAACGAAATCTTAAATAAAGGTCATAATTATAAATACAGTGACTCATGCCTGTAATCCCAGCATTTTGGAAGGCCAAGACTGGAAAATCACTTGAGTTCCATAGCAACCTGGGCAACATAGCAAGACCTGATCTCCATAAAATTAGCTGGGTACAGTGGCATGTGCCTGCATGCCAACCCAGATGATAGACTGAGATCTTATTGCTAAACATAAATAAATGATTAAACAAATAAATACATGTTTATAAATATAACCTAATTTTCATGAATTCAATAATTTTCACTGTCAACTAAATTAATGAACAGAATCCAAAGCTATTTCAAAAAATTAAAAAAACCTTTATTAATTTAACATCTGTTTATAATTCAAACAAGTGGCATTTGTCTTATTCATGAACAAGTTTTAGAAAATATTTTCCTTCATGACTAAAGAAAGAAAGAGACTCATTTCAGAAAAATCACTAATAATATAGCTTTATATAAAATAGAATCATGGAGAAGGTAAATTTTTATGCTCTTTGAATGACAGTAAAGTAATGGATGAAAAATTTATTTAATCACTTTTTTATATCTATATATCATCTATCTTCTATCTCTATCACCTGTTTATTTATTTGTGATAGGATTAAAGTCATAGGCTATGGATTTCTCTTCTTATTTCTGACATCTTTTCACACACGCTACTACCTCAGAAAAAACCATTCTAACCATCTTATCTAAAAGAATTTCTTCTCTGCCCTACAATTCCTCTATCTCCCTTACTAAATTATATTTTCATAATAATAATCTCTGATATAATTCTTTATTTACCTCCTTAGTATTTACCTTAGTATTTACTGGCAAAATAATTCAGTGCTAAGAAAGCAGGAAATTGCTCTAGTTTATTTATCATAATATTTGAGTATCTGTACTGTAAGTGGTTCATTCTCAATAAACATTCTTGCATGTATGGAAGATGAAAATAATTTATTCTAAGAAACTTACCATCTTGCTTTATTTTTCTTTTCTTTCATTCTTCCTTTTCCTCTTTTAGTCCTTCTCGATCTTGTCAGTATTATCACTGTACGCTCATGAACTAGCAACAAGAAAAATGTTCTTGTATTGAGTAGCAGATTTTACTAGTATTTTATAATTTCTAGCTAGTCAAAGTAAAAATACTGGCTTTCCCATTTGGCTTAATTTACTGACTAACAGAAAGCAGATACAATAACATAATAACATTTTGCTAATATAAAAAATGTGAGTTTTCCCTACTATCTATTGGTGTGGAAGTACAAAAGAAAGATGAGGTCTGTTATAGAAAATACATAAGCTAAATTTTATTTTGCAGAACATAATGTAACATGTGACTTTCAAAAGTTTCTACAAATGCATTAAAGATAAATGCAGTCTACTCCAATATTTATTCACACTATTAAATGGTAGATGGATATATACTATGTAATGTATAATACCTTATGGATATCTACATGTCCACTGTTTTAATTTTCCACACCTCTTATGCTCCTATCAAACAGCATCTGAATAAATGAGGGAGACATATCTATTTCACTTTGTATGTTTGAGATGAATTAGGCCATCAAATCTACAATACATCTTATATGTATTCTGGCTCCTTCCAACTTCATGAAAATATCCCTTGTAAAATTACTAGCTTTGCCTCTTTTTGGTGTCAAATGATGAATATGTAGCTACTGATATCAAAGAATAAATATACACTGTAAACTCTTACTTCCCCTACACCTACTCACCCTCTCTGAAACATATTCCTATCATAATCTCCCTGCTATGGTTTGAATGTGGTTCCCAAAGGTCATGTGTTAGAAACGTAATCTCCAATGTAATAGTGTTGAGAGGTGGGAGCTTTAAGAGGTGATTGAACCATGAGGGTTCTGCCCTCATGTATGGAGTAATGCCATTATTGTTAGAGAGGATTAGTTATCACAGGAATAGATTCCTGATAAAAGGATGAGTTTGCCCCACTTTCTTTCCCTTCTTTCTCTCTCTTGCTCTTCTGCTTTCTGCCATGGGATGGAACAGCAAAAAGGCTCTCACTAGATGTGGGTCCTTCAATTTTGGACTTCCCAGCCTCTATAGCCTTGAAAAAATAATTTTTTTGTTCACTATAAATTACCCAGTCTTGGATATTCTGTTACAGCAACATAAAATGAACTAAGATACTTCCCCGGTTGCTGGTGCCAAAATCATTGGAGTCATATTGATTTCTGCTTTTTCCTTACACATCACATCCAATCTGTCATCAAATCCAGTTGGCTTTACTACTAAAATTTGTCAAAACTCTGATAGCTTCTCACTACCTCTACCCCTACCAATGTGGTCCAAGCCACTGTCATCTATTGACTAATAATTGCAATATGACTAGTCTTCTTATTTCCACTGTCACCACAGGTTATTCTTACAGAGTAGCCAGAGTGATTGTTTTAAAATGTATGTAAATTTACACCGCTCTTCTGATCAAAATCCTCTAATGGCTTCCCACCTCACTCCAGCATAGAAGCTAATACCCTTACAGATGCCTACAGAGGCTTGCACCATCTGGTCCTCTGATACATTTCTGACTTTAGTTATCACCACTTCCCCTCATAATCTCTCTAATCTCTGGGCACGTTAAGTCTCCTACTGCTCCTCCAATAGGCCAAGAAGTTATTGTCTAAGAGATTTTGCTTTTTTCTCTGCCTGAAATGATTTGCCCCAGTTACCATGGTGACCTTCTTATCTCCTAAAAGTATATAGTCAAATGTACCATTACTGCAGATGTCTTTCTTGTTAGATCGAAAGCTCCACTCCTCAATCATCACTTTTTCTTACAAAATTTTAGTAACACATACACAGTAATGTAAATTGTCTGTTTCCTACCATTGGCAGGTAAGTTCCATGGTTGAAGGAAGACTTTGATTTGTTTATTGCTGTATCCCCAATTTTAGAACAATTTATGGTACATAGTACATAACCAATAAATATTTACTGAGTATTTGGTTAGAACTCATGCCTATTAGTCATTATTAGCTCCTTCTTAATTAATAGTAATATTAGTCAATATTAGCCCCATCTTAATTCTGGACAGAATAAATTCTAGTTCTGAGGTTCTATTGTGATTCTTTTGGTCTTCTGCTGTGCTTCTGTGTACCTTTTCAACAGGATCATTTCAAGCTGGTTGCTCTATCTCCTGGCCTCCTCGTAAACTCACAAGCCCAGCTAGCTATTACCCCAGGACATTTGTGGCCTTTGGACTTTTCTGTGCCACTCAAGAGTGTGTGTGTATTAGGAAATAATCATATGCACTGCATCTGTCTGATTATGTAGAGCTGTCAATTTTACCCAAATTTTGCTTTATCTGTTAATAAACAGAGAATCATGTAAAGCAGACACCTCGTAGATTCCCAAATGAGAAATTCTGCTTTGTTTTTTGCTTTCCCTTTAAACTTTCTCAGTCCAACTCTAAAATTCCAGCCTGAGAATGAAGAACACAGAAGTTTCATTCTTCTGTTCATATACGTATCCCCCTTTTACTCCTGTTTCCATTTTCCGTCCTTTTTTTCTTCACATTGTTCCCTGGGACTTGAAGTTGGAGATTTCTACATTATTTCATGTTCATATCAAAACCTGAGTTCTCTCTTCCACTACCATAGAGTGGAATTCTATCACAGTTTTTGCTATGTTAAAGTAACAGGCAAACAATATTGAAAAACTACTATTTTTTCAAAGAAACTGGGAAACTCTCATTTTGATGAAAATTTTCCTTTATATGGAAATCCAAAGCTGATTATTGATTTCCATCTCCTCCTCTCCCCAGGTGAGACCTAAGCAAATAAAATGCTTAGATCAGCTTTGATGGTCAACTGCCACTAAGGAATATGAAATAAGGAATATATATGTCTGTGTGTGTGTGTAATAGGATTGGCAGCCAAAAACAGTAAGAGTTTATCTGAGAACAAATCTCAGATGATGACTCCAAAACTACAATCAGAATGAAAAGTTTCAATTTCAATTCTTTATAACTGAGAACAAACCTAAATTTATTGAGTGTCCCTTCTATTTCAGTAAATTTTAGACATGGCATAAAATGTTTGATGTAATTTTTTCACTATCATAAAGAATAGGATACCTCAAATTTTTATATTGTTTTCACTATTCTTGTTGCAACTTCTTGCACATACAATCATATTCTGCTTCTACTGTTTCTTAACAATTGACATACTTCTACTTTCACATTCAGCAGATGAGAAAAAAAAATTACACAATTCCCTTAATATTCTGTACCTGCCTTCTCAAACTTACTGTCTTTATTTATCCTCTTCTTGTTCTTCCTCAGTGGGGAAGAAATTGCCTTCTTTCTCAAGGTAACTTTTGCAGTGGAGCTGTGGATCTGATCTCCTTAGCTTTTCTAGTACTTAGACCATTCTCCGTCTTGAATCCTTCTTTTCTTTTTACCATATCTTCCCTGATCTTTGACTAGACTACTTGGCCATGGCATCCTTCCTCTTTCTCTAAATATTTACTGACGTCCATGTATAAAGACCTGTCTAGATTGCTGACTGTGCTCTGTCAACCATCCAATCACTTGTTAGACTCTCATGCTGGTATTTCTGCTCCATCATCTTATGGGGCACATGCACTCTAATGAATTCATTCTTCAAAGTTGTTGTGTAACAAAATCACTCGGAGAACTAATAAAGAACCTGGTCCCATACTCTTTAAAGTGGATAGGGCTGAGGCCTCTCTATTGGTATAAGTCCCCCAGAGGGTTTTGACACATATCAAAAGTTGGGAATTGCTGCTCTACTGGTTTCTAAGATGACTTCTTAGTTGCCAGGAGTATGTAATTTTTTGACCATTTCACTCTCCCCAAACTCTCTTTCTCTCCTTCAGTTGTGTAATAAAGTGCTCTCCTGGATTGGACACCACTTGAGCAGTCTTAACTCTGGTAGACTCTCAGGCTACGTTTGTTGAAATAAACTGAATAACCAATGTCCTTATCAAAAAATCTGGTCTTTAGTCTGCTTTTGTTCAAATTTCATTTTTTTAAAATTGCCTAATTTTATTACTTTTTCAGAATAACAATATAGATTTTGCTTTTCAGTTCTACAAGCAAGTTATTTGAAATAAAAATCTTAATACTAATGCATTTTTTCCCTACCAGGCTGTGTTCATATTGGCATTTAGAAACTTAAATGATGACACATTTGCTTAAGAAAAAAATTGGTTTGTTATAATGTTATAATTCTTTATCACTAATTTGCTGATAACTAGATGGAAAATGAAGCACATGGCTCTGATTCACAAATTACATTTCTAATTTAAGGGCATATTCAATCACTGAAACACAGTTTTAGAACTAATGTTCAAATTTCTGAAGATATTGAAATATTTGATAGAAAATTGGGTTGGGGGATGCTATGGCTCTGTACCCCCTCAAAGCATCCTAATTGAAACCAAAGTCTAATGACACTAATAAAAATTTGGTAGATTGACAGTCGATTCCAAGAATATGGTTGTTGGCAACTTACCAAAATTAATCTGTTCCATATGTATAAATATCATATAAGGGTATTCTTCTCTAAAAATCATGTTATTTTAGCTTTCATACCTACCTTTGGATCCAAGTACTGTTATAAGATCATCTTCCCTGCAACTGCTGGTGATAATCCATACATGGATTTGCATGGGTGTGCACAGCTGTGTATGCATCATGGGCCTCCTACAAATGCAAGTGCACACCTATCTATTCACACACACATAGCCCCATAAAGATAACATGCATATAAATGTAAATATAACAAACATATCAGGGTAGTGTTAAGCTGAGATATTTAAGCTTACATAAATCAGCAGATTCAGAAACTGGGTCCTCACACAAAGTGAAACTAGCACTGGTATTATGTGCTATGACAGGATTTTTCCATTACATAGTCAGATAACCCTGTAAATGTGACATAAATATTTGGCAGATCTTTACTTTGTAAACATACATTACTGTGTCATATTATATAAATGGCTTCTATAATGTGAGTAACACTAAAAATGAAAGTTCTTAGTTTTCTAAATTATACATAAATATTTTACATATGAGACATATGAGACATAGCATTAATCTGAAAGCATAACAATATGAAAGATTGCCCTTTATAAGACAATGTTTGGTTTAACAATGTATTTGCAATGTCAACAAAATGAACAAATGTTGAAAGAGTACTTAATAATCATAGTGATAAATGAAGCATACATTTGGTAAATATAAAGTAAACAATAACATCTCTTTGTTCATAAAAAAAAAGTTTTGTTTTTAGTTTATAGTCTCATGAAAAATTACATACTTAGAATACAATAGGCTCAGGGAAGAGCCTGAAAAAAAATGAATGCAGAGTCTTAGACATAGACATTTAAACTCATTTTTTGTGTATAATAATGTCTATTTAAAATAAATTTGACATTAGTGATATTTTATTGTTGCTTCTTATTTATTTAATGATAAAAATATAAATACCCACCAAAAATATAAAATACACATGGAACATAACTATTTGAATATCTTGCAGATTGTCATCAAATTGCTTAAGAAAAAATTTCGGTGAAATGCCATTATTTTCTTTTTGGCTGTTTATAATCTTTAAATAAAATCAAAGTATAGAAAAGTGCTCTTAAATTTTTAAGCCCCAATTTTAATTGATTAAATATAATACTAATTTTATATCAAATAATATATAATATTGAGTATGGATTCATATGAAATGAAAGATGACTTTCTATTAAATCATACAATCTCATACTATGAGCAATTTAGTCTCTAAACCATTCATTGACTCAGTAAATGGTCATTTTGATAGTGGCAGGAGGCAGTCAAATGCCTAGGCAGATAGGAGAACGTCCCCAGCAAAATCCCACCTTCAAGCGAAAAAGCAGCCTGAAGTCTGAAAGACTGAACTGCTGGTCCCAGATCAAACCAGCTACTCAGAGTGAAAACTTCCATTCCTGTCTGCCTGCCCTTTCCCAATTGATTCTTTCTGAATAATACCTTTTAAACAATTGAACGTTGCCTTTTCCAATACTACTTATAGCCTGCCCCTCCCAATTGTGAGCCCATAAAAACTCTGCAATCAGTCACACTGGGGGGAATTTCCCGCCTTTAGTGTGAGATCCCCCTGTGTCCCCTCTCTGAGGGAAGCTGTTTCGTCACTCAATAAAACTCCCCACCCTGCTCACTCTTTGATTGTCAGCATATTCTCATTCTTCTCGGACAGTGGACAAGAGCCCGCAACTCACTGAGTGCAGGTATCCAGAATGGCAGTCACACTGGCCTTTTGCCCTCACTGGGAAAGGGGCCAGGGACCGACTGAGCTGCGAACATGCCACAGTCCATCAGGCTGTGGAAGGCAGAATTAAAAGAGGTAATTAGCTCATTAATACCCGCCCCCCCCCCCCCCCCCCAGGGCTTTGAGGTTGTGAGAACTCTTGCCTGGGTGCCACCGTGTTCCCCTCAAGGTGACATGCCTGGTCTGGCCACGGACCCCACATGGAGACTGTTCCTGTTTTGGTACCTACAGTGGCTGGAAGGATCCTACACTTGCTAGCTCACATGCTCCTTCCCACAGGAGCTGAGCACGTTGGGCCGAGAAGATGGCACACCTGGGCAGCGCATTGGTCAAAGGGGCTGAGAGACAATTCCTGTGTCATTTTGGAGTTGCTTTTGTGCCAGGGGCTGTGCTAGTCCAGGAGATTCTACAATTACTTAAACAATATGAATAATTCTCTAAGAATTTTCTATCATACTGTCACTCACAACATAATTGTGTGTAATTGAAGATGCACACATGTTTTCTATTATTTATAACAGAATATATAATAATAGCTAATATTTATTGACAGTTTATGTAGCAAGAATCACATTAAGGATTTAACAGCCATTAATTTGCTTATTCTTCACACTGATACAGTGGGATAGATAATAGTATTCACATATTATAGTAGAGGAAGCTGAGGAATAGACCTAATGTAGCATGCTTAAGGTCACAAAAATTATCCAGTGTTAATTTTTATGCAATACATAAAAAATAAAAATCTGTAGATAGGGAAACGACAAAATAATACTAATATTAATAGTCTAATAATCAAGATATAGATTGTATACTAGTGGAAGCTTTTTGACTATTAAAGAATTCACCAAAATTGATGATAAGACAATCTTTAAACTATTATTTGATAAAGACACTCTTCTACTTTGGGCTTCTAAAATAAACTACCATAGAATGGGTGGCTCTTAACAACAGAAATTTATTTCTCACAGTTCTGGAAGCCGGGAGGTCTCACTCTTCTACCAGGTGAGGACTGTGAAAGGAAAATAAATCTTGGATCCCCCAAATTTATCTAAAACTTGGGGCCCCAAAACTAAGCTAAAGGGAAAAGTCAATTTGAGAACCGCTTGGGCAAGTTCTCAGCATGACTTTTCCCATTCTATTCCAAGTCATCCCTCTGCTCACTGAAAAAAATGCATATCTGCTTGCCTCCTTTGGAAAGGCTAATCAGAATCTCAAAAGAACGCAACAATATTTCTCTTATTTACCTATGACCCAGAAGCCCCTTCCCCACTTTGAGTTGTCCCACCTTTGCTTCGAGTTGTCCTGCCTTCCTGGACCAAAACAATGTTCATTTTACATATACTGACTGATGTCTCCTGTCTCCCTAAAATGTATAAAATCAAGCTGTGCTCAGACCACCTTGGGCACATGTCTTCAGGACTTCTGGGCTGTGTCACAGGTGCATGTCTACAGCTTTGGGAAAATTAACTTTCTAAATTGACCGAGACCTGTCTCAGATATTTGGGGTTCACAGGATACAGTGAAAAGATGACTATCCATAAACAGGGAAGCAGACCCTCACAAGAAAACAAATCTTCCGGCACCCAATCTTCAGAATTGTGAGAAATGGATTTCTGCTGTTTGCAAACCACCCAGTTTATGGCAGTTTGTCATAGCATCCCAAACAAACTGCAACTGTGTCTTTAACACATAATGATATTTTAAAGATCATCTTACACATCAAAATTAAAACTGACCTCTCAGTATCATTTAACAACTATTCTGTCTTTATCTATAATTATCTTAAAAATAACTTTGGACAGTGATATTTTTGAATTAAGATGTCAACAAGCCTATTTTGCAATGGTATATGTATTAGTTTGTTCTCACACTGCAATGAAGAAATACCCAAGAATGGATAATTTATAAAGGAAAGAGGTTTAATTGTTTCATAGTTCTGCATGGCTAGGGAGGCCTGAGGAAACATATAATCATGGAGGAAGGCAAAGGAGAAGCAGGCGCCTTCTTCACAAGGCAGCAGGAGAGTGACTGCAAGCAGTGGAGATGCCAGATGCTTATAAAACCATCATATCTCATGAGACTCACTCAGTATCACAAAAACAGCATGGGAGAAACCACCCCCATGATCTAGTACCTTTACCTGGTTCTGCCCTTGACATGTGGGGATTATGGAGATTATAGGAATTACAATTCAAGATGAGATTTTGGGTGGGGACACAGCTAAACCATGTCAGTGTATCTTCAAAATCTATTCTTATTCTTTTGTTGTTGTTGTTGTTATCAACCTCATTTTTCCTGGAAAATTTTCACATTCTGCATGTGTCTAAATGTGTTCTCATGTCATTTAATGTGTTCTTCCATCTTCTTTATTTCTGGCACACTGATAGCCCTTATATTTTGATAATAGTTGTGTCTTTTTGTTGTTGGCAAGGGTATTCAAAAGATGGTGCTGTGTACTTCCTGGTTATATTTCTATCAGGCAGAAGATAACTTCTGTCTGAATCACTTCAACTCACTTTTCAAGGCCTAGTTCTTATCTTACCTCTGTAGGACACATGATTGAATTTCCCCACTACTCCTCTGAACACACATGGCCCCTAATCAATATTTCTTTCTACCAATTAAAATTGTGTGTGTCTGTGTGTGCGTGCATTCTGCTGTCCTTGACTATAAATGTTTCCACCCTAGTGACCATGCTTTTACCATATTTGTATCTTTAATGTCTGGTAATGGACATTACATACCACAAGGCCTGATATGTTTAGGATGAAAAATTGTTTTAAATATTAGGTTACATACATATAATACTTAACAGAGTTATGTAGCCCAACCAATACTTCCTGAGTACAGGTTATACCTCTGTACTCAGGAAGCTCCAGTCACAGCAGTCTCCTGATAGGTCTCTACAGCTTTAGCAGTTTTTCTATTGCTCTTGTAACAAATCACCACACACTTAGTGGATTAAAACACTATGCACTTATTATTACACATTCTCCATGCATTAGGAGCCCAGGCACGGTTTTGCTGGATCTTCTGTTCAGATCTCACAGGCTTAAGTCAGAATGTCCATCAGATGTGCAAACCTCATCTGAAGCTATTGGTCCTTTTCCAAGCTCACTGGTTGTTGGAAGAATTGGTTTGTGTGTGTGTGTGTGTGTGTGTGTGTGCGCGTGTGCAGTGGTAGGAACAGTTTTCCTCCTTATTTTCATCTTCATCGTGAGCAAGGAGCCATTCTCAGCTTTCAGAGGCCTTTCCCTGTTTAACAACAGTTCAGAAGTTGCCTGTTTGCTTTCTTCCTCAAGGCCAGCAAAACTCATCCCTCTGACTTCTTCCACTAGCCACAGAAAACTCTGCTTTTAAAGGACTCAACAGATGATGTTAGGCCCACCCAGATGATTTCTGCATTTTAAGATGAAATGGCTTGGAACTTTCATTAAATCTGAAAAATCCCTTCCCAACAGTACCCAGGAATAGACAGGCGACAGAAAGTCTTGGCTGTGGGCCAACTTAGAGTTCTGCCTACTGCAAGCTTGTCAAACAAAACCTTTTCCTGGAGGCTCCTTTGTCAATCTGTGGCATTCCCTTGAAGCCTTATCCAAGCTCCTCTCATGCTTGATTCTCTCCGTTTCATCAAGTCCCAGTAGAAATATCAGTTCTTCTGAAGGGTGTTCTTTATCTTATTTAAGTAGCTACCTGCAACCTGTGCCTTATTTTCCCATCACAACATGCTATTGCCTCCATAACATTAATCGTAATGTCTATTTTTTCAATTAACTTACTTGTTTATTGCTTCTCCCTCTTCAGAATATAGAATCTGTGAGACCAAGAAACTTCCATGCCTTATAATAAGTGCCAAACCCAGGTGGGTGCGTGACACCTAAGTGGTTAGGAAATATTTTTTATTGAATGAATACTAGCCTCTCTCTGTGTGTGTGTATATATATATGCATATAATTCACATTCTAAAGATAACTAGTTGCTACTCACAACATAAAACCTCTATATAAGTGGAATTGCAAAAGCCTTGAAACTGAATTTCTGATTATTTTATCTTGAAAGGACCAACCTTGGGTATCAACTTTTAACCATAAACTTCAAAAAGTAATACGATAAAAAAGAGAAAAGTACTATGCAGTATATATCTTTTCAATAAACCACCACACATGTTAATCTCTTCCAGCCAAAAACATGCTCACATACTTCTTAGACTTTCTTTTCCTTGGAAAAGATGACACATTAAGAAAGAACACTGGTTATAGGATGAAGTGGGAAATTAGAGAAGGAAGTCATATTTTTCAAAGCTGGAGACATTAACATTTTCATTTTCAGTCAGGAGCTGGGATTTTCATGCCCCCATAATCTTATTCTTTAGAAATGATTTGCATTTGCATTTAGCAGTGTGGAGTATTAAAACCAAGCACCCTTCCCAGTTCCATTTACTCTTTTTCATCTTCCAACCAAAGAAGTGGACAAATTAAGGGATTAGTTTTTGGTGGGATATTATTATGCACTGTTTCATTTGCTTTCTTCCTTAAGCCTAAGTGACTTGCTACTGTTCACAATGAATGCTAAAGTTTACTTTGCTTTATGATATTTCACATGTTTTTAATAAGTTATATCTTCAACATAACTTTAATGCTGGGGAATAAAGGGCATATGTTTCTGACACTTTTATTCTTTGCTCTTCATCATAAGATCTCTGAAGCTTGCAAGTCTTTTGTTTAGTCTTCCTTTTATCAGGATATTTGAAAAGGCAGTGGTGTTAGTTAAAGCAGTTTCTTTGTATTAATCTCCAACCCACCCGCACTGTTAAGGCTT
Organism: Chlorocebus sabaeus; assembly: GCF_047675955.1. Lineage (NCBI taxonomy): Eukaryota > Metazoa > Chordata > Mammalia > Primates > Cercopithecidae > Chlorocebus > Chlorocebus sabaeus. The sequence continues at coordinate 76,535,316 of NC_132910.1, read as the reverse complement.
CCTGTGGGGCTCTGGCAACCCAGTTTTCCTTCTTAGACAACTTTTCCATCTCCTTCTAGCAGTGGGAGGTCCAGTAGCTTAGGAGACTGAACTGTGTGCTTTTCCTCTTTTACTGCTATGAATAAACTGCAATGTTTATAATGACTCCATCTTATGGGGTATTTTTCTCTCATTTCCTTCTTTTTTTTTTAATTTATAAGAATGTCCTGAACTATTAAGCATTCTGAAGTTTTATTCTATGCTAGACATTTTACATAAGCATTTCATTTACTCCACACAACAATCCTGTGAAGTAGGTTTTGTTGTTGCATTTTTTTTTTAATTTTAGAAAATAAGACTAATATAAACTTGCCCTATATTTTATAGATGATAAGTAGTAAGACCAGAATTTACATCTAAATCTGCCTAACATCTGAGCCCAGAATCTTGATTGAAACCCTCAGATGCAACTCAGGGTCTGTCCTCAGGATCTGAATTGTTCACTTGGCACTTACTATCTACTAACCTATGTATATTATTATCTTTTCGTATGGTTATCTTCATTTCTCCAAGGGGGCTCAAAACAACTCTAAGAAAATCCCGTGGTAACTCCGTAGGGTCTCACATCTGAAAGAAGTGCTAAACAAATGTTTCTTGACAGATGGTTTTGGTGTGACCCCTCTTGGCCTAGGTGGATTTCATTTTTTTATTATGATAAAACATATATTATATAAAATTTACCATCTTAATTGTTTTAAGTGTACAGTAGTGTTCACTATATGCAAGTTGTTGTGCAACAGATCTCTAGAACTTTTTCATCTTGTGAAACTGAAACTCTCTATTTAATAAATTCCTTTTTCCTCTCCCCTTCACTCCTAGCACTCACTGTTCTATTATGTTCTAAGAGTTTGACTGCTTTAGATACCTCATATAAGTTGAATCATGAAGCATTTGTCTTTTTGTGAATGGTTTATTTCAGTAAGCATAATATCCTTAAGGTGCGTGCCTTCGTGTTCAACCTGTGTGTTTCCTTAATATCCAAAGTTAGTCTTTTGTAGAAAGCATAGAGTTGTATCTTGGTTTTATGTTCATTCAGCCATTGACTCTGTGTCTTTTGATTGGGGAGTATAATTTACATTTAAATTAATTACTGATATAGAAGGACTTACCATTGCTATGTTGTTAATTGTTTATTTTATGTCTTGTAGTTTGTCCATCTTTTTTTCTCTTTGTTTCCTTTGCCTATTATTGAATTTTTGGTAGTAATATGCAGTGATTTCTTTCTCATTTTCTTTTGTGTATAACCTATAGGTATTTTCTTCATGTTTACAATGAAGATTACAGAAAATCTAATACTTATAACAATCTATTTTAAACAGATAATTTCTATTACATAGAAAAACTCTATTCCTTTACATCCTGTCTTCCCCATATTGTATTATCAATATTATAAATTAAATGTTTTTAGATTTGATGTCTATTAAACTAGTTACAGTTATAGTTTTTATTCTTTTGTCTTTTAAATTCTGTCCCCAAATTAAAAGCTATTTATGCATCATAATTATAGCATTACAGGATTCTGTATTTGTTTATGTATTTACCTTACCAGAGAGTTTTCTGTTTTCAAATATTTTTGGGTTGCTCTGTGGCATCCTTTCACTACACTTTGGAATACTTCCTTTGTCACTTCTTCTAATGTAAGTCTAGTGCCAATGAACTCTATCAGGTTTAGTTTATTTAGAAAAGTCTTCATTCCTCTTTCATTTTTGGATCTTTATTCCTCTTTCATTTTTGAAGAATAGTTATGCTAGCTATAGTATTCTTAGTTGACAGGTAATTTTTCCTTTCAGTACTTGGAATATAACATCCACTTACTTCTGCTCTACAATGTTTCTGCTGAGAAATTTGCTGATAATCTAATGAGAGATTCCTTGTATATGAAATTTTGCTTTTATCTTGTGTCTTTCATCCTCTGTTTTTGAGTTCTGACAGTGTAATTATAATATGTCTTGGTATGTGTCTCTTTGGGTTCATTCTACTGGAGTCCTTTGAGCTTCTTGAGTTTGGACGTTTTTTCCTTCAGATTTTGAAAGTTTTCAGCCATTACCTTTTCAAATAAGCTCTCTGACCCTTTCTTTTCTCTTCTCGTTCTGAGACTCCCATAATACATATGCTTTCCACTTGATGGTGTTCCATAAGTCCCCCAGGCTTTCTTCACTTTTCTTCATTACTTTTTGTCTTTGTTTCTCTGATTTAATAATTGCAAATTACCTGTCTTCAAGTTCCATGACTGATTTTCCTGTTTGATCAAGTCTTCTGTTAACCCTGCTGGTGGAATTTTAACCCGTAATTTCTATTTGGTTCTTTTTTATACTTTTCATATCTTTGTTGATATTCCCATTTTGTTCATGCATCATTTTCCTTGTTTCATTTGTTTTTCTGTGTTCTTTTGTAGTGCACTGAGTTTCTCTAACATAATTATTTTGAATTCTTTTTCAGGGAATTAACAGAACTTCATTTTTAGGGTCTTGTCTGGAGATTTATGTTTTCTTTCATTGGACTTTTTTTTTCTATATCTTCATATGCTTTATTATTTTTTGGGGGGGGGATTTGTGCATTTGAAAAAGCAGCCACTTCTTCCAACCTTTAAGAACTATCTTTATGGTCGGGCGCAGTGGCTCAAGCCTGTAATCCCAGCACTTTGGGAGGCCGAGACGGGTGGATCACGAGGTCAGGAGATCAAGACCATCCTGGCTAACCCGGCGAAACCCCGTCTCTAGTAAAAAATACAAAAAAAAAAAAAAATAGCCGGGCGAGGTGGCGAGCGTCTGTAGTCCCAGCTACTCGGGAGGCTGAGGCAGGAGAATGGCGAGAACCCGGGAGGCGGAGCTTGCAGTGAGCCAAGATCCGGCCACTGCACTCCAGCCTGGGTGACAGAGAGAGACTCCGTCTCAAAAAAAAAAAAAAAAAGAACTATCTTTATACAGGGAAAGACCTACATCAATCAGTCCAACTGCAGATTCTCAAGACCTCTCAAACATTTTCTGGGAATGCATCTTCTCTTGATTTGTATATGTAATTTCCCATTTATAAAGGTTTGCCAGTTTCTTCTTTTTTTTTCTTTCTTTCATTTTTTTTGAAATGGAGTCTCTCACTCTTGTTGCCCAGGCTGGAGTGCAATGGCGCAATCTCGGCTCACTGCAAACTCCGTCTCCTAGGCCAGCTTCTTTTTAAATAGCCCATACTTTCATGCTCTCTCTGGTGTCTGTCTACAGTACCACAGGTTTTCTGGTACTGCAACAACCCTCCTAGCTCTCCTTTGTTCTCAGACATTCCTAGGTATCTAAAGTATGCTGCTTCCTAGTTAGCACTTCAAGTCAGGAAAGACAGAAACCAGACTCTTTAAAGTTCCCTCAAAAGCTGAACCATTGGACATATATTTCACTCTTCTCTCTCTTTCTCCCAGGGAAAAGCTGTTAGTTAAGACTTTTCTCCTAATTGGGCCAGCATGAGCTGGCTTGGGAAAGGAGCGACAATTCGTGAAATGAAATGGCTTTTCTTACACATTTTAATGCAACTCCTCTTGGCAGTGTGGCTGTTCTTGACTTTGTCTGAAGTACTGTGACTTCTTAACAAGTTTCTGGAGTTCTCATAAAGGCTTTTTAGACTTTATATTGTTTAGTAGTAAAGGTCTCTGTGGGAAAACAAAGTCTAAAACTTTTTATTCCACCATTTTCCTGAAGTCCCTCTTCTATTCATTTATTTATATCTGTGTTATTATCAAAACCTCAAACCCAAGTTTCTTTCACACCTCTTTTTAATATTACTTTTTTCTGTAATTCCTGATCTCTTCCAAAAATGAGACGTTTAAATTTACTGTTTGATTTATATAATTTTCTCTGAGTTTGTTGCTAACTTTAATTCTCTTCCTCCTATGAAACCAAGTGTTCCAAAAGAATAAATCTGATCAGTGTAAGCCAGGAAATATCAAAACTTTAGGTTAAATTTTTGCAGATTTATTATTTTCTTTTTATTTTTTTGAGATGGAGTTTTGCTTTTATTGCCCAGGCTGGAGTGCTATGTCGCCATCTTGGCTCACTGCAACCTCCGCCTCCTGGGTTCACACGATTCTCCCGCCTCAGTCTCCGGAGTAGCTGTGATTACAGGCATGCACCACCACGCCCGGCTAATTTTTTTGTACTTTTTTAGTAGAGACGGGGTTTCTCCATGTTGGTCGCGCTGGTCTTGAACTCCCAACCTCAGATGATCCGCCCTCCTCGGCCTTCCAAAGTGCTGGGATTAGAGGTGTGAGCCACCGCACCCAGTCTGCTGTTTTTTTTTTTTTTTTTTTTTTTTTTTTTTTTTTTTTTTAACGAACTTATAGCTGTCTTTCAACATCTCTGAAGTTTCATTGTTTTCATTAAGAAGAAATATACGCATTCCAGATGTAGCATGGATATTTTAAATTATGTGCTAATAGTTTTGATAAAATGATCATAATATAGCCATTTGTTGATGTTCATTTCAAATGAAATCTTCTAATGAAATGGCTATTTAAGGGGAAAATATAAGAAAAGCCACATGTTCTTTAAGTGTTTCCTAATCATTCAATCACGATGAGTTTTATTGAAGATAAAAATAAGAACAATTATCCTCAACGAAGTGAGTAATTTAGAATTTAATGCTCCAATACTCCCAGTTTTTGAAAAATTAACCACGAAAAACCTAAACTTGGCACTGGTTTCTTACCTCTCAACTCACAAGATGTAAAGTTATATTTTGATGAAGATCATTTTATAGCATACCTAGTGGTTATTTAATTAATTAACTTTCCTTATTGGCTATAGTAATTGCTTTATTCAGCTCATATAAATAATAACACTCTTTCTATGTTCTCAGGATTGGGCTAGATCTATAAACTGGTGCATGAGCCAAAACAAATATAATTAATATAGAGATAATAAATCATTCAAGTAAAAAAATTATAAAATGGACAAACAGAATCTTCATAAAAGTTAACCAACATTTATGCCTTTATTGAACTACAGTAAAATATTGCATAGATAATATTCTTACAAGACTGTAGGCACTTTATAAATGTTTTACAGTTATAGATTGATTAATCAAACAAAACAATTCCATAAAATAGATTCTGTAATTATCACTATTTCTCAAAGACTAAAACTGAGGTATAGAGAAGTTAAATAACTTGTCTAAAGTTTAAAAAGTCGTGTCCTTAGAAATTAAAAATATAGAATTTGATTCCAAACATCAAAGTCAACCATGATCTTCTGTACACTGAGTACAGGTTATATGCACTCCACCCCCACCTCCATGCACACCCTTACATACACTGAGGCGCATACAGTTATTTCTCATTATTCATGGGGGATATGTTCCAGGGTCTCCCACGAATACAAAAATAATAAATTTAAATTGACATAAAATTACATAACAATTGCATATAATTTACACAGATTCTTCTGTATGCTTTAAATAATCTTGAGATTATTTATAATACCTAATACAATATAAATGCTATGTCTGTAGGTATTATATTGTTAGGAAATGATGACAAGAAAAATGTTTGTAGATGTGCAGTACAGATGCAATTTTTTTCTTTTCTTTTTTTTTTTTAATTTTTTATTATTATACTTTGAGTTCTAGGGTACATGTGCATAACGTACAGGTTTGTTACATATGTATACTTGTACCATGTTGGTGTGCTGCAGCCATCAACTCGTCACTGGGAGTTATACCAGATGCAATTTTTTTCTAATATTTCTGATCTATGGTTGGTTTAATCTATAGATGTGGAAGCCATAGATAGAGAGAGCCGATTGTTTAGTTATTCCTACTAATATATTTCTGGAATTTTTTACCTGTATTTTTATCTTCTCAATAATACTATATGTATTACATACATTTCCATTCTACAATCCTAGTGCTTTCTGATTCCAAAGCAGGGCTTTATCTTTGATGCCTTCTGGGAACTAAATTGTGTTCCTTCCAAAATTCATGTATTGGACCCCTAATCCTTGGCGAGACTGTATTTGGAGAGAAGGCCTATAAGGAGGTGATAGAGATTAAATAAGGTCATAAGCATGGGCCTCTAATTCAATAGGACTTGTGGCCTTATGGGAAGAGGAAAATACAACAAAGCCTTCTCTCTACTAAGTGAGGACATGTGAGAAGGCAGCCTTCTGCAAGTTAGAAAGAGCGCCTTCACCAGAAACCAAATTAGCCAGCACCTTAATCTTGGACTTTTGCACCTGCAGAACTGTGGGAAATAAATTTCTGTTGCTTAAGCCAATCAGTCTGTGGTATTTGTTATAGCAGCCCAAGTAGACTAATGTAGTGTCATTACTTCATTCTCAGCTAAACACTAAGACTCTGTCTGTATGTTTCTTAATAAAAACTATGCAGGACTCTACCTAGGGGATTTCAAAAACTCTAATGCCAAAGTGTGATGGTTTATAGTAATTCTAATCGACTCTGTATCAGTTTGCTGTGGCTGCTGTAACAAATTACCATAAAATTTATGTTTTAAAACAACAGAAATGTATCCTCCCACAATACTGAAGCACAGAGGGCCAAACTGAAGGTGTTGGCAGGCCACATTCACTACCAAGGCTCTAGGGAAATATCCCTTTCTTGCCTTTTTCATCTTCTGGTGGCTGTCAATATTCTTTGCCTTGTGTCTTCCATCTAATCTTCAGGGCCAGAATCTTCAAGTGTCTGTTTTTTGTTTGTTTGTTTTTGTTTTTTTCACATCACCTATTCCTCTGTGTGTAGTAAAATCTCTCTGACTCCCTCTTAGAAGGATGCAAGTAATTTCTTTTTAAGGCCCAGCCAGATAATACAGAACAATCTCTTCATCTCAAGATCCTTAATTTAATCACATCTGCCAAGGTTTGGCTTTGTCACTATTATTGACATATAAGGAAACATTCACAAGTTCCAAGGATTAGAAATATGATATCCTTTGGAGGGAGACGCATATATTTCAGTCCACCACAAACTATAATTCAAAATTATTAGTATTTTATCCATTTTTACCACATTCTTTGGACTCCAGAAAAAGAAAAATTCTCCTTCCTTGCCAGACTAATTGCAACACCTGTAGTAGGGATCCCATTTCTTGTGGTTTTATTTCATGACCTTTTCCTATCAATTATGCCCTTACTCTTTATTTTGCATTAGTCTCTCCTTATATATGGACTCCTTTCCTACAGACTAAAAGAATGTATAAATATACCTTCGCTACTTTTGTTTTAATGCTATCAAAAACAAAAGCAAAACACTTTCATTCTTCATTCAAATTTTCTTTCCATAAAGATTCTGCTCCATTTCTCTTTTCTTTCATTCCCAAATTTCTTGATTACATCAACATTTATAATTCTTCAGTAAGATATCTCTGATGCCTCCCAGTTGCTTTTAGAATGAAAGTTCAGGCTGTTTATCATGACATTAAAGATTGCTTCAATTGTAATTTCTACTTGTGATTCTGGTTTCTTCTCATGATGTGCTACTGTGACCTAATTCTCTCCAAAGTGCATGTGATGGATCAAATAGGAGCAGTGATTCCTTTATAATATCCTTCCATTTAATATAAGGAGGCTGGATGATCACATTGCCAATATGATGAAGTCATCTTCTACCAGTGTCCAGGATAAGGCCTTAACAGAACAGACTGGCAGGATCCAAATCTGTCTCTGCTAACTCTCACCAGGAGCCCTCACCTACCATGTGAGGAGGCTGGGTATCCTGACTATGCTTGGATGCCATGCAGTGTTGCTACAGTTAATAGTCCAAGCTTAGTCCATCCTTCCCATCGTCTTTGACAAGGTTTTAGATATAAAAGTGAAAGTGGTACCACACATAACCTTTCAACTAGTCAAAAGTCAACAGGTTTTAAGAGATTACTTTGTTAATCTTTTTAAAAATCAAGCACTTATAAGAATCTTAAAGACATTATTTTACAGAAGACTCACACAGGTTTTTTATTTTGTTTTGTTTTGTTTTGTTTTGTTTTACAATAGACAGAAGAGCCTATCCAATCAAATAACCGAATAATATTAACGAAACCTGTAAAATTTTTATGGTAACTATGTCACTCACAAACAATAATAACTTAGAATAAAAGGACCACAGACAGCACAAAATAAAAAAGACCTTATAGCCACCTAGTCATCTAAACAACCATAGGAGGCCCGTGTAGTTACAAACATGGGCCAAAACAATGATTCAAAGGACAAAACCCATGAACTAGAGCTAAAAGTCACAGCGTACATTTCCAGGAAGCAGGACTCAGCTTTAATCATAAAATTGGTGACATCTTCCAGACTGGGTTTCAAAGTTTCTATGAAACTGTGACTGTTATGTGCCTATGCATTTCCTTATTGAATGGGAATGGCTATTGTGATTACACTGCCTCTGTCTTATTGTTCTATATTGTTTTTTGTTATGTTTTGTTTTCCCTGGAGCAGGAATCAACAGGCAACTTATCAATTTAGTTCACACATTTATAGGATGAGAGAGAGACCATGCTCAATCTAAGGAGCATCATAACACCTACGTCTAATTTGAATTATAAGATTCAGGAATCTAAGTTAATGCTGTATTGGGAGAAATCTTTAAAGATCTGAGAATAGAATTAATATATTTATCAAGGGAAGAAACGATTAAGGGGTAGATTCAGCAAGATAATATAACAATTATAAATATATATACACTCAACACTGGAGCACCCAGATACATAAAGCAAATATTACTAGAGAAAAAGAGAAAGATACACCCCAATGCAATAATAGCTGAAGATTTTCTCACTCTACTTTCATCATTGGACAAATCTTCCAGACAGAAAATCAACAAAGAAACATCAGACTTAATCTCTCTTCTTATAGCCTTTGTCTTGAAATCTATTTTGTCTGAAATAAGTACAACTACTCCTGCTGTTTTTTCGTTTCCATTGGCTTGGAATATCTTTTTTCACCACTTTATTTTCAGAATAGCCAAAACTATCCTAAGCAAAAGAACAAAATTAGAGGAATCACATTACTAGACCTTAAATTATACTACAGAGTTATAGTAACCAAAATGGTATAGTACTGACATACAAACAGACACATAGATCAGGGAAACAGAATGGTAAACCCAGAGATAAACGAATACCTCTACAGTGAACTCATTTTCGACAAAGTTGCCAAGACCATACATTGAGAAAAGGGCAGTCTCTTCAATAAATGGTGCTGGGAAAACTGGATATCCATATGCAGAAGAATGAAACTAAACCCGTATCTCTCACCATATACAAAAATTAAATATCAAAATGAATTAAAGACTTAAACTTATGACTTCAAACTATGAAACTACAAAAGGAAACTTTGGGAAAACTCTTCAGGACATTGGAATGGACAAAGATATCTTGAATAACACCCCATAGCACAAACAACCAAAGCAAAAATGGACAAATGGAATCACATCAAGTTAAAAAGCTTCTACACAGCAAAAGATACAATCAACAAAGTGAAGAAACAACCCACAGCATGGGAGAAAATATTTTCAAACTATCCATCTGACAAGGAATTAATAACCAGAATATATAAGGAGCTCAAACAACTCTATAGGAAAAATTTAATAACCCAATTTAAAACTGGACAAAAGATCTGAATAGATGTTTCTCCAAAGAAGACATACAAATGACAAATAGGAATATGAAGAAGTGCCCAACATCAATGATAGTCAGAGAAATGCACATCAAAACTATAGTAAGTAGTCATCTCACTCCAGTTAAAATGGCTGATAACCAAAAGTCAGGCAATAACAAATGCTGGTGAAGATGTGAAGAAAAGGGAACCCTTGTATACTATTGGTGGGAATGTAAATTAGTACAACAACTATGGAGGATGGTTTGGAGGCTCCTTGAAAAACTGAAAATAGGCTACCATACAATCCAGAAATCCTGCTCCTAAGTATATACCCAAAAGAATGAAAATCACTATATTGAAAAGATATCTGTACTCTCATGTTTGTTGCAACACTATTCACAATAGATAATATTTGGAAGTGATCTAAGTGTCCATCAGAAGATGAATAGATAAATAAAGTGTGGTATATATACACAATGGAGTACTATTAAGCTGTAAAGAAGAATGAGACCCTGTCATTTTCAACAATATGGATGAAACTGGAGGTCATTATGTTAAGTGAAATAAGCCAGGCACAGAAAGACAAACTTTGCATGTTCTCACATATTTATGGGAGCTAAAAATTAAAACAATTGAACTCATGGAGACAGAGAATAGAAGGATGGTTACCAGAGGCTGGGAAGGGTAGTTGGTGGGGTAGAGGGTGGGGATGACTAATGGTTACAAAAAATAGTTGAAAAGAATGAATAAGTATTCGATAGCACAAGTGTGACCATATTAAAAATAATATAATTATACATTTTAAAATAAATGAGTGTAATTGGATTGTTGGTAACACAAAGCATAAATGCTTGAGGTAGTGGATACCTCATTTTCCCTGATGTGATTATTACACATGTATGCCTGTATCAAAATGTCTCATGTAACCCATAAATACGTACACCTACTATGTATCCACAAAACTTAAAAATTTAAAAAATATATTAATTAGCTACATTCATTATTTAAATTCCTTAAAATCTATTAAAAAGTTAAATTAAAAAGTAAAATTCTACGCCAGGTGTTGGGGCTCATGCCTGTAATCCCAGCACTTTGGGAGGTGGAGGTGGGTGGATGACTTGAGTCCGGGAGTTTGAGACCAGCCTGGGCAACATGGAGAAACCCTGTCTCTACAAAAAATTACAAAAATTAGCCAGACGTGGTGGTGCGTGTCTGTAGTCCCAGCTACTCAGGAGACTGAGGAGGTGGAAGGAGCTCTTGAGCCTGGGAAGCAGAGGTTGCAGTGAGCCAAGGTCTTACCACCACACTCCAGCCTGGGTGACAGAGCGAGACCTTATTTCAAAAAATGAATGAATAAATAAATAAATACATAAATACAAACATAATTTTAGATACTATGTTGTATAACTTATTTCCCCACATAAAATAATACTTTGATGCTTCTCTATATACAATAAGATTGAAAACAAATGTGTATTTTATTGCTGTGGGTAGATACAAGTCAAATAGATAAAAGTGTCAATTGAGAAACTTACCTTAAAATAAATTCACTTAAACTATCCAAAAATATTATTTCACCAATGTCCCAAAACATTTAAAATCATACCAAACAATTTATAAATTATTTTAATATAGATTTTTAAAACCATACTACTATCAGTTTTGAGATTAAAAACCATTAAGATATTAACACTAATTCTTAGCAGAGAATTATCTCTATCTTGTCATTACTTCTGGCTGAATACATTTCACTTCTTTAGAGCTAATTACATCTCCTATTTCATATGCTTTGAGATTGTCAGCACAATTTTATGTGGAAGACAGAGAAAGGAAATTTCAAGCACGAGGAAATATATTTATATTTAACATTAGAGTAATATTTGTCAGTTCAGTCTGTAGTTCTATTTATGTACCAACAGTTTTCATGAAAGAAACAAACTAATTTGAAATGCTATTTCTCTTTTAAAGCCATTTGTCAGTAGCATATATATGGGGAAATCAAAGTGCTGTTAGGATAACTTCAAAGGAGAGACCAAATTTGCTTAATCTCTTTATTACCTTAAGATGCTCTCTTAGTTAGCTTGGGTTACTACAAAAATCCCATAGACAGTGGCTTAAATAGCAAATATTTATTTCTCATAATTGTAGAGGCTGGGAAGTCCCTGATAAAGGTATCAGCGGATTTGATTCTTAATGGTGGCCCCCTTCTTGGTATGCGGTTTCATTAGTTTTATTCTTCTGTTTATGGATATCCGGTTTCCCAGCATTATCCTCAATGTATGTTCTTGGTGACTTCCTCAAAATGGCTTGGCTTAAATGTGTAGATTTATTTCTGAGTTTCTTGTTCTATTCCATTGGTCTATTTGTCTGTTTTTATGTCAGTATCATGTTATTTTCGTTACTATAGCTGTGTAGTCTAGTTTGAAATACGGTGGTGTGATGCTGTCAGTTTTGTTTTTTTTCGTTTGTGTTTTGATTTGCTCAAGATTGACTTGACTGTCCTAGGTCTTTTGTCATTACATATTAATTTTATGATTTTTTTTTCTGTTTCTGTGAAGAAGTTCACTGGCATTTTGATAGGGATTGCATTGGATCTGTACATCACTTTGGATAATATAAACATTTTAACACCATTAATTTTTTTAGTCTATAAACATTAGATGTCCTTTAATTTTGTGTGCCTTCTTCAATTTCTGTCATCAGTGTTTTATAGTTTTCATTGTAGAGGTCTTTTACTTCTTTGCTTAAATTTGTTCCTAGGGAATTTTTTTTTTTTTTTTTTTTTTTTTGTAACTATTGTAAATGAAATTGCTTTCTTGAGTTCTTTTACAGATTGTTTGCCATTGTCATATAGAATTGATACCAATTTTTGTGTGTTGGTTATGTATCCTGCAATGTTCTTGAATTTATTGATCAGTTCTAAAAGTTTCTGGGGGGAGATTTTCTAAATATAAGACCATGTCATTTGCAAACAAGTACAATTTGACTTCTTTCTTTTCAATTTGTATGTCTTTTATTTCTGTCTCTTGCCTAATTGCTTTCTCTAGGTTTTCTAGTAGTATAAATGAAAGTAAAAAGAGGTAAAAATGAGCATCCTTGTCTTATTTCAGACCTTAGGGAAAAGACTTTCAATTTATCCTCATCAGTATGATATTAGCTGCGGGTTTGTCATATGTGGTGTTTGTTGATTGAGGTATGCTCTTTTTCAACCCAGTTTATTGAGAGCTTTCATCAAAAAGGGATGTTAAATTGTATTGAATGCTTTTTCTGCATCTACTGAAATGGTCATATGGTTTTCATCCTTGAATCTGCCAGTATAACACCATGATTTTTGATTTGCATATGTTGAGACAGCCTTAACTCACTGGGATGAAATTCATTTGATCATGTAAAATGAACTTTTTCATGTGTTACTGGGTTTGGGTTGCATTTATTCTGCTGAGGATTTTTGCATTTGTAGGATTCTTTATGACTTTATAAAAAGAGCAGATAATATAAGTGACAAAATGTACTTTCTGGAATAATAATTAAATTTAATTTTCTATAAATATATAAATACAATTACTATATCTTAACTCTAAAAGAATTGATACATTCCTAAGACATCTATGGGTCAAATTATTTTCTCTGTCCACATTTGTTCCTAATTCTCTCATTTTCTTGGTCATATTCTGTTAAAACTTTTAATTACAATAGCCTTGGTTCATATAGGTCAGAAAAAGTTATTTTTTGTGTTACAGTTTCAATACAAATTGCATTACTTTGCAACTTTGCACTAAAAATGCCAAGCATGCTTTTATTATTATCTAGAAATACTATTCCTAATAATTCTTGTTGCTACCACCTCTTTGTCTTTCTCTGTATATTTCTGAGTCTATTAGAGTGCAGAAATAGGTTTACTATAATGATTCTTCTGATTGGAAGAGTGGTTTCCAAACTGTACCAGACTACAAAAGGAGACTTGTTGCTCCTTGAGTAATAGTCTCAAATCTCCTTTCTTCTGATCAAGATAATGAAGCCTGTGGACAATGACTTTAATGAAATCTTAGAGGAAACTGGATAATACATGTAATAAATTCAAAGATGAAATTACATATCATGTAGTGGGTGCCAAGACATAGAAAAGTAAAGGGTATTTTTATGACATTCTATATTTTTTTCAATGTTGTTTGAATAGGAAGATGGCATTTTTATATGTAGATCATTTCTAACATCTTCTTTGGTTTTGAAAAAAAGGATAATATGCATATAGTCTCTGCTTGGAAATATCTCAACTTTTGCATATTCTTCCTAAAAATGTGTAGAACTGTGGCTCCATGCCCAGTGTCTCAAGCAAAACAAACAAACAAAAAGAAATAAAACCTAATTTAATTATTAATAGTTATTAAATATTGATGCCATTTCAGGGTATCAGTTTGACAAATTATCTAGGATGTCTTTTCCTGAAACAAAATTCAAGTTGCATAAAACAGAGTCATTGCATACAGAGAATGTTCATTTGTTTCCTAAGAAAATTGTTAGGGGTTAGGATTTAAATCATAAGTGTATAAATCTTTACTTACTTGGACATGTCAGTTAAAAAAATTGTCAGATTTTATCAAATTTTAAAATGCAAATGTCCTTAATTATATACTGAGAGATAATATAGTTTGAAATAGCTTATTTTCCACAGTATAATCTTGAATCAGCAAGGCCTTGATTACTTACTCAGTAGGATGCCTTTGAATTGGTTAAATCAAATAACTGTCATGTTGGACAATGCTTGGAGTACTAATGAAGTAGATGGAAGTGGGAAAAATGCCAAAATAGACTTTTGAAAAGGGAAAAAGATGACCATGAAATTATGTATCATTCAGTTTAGGTGTAAACATCCATCTGTCCCTATTATGTTATAACAGTTTATTATTCAAATGCATACTGTGAAAGAAGAATATCAAACTGATAAGTACTTAGTTTAATTTTTAACAAACATCGAAGATTAAAAGATAAACATTTTAGTCTTGTACAAGTCATCTGTATTTGATTAAACTAAAAAATTAAAGTGAAGAAACTTACAAGCATAAGCTCTTGTTAAACTTTCTCACTTGTAATAAAGAATCACCAGTGTGCCAAACAAATGTTTATTTTACATTTAATTACTTGCTACCAGTAATAAATAACAATTAAAATTTCAAAATATTTTGGACATTATAAAATGTTTACATGCATATAATATTGAAAGACATGAATATTTACATTATTCAAAAGGATGATAACTTCTTTATGTCAAGAGAAGCCATTTCTGAATTGTTAGTGAATTTAACAATTTAGTTCCTTAAAATTAAATTAATGGCTTTGATTCATCTGTCTATTCTAAATAGCATTAATCATTTTATTTTTTACTTTTTAAATTTACATTGAAATTTAACAAAATTTTCTGCAAAATCTATGAGTTTCTGTTATTGTTAGGCTTATGATTACATATCCTTAATTAAAAAGACACTGACCTTTCTCATTCCCTATAATTAAAAATATCTCAAGATTTCAGTAACTCTGTGTTCAAAATATTAAGCATCTCTGCTCTTTGTTTTTGCATATAATCTAATCATTCTTGATGTTTTTGTCAATTCTTTTGTAATAGTTCTCAAAAATGTTTACTTTTTAAACATTGTCATAATCACTAGTTCACGGCCACATCACCAGACACTTGTGCAATTGCTAAAATTCTAATAGGCTCTACTTTCCTGAAGTGCCCTCTTCTTCAATACGAATTACATAAGCCTAAGAGATTAAATCCTTAAAAATTCCTAACAACTCTCTGTTATCTAGAAGGTCAAGTCCATAGCTGTTAGTTTCATATTAAAACTACTCCTCAAACTAGTCTTAGTGTCAGCTACTAAATTAATTTTGAATTTCTTTTCTGAACAAATCATCTATTCTTAGATGTTATCTGACCTGTACATCCATCTTCTACAGTTGCATAATCTTAGTGTATTCATTCAATTTGGTATATGTATTCAATTATTATTTATAGCTATCCGTATTGCTATAAATGTATGCAATTCTAATTTATATTGACTTTTTAGGTTGTAATACGCTTTCAACCAATTATTGATCTTGGGATAGTATGGAACTAATGTGGACTCATGTATGTGTATATTATTGCCATAGAATTAGGGCACAGAAATATATACATGCAGGTATTCAACTTCAATACACAACTGGAATTTGGAGTCATGTGATATAAAGCATAAGAAATGTAGATACATGCATTAGTGGATTTAAAAAAGATGGGGAAATAAGACCAGAGAGATAAGAAGGCATCAGTTAATAAAGAAAGTTTCGTCTTATGATAAGAAATTTGATCCTTATTCTAAAGAGCATGACGAACAACTTGCATTTAATAAGCTGAACAACATAATCTCAGTTTACATCAGTTATTACATACAAATAGAAGAAACGCCGTCATCGTGAGAAGATAATTGGACTAAATAAAAAGCAAAATCCAACTATGGTAAATGCTTTTTATGTCATACATAAAAATACAGAGAAAGTCTTAAAATTAAATAATAGAAAAATATATAGCATGAAAAGATTAAAAGGAAAACAATCTGGTTTAGATATATTAATATGAGATCAAACAGACTGTCAGTCTATTTTATAAAATTTATTCTAGAAATAAAAAAAAATACTTCATATTAAAAAAAAAGTCAACAGGGAGATATAAAAATTCTGAATTTCTATGCATCCAAATCTATGACTTCAAAACATATGAAACAAACTCTGAAAGACCTAAAAGGAAAAGGAGACAATTTCACATTAGCCAATTTTGAGCTCCTTCTATCAGTGATCAATTGAACAAGCTGAAAAATGTATTAAGAACACAGTATATTTGAACAACATGATTGCAAATTTAAATTAATGGATATAGAAAGAACTCTAATTTGCCAAATTGCAAAAAGTACATTATTTTCAAGCACACAGAACATAAAATAATAACCATGTCTTACACCTGAAGTTTGTTTCAATAAACTTCAAAAAATTAAAATAATATAGAATATTTAATCTGACCATAATATAATGAAACAAGATGAATATACAAATATAACTACAGAAAATCATATGTTCTTAAATGACACAATGTATTTCTAAATAACTCAGAGATCAGAGAAGAAATCACAATCAATATTAGAAACTATTCATAAACAAATGATTATTAGTGCTTAAATGTTACATATCAACATTTTTTGACATACTTAAAGGCAATTATGGCCTTAGTCATGTGTATTGGTAACGAAGAAACACTAAAATTCAATTAGAAATTTAGAACAAAGGAAATAAACAGCAATGCCAATCCAAAATAAGAGTAAAAGAAAAAAGATAATGAAAACAAGAACAGAACATGGTGAAATAGAAAACAATCATGGGATAAAAGGATGAACACAGGCAAAAATGATTTGCTGAAAAGATTTTAAAGACAATAAAATATTGGTAAAATTATTAGAAGAATAAAAGAAAAAGGCATAATTAAGCAATATCAGTAATAAATAGGAGAGAATACTAAAAGTCAACCAGATAATAAAATAACAATATAATATAATAGCAAATATTATATTATTATATTATTATATCACGGATGTATATATTATATATTATAAATAATAATATGATAATAGTATGGTTAATCTTATGCAGGTTAATTTCCAAATTTAGATGAAACTGAATGATTCTAAAATCAAAATCCATACTGACAACGAATATTGACAAATTAAAAATGAAAATATGAACAGTTCCATTGACATAAAAGCATTATTAATATATTTTCACAAAGAAAACCCTATGGTTAGGTTATTTGACCAGCAATTGCACCTGAAATGGTTAAAAATAAATAATGGATTTTCCCGCGGATTCCAGCAGTAAATAAAAAAAGAGAGAACGCTCTCAAGTCACTTTATAAAGTTAGCCCTTGACCCCAAAACCTGAAAGATATTATAAAAAATAATGTTTACACATCAACCTGTTCATTAATTAGATGCAAACATTTAAAAATATATAATGAATCAAATACAATACACATTAAAAAATGATACTGAGACAGGAGAGTTCCCTGACCCCCTCGTGAGGGGAGGGGGTGTTTCGTTTGATCAGCTCGAACCTCTTGTTGCAGCAGGCGCACCCCCATGAGTGGGCAGGTGAAGGAGCCCAGCCAGTGCCTTTAGGCTCCGGCAGGAATGAACCCTGTAGCAGCCAGAGGCAGTGTCTAGCGGTTGTCCGCAACCTCTGGAGCTCCAGAGGGCATGTGTTACAAACAATGCAGTTGGGTCCGCAGATAGCTTAAGTGTTAACCAGCTCAGTGGAGAGTCAGGGTGACATACACCCTGCCCTCTTGGTACCTGGGTTCTTGTCTGACATCCAGGAACAATCAGGTCACAGGGACTTGAAGGATGGTGAATGGGGAGATTTTATTGAGTGTGGAAGTGGTTCTCAGTGGGATGGGATGCTGGAAAGCTGATGGAGTGGGAAGATAATCTTCCCCTGGAGTTTGGAAATGGCCGAACTCCTCTCCCACGGTCCAGCTGCTTCTTCAACTTTCAGCTCCTTTCCTTCTCTCCTTCTCTGCCACACCACTCTGCCGCGATTCTGCTCTTGGAGCCTGGGGTTTGGGGTTCTTATGCACACAGCATAGTGAGTAGGGCAGGCCAAAGTGGTCCTGGAAAAGGAAACATTTGGGCAGAAAAACAGGAATGCCTGTTCTCATTTAGAGCCATAGCTCCAAGCTTGAGGGTGGAACCCGCACCAGGGACCCCACCTTCTACCTTCTGTCCATACCAGTACTTTTGTTTGTTTGTTTTTACTATTTCGTGTTTGTTCTAGAATTACAAGTTTATTTTAATATTTAAAATGTCAATTGATGAAATGTACTGCATTAACATGACAAAAAATCACACAATCAATAGAAGATACAGAAAAAGGATTTGATAAATTCAACAAATGCTCATGCTAAAGAAAAAACATATTACAGACAAATATTACACAGGAACTTCCTTATGAAAAAGTGTGTCCCTAGCATTCTATGAGCATAGTATTTAATGGTGAAAACTTTTCCTTTGAGAGCAGGAAAAAAAAATGAATGTCTACTACTATACCTCCCTGCTTTTTACAGATATAACAGATGTTATTGCCAGCACAGCATACCAAGAAAAAGAAATAAAAGTTATATAATTGATATACCTAAGTAAATGCATCATTATTGGAAGATTTTGCAAGCATGTACCTTAAAAATTCAAATTCAAAAGTTTACAAATACATTACTAGAATTAAGATATTGTTTATAAAATGTGGTCAGAGTTTAATATAAAGTGTCTGCTTTATTTATAAATATAAACATTTGAATAATTAAATGGCTATCGATCCATATATATAGCAACAATAGTTCTAAAATATTTCAAATGGGTATAACTTGATATTATGAAATATGTGGAAGACGTTTATGACCTCTATGCAAAGGAATAAAAAGTTATTGGTAGAAATGTTTAAAACCTAAGTGAGTGGATTTTAAACATCTTCATGTTTTAAAAGACTAAACAATGCAAAGGCTATTCTCTCCCCAATGGTTATATAACCAATGCAATCTCAATCAAAACTTGGTAGTTGATCTAAAGTTAGTATATAGCAAAGCACTTAGGATAACCAAGAAAATATTGAAAAACAAAAACAAATAGGAAAGCCTTATTCTAATTAATTTTAAAACCTATTATGAAGGTACATTAAGCATTAAGTCATTTACTATGATATAAGAAAGGATTCCCTATTTACTAAATGGTGCTGGGAAAACTGGCTAGCCATATGTAGAAAGTTGAAACTGGATCCCTTCCTTACACCTTATACAAAAATTAATTCAAGAAAGATTAAAGACTTAAATGTTAGACCTAAAAGCATAAAAATCCTAGAAGAAAACCTAGGCAATACCATTCAGGACATAGGCATGGGCAAGGACTTCATGACTAAAACACCAAAAGCAATGACAACACAAGCCAAAATAGACAAATGGGATCTAATTAAACTAAAGAGTTTCTGCACAGCAAAAGCAACTACCATCCAAGTGAACAGGCAACCTACAGAATGGGAGAAAATTTTTGCAATCTATCCATCTGACAAAGGGCTAATATCCATAGTCTACCAAGAACTCAAACAAATTTACAAGAAAAAAAAATACAAGCCCATCAAAAAGTGGGCAAAGGATATGAACAAACACTTCTCAAAGAAGACATTTATGCAGCCAATAGAAATATGAAAAAATGCTCATCATCACTGGTCACCAGAGAAATGCAAATCAAAACCACAATGAGATAGCATCTCACACCAGTTAGAGTGGCGATCATTAAAAAGTCAGGAAACAACAGATGCTGGAGAGGATGTGGAGAAATAGGAATGCTTTTACACTGTTGGTGGGAGTGTAAATTAGTTCAACTATGGTGGAAGACAGAGTTGATGAGTGCAGCAAACCAACATGGCACATGTATACCTATGTATCAAACCTGCACGTTTACACCTGTACCCTAGAACTTAAAATATATATATATGAATATGAATCCAACAATATAGATAGAAATAGACTGTCCAGGCACAGATTCAGAAATATAAAGACAGGATGCATAATGAATTTGGCACTGAACAGCAGTGGGGAAAACATCACTTTTCAATAAGTGATGCTGGGACAATTGGAAATTCATGCAGAAGAAACTTGACCATAAAAATCAATTTGGGGCAAATTATGGATCTAATTGTAATATAAATAATAATATAGTTTCTGGAATATGCTATACAAGAATGTCTTCATACTGTTACAGTAGGGGAGAATGTTCAAAACAGTTTCTATGCAATTTTTGCAATTACTTTTAATGGCAAAAACTGCAATGACGTTTGCACCAACCTAACATAAAGGAACCGACTGATAAATTGCACTCAAAATTTTACATTTCTGTTCGTTAAAAGAGTATAAAGAGGATAAAAAGACCAGCTAAGGTGAGGGATAAGGCATTTGTCACATATACGACAAACAAATAGCTTATCATAATTTCTAAAAAACTCTTATGAATAAGAAAAAGATGATCTCATAGAAAGTGAACAAGATATTTGGATAGGCACTGGATTTATGCAATTGGTGGCATGAAGGGAAATTTTTGTTCTATCTGTGTTGGCATGAAGGGAAATTCTGTGATCTGTCAGTATTGATTTCTTGACCTGGGTAGTCGCAATTCTGCAGATGTTTACTTTTTGAAAAAATTCATCTGTACAAAATCTGCACAATTTTGATGTGCAAATTTTTCTGTACTTTATTTCTTATAATTATTAAATGTTTTAAAAGCAAGATTATTTCACTTCTAGTAATAACAGAATTGTTGAGGAGATTCTTCAATGTAGAAATAAAAACCAGCAATTGAGGGTAAATTTCAGTAATTTCCAAGAAGAAATGAGGGCCTGAACAAAGAGAGAGCCAGTAGAAACAGGAAGAAAGGAAACCATTTCAGAGATAGTACGTAGTTATAAACATGGCTTGACGATTAAAGTGGGGAGATAAAAGTAGAGGAAAGAATTTATTTAGAATGACTCACAGGTCTTGAGTGTATTGTTGGAAAATTATTCATTTGATGGAAATATTAATGAATAGGTTATATTTATGTCCTGCTAAGAAAACCAAGAGAGAACTGGAGATGCAGATATAAATTCAGTAATTCTACATTTTATTTGCAAACTGTTGAAACTGAACTTAAGGCTTATGTCATTAGACTCGAATTCTTAACCCAGAAATACCAGATAGCCTGAACTGGAGTATACTAAAGGAATGGTACCATTATTGTAGAAAGACATTAACATTTCAGCTTGCAACATGGGTCTTATCAATAATCAAGTTTCTTTACAGTGCAAATAAAATGAGATCACAAAAAAGAGTAAAAATGATTCTTCTTGGAAGCAGTTGAGTTTAATTAGCTCTTTATAAGCAGTGTAATAATTGGCAGCATTCAAATTGCTGACAGCTTCACTTCTGACTTCTTTATTTTACTCCCTTCTTTTTCCCCCTCACTTCTTTTAAAGGAAGATCAAAGCCTGTATAGCTGAGTGAATGCTAATGGTGCATACATTTATTTGAAAAGTTTTAAGGCCTTGAAAATCTGCACGTAAAATTTTTTATTCTCAAATGTCTGCCTGTAAGTGTATTTGACACTATTAGCAGGAATTATCTCTGCTTTTATTCCCCCTGTCCTTTTTAAAAGGAAATAAGTCTGATTGTGGAAATGTTGATTAAAATGAGAGTTACATAACCTTTTTGATCCTCCACAAAATAGGTACTTTGAACCACAGACTTGCCATAGAGTTAATGAGTCTCTTCCTCATGCATATGTACTTTCCTCCACATTGTACGCTGCATGAGGAGGGGCCTGAGCCCACCATACAAGCTTGGGAAAACGATTAAACTCTCTTGTTGGTGAATATATAACTCTGACAGGTGGGAGGTGTTGCTGTTGCAGTTTGTAAAGAAAGAATGGAATATTTTCCACTGGACAAAAAATTTCCCAGATTCTTACATGAACGAAAAGCCTTTACGCTCTTCTCAAAATAATAAGAATTACCCATGGCAACTTTGCGAAAGTAGTTCAGAGTTTTATCAGAAAATAGAAACTGATAAATAATTGTGCTTAGAGGAATTAATTTTCTGAAGCATTGGCAGAAACTTACAATGTTTGCTTCTTGGACTTCACTCTCTGGACATACATTGTAGTGGGATATTTAGTGTTGCTGAATGTGATGCTTAAGTCAAATTTCAAGGGTAAATATATACACTTCAACACTTTGCCTGAGAAAGAGAAAGTTTTAAGTTAATAGTTGTTATTATTTTGTTGAAGGAGAGAAAGAAAAAGAGGAAGGAAGGGAAAGTAGAAGAAATAGAATATCTACAGCACTCAGTAATTCAGAGAAGCTGCATTAATTTTTTTTCTGGTAACATCTCATATTACTGTCTTAGAGTAAAGAATGGCTGCATGGAATCAAATTATAATTTACTAATTAGAAAACATGCAAACAAAAGTTAGCATAGCCAAACTAAACAGGAGAACTAGAAAAAAAAACTGCCTTAAAATATCTGGCTTTTGTTTTATCTATTATAAGAAGATATACTGCACAGTTTATAAGTCTATACAACAGAATATTAAAAAGCAAAGCATTTCAACTAAGTTTCCAAAACATTAAACTCCAGCTTCTCCTTAATTTTAAAATAAAGTTCAATAAAACACTTATGCAGTGTGTGTCAAGGGTGGGGGTTAACTCCTTTCTGGTCTTCACTCTTACCCCTTTCATCTGTTTAGATGATAAAATTGAGGAGGCAGGAATGTTGGAATTTGTTGGAATTATTTCGAGTGGGTTTACTGTGCATACTGGAAACTCATCCACCACAAATACACACAGAAAGCCAGTAGAGACCAGGAGATTTTCCTTTAAAAGGCGTATAGAATGTTTACTACTTTATAGTACTAAACACATTGACATAATAAAAGAACATTACAAATTGAGACTGCTTGGGGGATTCACATCACCAAAGAGTATTTTATTATCTGAGAGCATCCAGGAAAATTTCTTGATTGCATGCACCAATGTAAGCAAGAACTATTCTAATAGACAATAGCCAAGCTGGGGCAATCATTAAAGAAAATATAATTTCTAATTATACCCAATGAGTCCCACTTACGCAATATACTGGTTATAATGTATTTCAAGGACCAAAATTTGCTTTCTGATTAAACTTGCAGAAGACTCCATATGTTCAAATCTTCAGGCCTATATTGTGACAAAACTAAATCCAACTCAGGAATTTAAACAGGAGTGCCTTGTCCTCAATTCTATTCTTGTTGAACAACTTTTGTTATTTAATATATGAATAATCACTATGGGTCACTATAGTAACAAATAAGTGTTTGGCAGTGATTGGAGAGGCTCAGATGATTGAAAGGATGATAAGAATTATTCTTTTTTAAAAGAATTCCAGGCCCCCTGCCAATATTTTTAAAAAACATCTCTCTCAAACCTTATGATTTTATTTAACTGCAAAACACTGAAAAGGAAGCACTCCCCTTGGTGGAGAAGGCTACTTTGTAATGCAGACGCTTCTGGAGTATTTTGTAATATGTTGGCAATGAATTAATGTTAAGAGGTTATTATTCTTTTTAAAACTTAGATTGAGGACTGATTAATAAAAAGTGTAATAACCAATTCTTATTAAGCACTTACTATGTGCCAAACTCTGAGCTCAGCTCCTCACATGGATTATCTCATTTAGCCCTTACAACTACCATATACTGTAGGCACCCCTGAAATTCTCATCCTGCTTACTTAATAGGAATACTAGAATGCAAAAAGTTATGTAAGTTTCTCAAAGTTACACACATTGAAATTTTATTTAATCTGACAACAAACCCCATGTTCTTAATAATTTTGTTTTATTACGTCCTTCACTTTTCCACATTCCAAACATGAGGTGTTTGGAACATCCAGAAATGCTAATAAAATAAACACACACTTGTTGCATGAGTTTGAGTGCACATTGTGTGTTTTTGTAGGGTGCGTGTGTGTGTATGTTTCCATAAATCTTAAAGCATTCTACATACCTAATGTAATCTTTCCATTAAGAATCTATAGGATCACATTTCTTCTTTACGAGTTTGCCTAATGAAAAAGTAGCCACTTCAAACACCTGTGTCTTAAACATGGACTTTATTCCTCTTATATAAAATGATAATTATTATAAAGATACCCCATTTAGTAAGATCACATCTCAGCTTGTGCTGTGTCAGAAGACACTGGGTACCTTCTTAAACTTCTTCTTCTTCTTTTTTTTTTTTCTTGCTGTTGCTGCATTCCTACTTCTGGCCTCCAGAGTTCAGTCAAGAATGGCTGCAGAATAGGTGTGTTGTCTATATGTAGAAGCCCAAGGCTATGCTAAATTTGCTGCATCTGCTATTTGCTTGGGTTCCATCTTTCCTTCGGAGTCCAAACTACAGCAAGTCTCATTTTATTGGCCTTGGCTTTATTATGCTTTGCAGATATCACATTTTTTACAAATTGAAAATTTGTGGCAACCCTGTGTCTAGTAAGTCTGTCAGCACTATTTTTCCAAAAGCATGTGCTCATTTTGTGTCCCTGTGTCACACTTTGGTAATTCTCACTGACATGATTCAGCCCTGTGTCCCCAACTAAATCTCATGTCTAATTGTAATCCCCACATGTCAGGAGAGGGACCTAGTGAGAGGTGATTGGATCATGGGGGCAGATTTTCCCCAGACTGTTCTTGTGATAGTGAGTTCTCAAGGGATCTGATGGTTTAAAAGTGTGGCACTTCCCCCCTCGCTTACTCTCTCTCTTGTTGCTGTGGTAAGAAGTACTTGCTTCCTCATTGCCTTCTCCCATGATTTTAAGTTTCCTGAGGCCTCTCAGTCATGCTTCCTCTTAAGCCTGCAGAACTGTGAGTCAATTAAACCTCTTTTCTTCATAAATTACCCAGTCTCAGGTAGTTCTTCATAGCAGTTTGAAAAAGGACTAATACACTCATAATATCTCAAATATTATTGTATCTGTCATGGTGATCTGTTATCAGTGGTCTTTGATGTTAATATAGTAACTCCTTTAATTAATGTGTTAATATGGTAACTGTCACTATGAACCACACCCAAATAAGATGGCAAACTTAATTGATGAATGTTGTGTGTGTTCTGACTACCCTGGACTGACCATTCCACATCTATCTCTCTCTATTCTCTGGCCTCTCTATTCCCTGAGACATAACACTATTGAAATTAGACCAATTAATAATTCCGCAACAACCTCTACGTGTTCAAATGAAAGGAAGAGCTGCATATCTCTCTTTAAATAAAAAGCTAGAAAAGATTAAGTTTAGTGAGGAAGGCATGTCAAAAGCCATGAGAGGATGAAAACTAGACCTCTTGTGCCAGTTAGCCAAGTTCTGAATACAAAGGTAGCATTCCCAAAGAAAAGTAAAAGTGCTACTCCAGTGAATACACAAGTGATAAGAAAGCAACACAGCCTTATTGCAGATGGAGAAAGTTTTAGTGATTTGGATAAAAGACCAAATTGGGCATAACATTCTCTTAAACCAAAGCCTAACCCAGAGCAAAGTCCTAACTTTCTTCAATTCTGTGAAGATTGAGAGAGGTAAGAAATGTGAAAATAAAAGTTTGAAGCTAGTAGAGCTTCATTGATGAGGTTTAAGAAAAAGCCATCTTAATGACATAAAAGTGCGAGGTGAAGAAGAAAGTGCTGTTACAGAAACTGTAGCATCTACAAATTATTTAGAACATCTAGATAAGGTAATTGTTAAATGTGGCTACATTAAACAGCAGATTTTTAACCCAGAAAAAACAGACTTGGAAGAGGAAGCCATCTAGGACTTCCATAGCTAGAAAGGAGAAATCAATGCCTGAGTTCAGTGCTTCAAAGGACAGGCTGACTCTCTTGTTAGGGACTAACACAGCTGGTGACATGAAGTTGAAGCCAACACTCATTTATCATTTCAAAAATCCTAGAAGAAGGCCAAATTTACTGTGCCTGTGCTCTATAAATGGAACAACAAAGACTGCATGAAAGCACAATTGTTTATAGTGTGGTTTACTGAATATTTTAAGCCCATTGTTGAGACCTACTGCCAGAAAAAAAAGAAGATTCCTTTCAAAACATTATTATAGGCAATGTGCCTAGACACTCAAGAGCTCTGAAAAAGTTGTAAAAGAAGACTAACATTGTTTCCATGCCTGGTAACACAACCTCCATTCTGCAGCTCATGGATCAATGAGTAATTCTAACACTCAAGCTGTTTTATTTAAGAAGCACATTTTGTAAAGCTCTAACTCCCATAGATAGTGATACCTCTGATGAATGTGGACAAAGTAAATTAAAAACCTTCTGGAAAGGATTGACCATTCTAGATTCTATGAAAAACATACATGATTCATGAGAGGAGGGCAAAATACCAACACTAAAAGGAGTTTGGAAGAAGTTTATTCCAACCCTGATGGATTATTTTGAGGAGTTCAAGACTTCAGGGGAAGAAGTAATTGCAGATGTGGTGGAAATAGCAAGAGAACTAGAATTAGAAGTGGAACTTGATCCTGGATTGCTGTAATTTCATTATAAAACTTGAATGGATTTTTTCTTTGTTCGTCTTATTGATGAGCAAAGAAGTTGGTTTATTGAAATAAAATCTACTCCCGCTGAAGATAGTGTGAACATTTCTGAAATGCTGACAAAGGATTTAGATTATTATATCAATTTAGTTGATAAAAAGTAGCAGGGTTTCAGAGAATTGATTCCAACTTTGAAAGAATTTCTACTGTGCATAAAATACTATCTATCAAACAGCATCAAATGCTACAGAGAAATCTTCCATGAAAGGAGGAGTCAATTGATGTGAGAAACTTCATTGTCTTATTTTTTTAATTTTTCACGCCACGCCAACTTTAGGAATCACCACCCTGATTAGTCAGCAGCCATCCACGTGGAGGCAAGATCCTTCACTGGTAAAAATATTATGATTCATTGAAGGCTCAGATGATTATTAATATTTTATAGCAATAAAGTACTTTTAAACTAAGATATGCAAATCAATTTTTCTTAGACATAATGCTTTCGCACAGTAGGCTACAATATAGTGTACATATAACTTTCATATGCACTGGAGAGTCAAAAACTTTCTGTTACTTTATTGTGGTGCTCTGGAACTGAGCCCACAATATCTCTGAGGTATGCCTGCATATAAGTTGGTGAAACTGCACCTTCTCGTGGCTAACCTAATAATTGAATCTACAACATGAGGCTTCCCTTTCATGCAGGTCTATCACTATCTTCTGTGCCACCGTGGCATGAATTAGATAAAGGTCACCCTTCCTGTGGAAGAAAAATCCCTACATCAGAATATGACCTGAAGAGGGGAGTTTAGGTTAGATTTCATTATCAGGTGTGTGTCATTGTACAGTAAACATCTTGGACAAAACTTTGTAATAGTCCTTATTCCTTTTCAGAGTTCTGGAGTACAAAGCAGCCACAAAATTAAGAGTCTCAGGTTTCATATGCTTTCTATTCCTGGTTAACAACAATATTCATCCATAATAATCCATAGTTAGAAGAGCCTTAAGAAGAAAATTATGAAACCAGGCTGGTTGATGGAAATAGTTGAAAAAAGAAACGACTGCATTTTACTTTTTTGTATTCCCTCTATCCATTACTAGAAAATAAATTCCACAGAATCTTTTATTCTTTCTCTAGCGTAATGGTTCTCAACTTTGGTTGAATATTGGAATTACCTGGAGAACCTTGAAAACTCTTAATCATCAGGCTCTATTCGAGACCAGTGAGATCAGAAACTAAGAGGACAAAACCTAAGCATCTGTATTTTTTAAGTGCTTCAGGTAATAGCCATGATCAAAGCTGAGAATCACTGAAGATTTGAATCATTGGGAGGTGGTGTAAGAATAAAACTGTGCGATCTTCCTTTCCATAATGAGCTTGTGTGACTCAAGTTATTTATTTATAACATAACAGATCTATCTTATCGTTTCAAAAAGTTTAACTATAGAACTTAACTCAAGTCATTTAAGTCCCTCTCTTCAAGGTTTTCAAATGGCTAAATGCACAATGTTGGTAATCAATTATAAAATGTATGATAGATAGTATATTTCTTTTTCCTAGAAAGTTCTTTCTGAACAGCAGCAAATGAACATTACCTGGGTATGAAAGAGCAGGTTTCCATAACATAAATGTTACTGAATAAATCATTAGGCCTCAATTAGCCTTTTTAAAACAATTAACTATAATAATTACCAAAAGGAAAAAAGAAAGTTTTACAACCTACAGTTTCCTTCAAGAAATAACTATTTAATAATTCATAAACAATCAATATGCAGAAAATATAATGGTATAGATAGCAATGTCATTACTAGGCTACAGCACTACCATAGTGTATCAGTAAACCACAGTTAACAGAACAAATATTTTTGGCTGTGGAAGGGTAGGTTCTCCTAACACAAATTAATCTCCTTAATGGATTTTCCTTACCTTCATGAAAAATACATTATGGGCTCTTAAGTCACACTCAACACACTGTTAGGGTTTTTTATGATGTGGGGTTGGCACAAAGATGATTTTTCTTTCACACTGTGGGTAAAAAAACAATGAGCTGGGTGGTTTGGAGCCAGACTATTTAATCACTAGGTAAAGACTGATTACCCAGAGAAGCTGCGTATTCTTAAGCACCCTCCTTCCATAAGAGATTCTTAAATTTTCTTGAGAGGTAGAAAAAAGAAATTGCATTGTGGGGCTTAACATCTGTGAAATTTTCAAAGTGTCAAAAAACGGTTCCAGTGGGCCTCCTTATTAATTGCTTTGATTTTCTTAAAAGCCAACCAAAGGAAAATTGTCCTGACGCACTTGAAAATGCCTCTGCTCATGCCCAACCTTTTTCCTGTCTGAGTATTCAATGCAGTGAGGGTAACTTGGAATGCAAACAAAAGTTGACTGTGGCCAGAAAGGCACAGCACACTTCCAACATTATAATAGTTTTGAAGCATCATTATATCTAAGCATTATTTTTAAGCGTGTGCTATTTCATAATATAGATTTTTAATGTGGATGAACATTCATCTAGGACTGAATACCCAATCTAACTATGTCATATGCGTTAAGTAGCTACATTAATGCTGCTTTAGGTACATCAAGATAGGCGAAGGAATTTCCATTGCTGTGCCCTTTAACCAGTTTAATTAGATACTGCAAGCCATAAGAGTCTGGTAAGAATTTTTAGAGGGCAGATGTGTGGCATTCATGATACCATCCACAGTTTTATGGTAGAACATGCCTTGCCTTTTTTTTTTTTTTTTTTCAGTTTCCTCAGTTTCAGTTGTGTAAAATTGTTTTGAAACCACTGAGTTTTTATTTTCTTTTAAGCAGAGGTCAACAATCAGCCTTCAGATGGTTCAAATTAGTCAACATAGATCAGAGCTGAACCCCTGCCCTACAAGTGAACATAACTTCTCCTGTGAGAAATCACCTGGCAGCAGGCTACAAGGTGAGAGAATCGTTAGGGCTGCAGAGAGTACTGCTCTTTGAAATGGCAGGAATCACACTGAGTTTGCAGCACAGGATCTTTCAGTAAATATTGCTACTACCTAGTGGTGCTCTTTCTCAGTAGTTGGATTTAGGACATTGGTAATCATCTCAGGGATTTACTGTATCCCAGAATTTTAGGCAAAATGTTTTCTAAATAAATCACATGAAGAAAATGTATGACCTAGATGTTTAGGATTGTCACCCTGTAACTTTTGTGATGATTATATTTCATCATAAAACCAAGTGCAGAAGAGTTAGACGGGCATTTCAAAATTTTATGAGAATTTAACTAAGTAAAGGAATTGAGACAATCATATTCAAATTCAAGAGGCAATTCAAATTATGGCCGAGAACCACTGCTGTGACTATTGTGTCTTAGAGTAATTTATATTAGCTATATAAAGCTGGAACTATTTTTTTCAAGTAACTGTCTGTAGCAACCTATGAATTTTCAGAGTTTATCACGAACTCTAAACTCATGAAAAATCTAACGTGTACTACTACCTTAATTTCCCAAACTTCACAGTTAGTAACTTTTCTAGTATGGAGGCTAAAAGTCAATGCTCCTTTTTACAGTACACTTAGTAAAATATTTTATCTCCCAAACACCAGTTTAATCATTGCCTATTTCACTTTCCAAACACTTTCATTCCCAAATGAATATATTAAAATCTAGAAAACAAATAAGCCTTTTTTCCCTTTGCTTCATTCTAATCTAATGTTAATAAAACAATAAATTATATCAAAAGTTAGGTCATGTAAATCTCTTTCTTAAATTTAAACAGAACAAACAAACAAACATTTCCAGGATTCTTCATTGCATTAGTAAAAATCCAACTCTTTTTTTTTTTTTTTTTTTTTTTGAGACAGAGTCTCGCTCTGTCGCCCAGGCTGGAGTGCAGTGGCCGGATCTCAGCTCACTGCAAGCTCCGCCTCCCGGGCTTACGCCATTCTCCTGCCTCAGCCTCCCGAGTAGCGGGGACTACAGGCGCCCGCCACCTCGCCCGGCTAGTTTTTTGTATTTTTTAGCAGAGACGGGGTTTCACCGGGTTAGCCAGAATGGTCTCAATCTCCTGACCTCGTGATCCGCCCGTCTCGGCCTCCCAAAGTGCTGGGATTACAGGCTTGAGCCACCGCGCCCAGCAAAAATCCAACTCTTAATGCAAGAGCCTGAACAAGTTAGAACTGATGTCTGCCTCACTCATGAAGCTTTGCCACTGTTCACTTTTCAATCACAGATCACTGGCCATTATAGTAGTTTGAATAATGGTCCCCAGATAAGTCCATATCCAAATTCCAGGGACCTGTGAGTGTACTACCTTACATGTGAAAAGGACTTTGCAGATGTGATTAAGTTAAGGATCTTGAGATAGGAAATTATTCTGGATTATCTAGTTGGACCTAATATAAAAACATTTAGCATTATAAGAGAGATGGAGGAGTATTAGAGTCAGAGAGAAATATAAACATGGAAGCAGAGATCAGAGACAAGGCTTGATCTCTGCTGACTTTGAAGATGGAGTAAGGTGCCTTGAGCCCAGGATTACAGGTGGTTTCTAGGAGCTGGAAAAGGCAGGGAGATAGATTCTCCCCTAGAGCCTTCAGAAGGAATGCAGGCCTGCTGACACCGTGATTTTAGCTCAGTAAAACAGATTTTGGACTTATGACCTGCAGAAATGTAAAATAATAAAGTAGTGTCATTTTAAGCCCCTAAATTCATTGTAAACTGTTAAAGCAGCAATAGGAAATGTAGATAGACACATTGCTGTCTTTCATTTCCTGGCATACACAAACCTCCTCCATAACTCAGAGATTTGCTGTGTCTCCACAGTGGAAGATGTGTGAAGGAGAGTCTCTAGGTCTTCTTCACTCTGGTCTTCTGGATAAATGAGGCACCGAATAAATATTTGTTGAATAGTGAATGATCAGATTAGAATCTGGGAAGGTGAATGTATTTACTTGGGGAATGGTTTAGGAGTATGATTTTTGTTGTTTTACTTAGGATTGTTAATGTATAAGCAAGATACTAGGAAGTATCCACAGTATATGATTCTTAGAGGTTTTTTTTTCAGCTTTATCTCTTTGCTCTGTTTTTACACAGAATGCCCTTTACTGAAGGAATATAGAAAGGAAGTGATGAAAGCAAAAGGATATAAATCATTCACTTTATTAGTAAGTGCTAATTAAGTCATGGATTACTTCAAACATGACCAACCCACCGATACTACTAACCATATTATCACTAACTGCTGAACTCTCAGGGGATTTGAGTGATTATTATACTACCAGATATACATTTGATGAGGGAAAATATTTGATATGGTTTGGCTGTGTCCCTACCCAAATCTCATCTTGAATTATAGTTTCCATAATCCTCACATGCCATGAGAGGGATCTGGTGGGAGGTAATTGAATCATGGGGGTGGTTACCCTCATGCTGTTCTCTTGAGAGTGAATGAGTTCTCACGTGATCTGGTTGTTTTATAAGGGGCTTTCCCCCCTTTGCTCAGCACTTCTCTCTCCAGCTGCCATTTGGAGAAGGACATGGTTGATTCCCCTTCTGCCATGAATGTAAGTTTCCTGAGGCCTTCCCAGTCATGCAGAAGTGTGAGTCAGTTAAACCTCTTTTCTTTATAAATTACCCAATCTTGGGGACTTTTTCATAGCACTGTGAGAACAGACTAACACAATATTACAAGGAGGAATTGTTTAATACTTTTGGAGGTGTTACAAATTGATCTTAGTGGGGCGTTTTTTGACCAACTGACCAACTTGTGCCAAGGGTCTTCTCTTATACTTACTTCTACAACAGTCAATTAGATTAATTACATCTGATCCAATCACTTCCTATTCTTCAATTAGTTTCAGCAAACAATATTACTGCCTGTCTTATTACTT
Source organism: Chlorocebus sabaeus (assembly GCF_047675955.1). NCBI lineage: Eukaryota > Metazoa > Chordata > Mammalia > Primates > Cercopithecidae > Chlorocebus > Chlorocebus sabaeus. The sequence continues at coordinate 76,502,644 of NC_132910.1, read as the reverse complement.
TTTTATTCAAAATTGTTCGTAGCAATCTTGCTGGCAGGTACTAAGAAGGTAATGAACTTGAGCTTGTCTTATTTTGCAGAACATGTGTTAACATATCCAAATATGAGCACCATATAAAAATGCACATGATGTTTTTCTGGGCAAAACATTAGGAAAAGCCAGGCTTTTGGATGTTGCTTTTTTTAAAAAAAAAAAAAATAACTTGACATCTACTTTTCATTTGTTGTTACTTTTTAAACTATGATTTTATAGATTCATTTGGTTATTTTTAAAATATGGGCTATATTTGTTCAAATAAAATATTTCAACATTTAAATATATTTCAGTGACGTATAAATATAGTGAAGTCACATTATTTTGTTTAATAAGTGAAACATATGCCTGGTTTAAATGTGTAAGATTTTTTCCTTTCACAATAGTGTATGAAAAATATTTCATTTCTTGAAAGGATTGCTTTTATATTGACTTGAGTTTTTACAAAAAAATCTGTGTTTGTCTAGCTTTAAAATCTTTTGTACTTCTTAAAGTGAGACTATTTCTTATTAATAAAGTAAAAGTTAGGAATCATTTTCTCTAGATTATTTAGGAAAACTGCTATGAAATGTAAAATTCCAGAACCTCTTTTTACTTGATGTAGTTTTGCAAAGAAAACAATTTTACCAAAACTTCCCACCTAAAAACAAAATACTATGTCTTTAGATATATTCTATCAAGAAATCATGGGGACGTATACTGATTTATTGATAAGGGAAAATTAATATAAGTCAAAAATAAACAAGCAACAAGAAAATCTTAAATCCAGACTTTTCTAACTAAGGAGGGTAATGATAAAGGAAAATGAGTAAGTGTTTTCTTTGAATAGCTTAATGTGAGTCACAGGAAAACAAAGACCTATTTTACTATTAAAGAAAAGTACTCATCTACAAAAAATTGTAATGGAAAAACTTCTGCTGAGCAGCTAGAAATGGATATCCCCTAGGACCCAGTACACTTAATGGGTTTTTAGTTCTGTTCTAAATGTTTTCGTTTTCAATTCTCAATCAGTGTTGTGCAAAATGTCAGGTTTTCTTCAACTTTCTTTTCTTCCTCCTTGGAAACTCTTGCCCTTTGTCAATTGTTTAGAGGCAGAAAAGATTACAGTTCTGTATAAGAAGTCCAGGTTAGTTGAAGATACTAGAATTCAAACCCTGTAAAGATTATACCAAATGTATACGTATGCATTTTTAAACTACCTAGTTTACTCCCAACCTGTAAAATTTCAACAGACTCAAATTATATCTATGCCTTGGAGATAAAATAGGTGATTAATTAGCCATTAAAGTAGGAGAATCAACAGATCGGCTGACATAAGGATTAAATTGCCTTTTACCCCAAGAACTACACTCTTAAAAAACCTAGTTAGAGAATGATTAATCGTGAAGTGACTCTTCTGGAGAAATTTTGTTCTGAGTCTTTTAGTTTTGATAACTTAATGTCTCTGACTTTTCAAATAACACAATAAATTAGCTAACTTATATTATATAATATTTATATTTATATAAATTTATATAAGTGTATGATAGATTTATATTTATATATAATATACTTTTATTTTATATATAGATATATATTTATAGCTATATCTAATACATATTATATATTAATAAATATATATTTATAAATATACATATTTATATAAATATAGCAAATTTATATTTGCTATCAGATTATCTGGTGCATTGCTGATTGCTCTGCTTTTCAGTGAGAGTCACTGGGGAAATTTATATCTCAACAAAAGAAAATTCTGTAATTTTGATTCTGTTACTGATTATAAAACTGAGCAATATGAGAAACAGGAGAAAACTCAAAAGTCTGCAAGGGACCATCAGTCACTTGGTTTGTCTGAATTAATTGTTATCTTCAGACAACCAGTTTGTGTTGCTCTAGCCTGAGTTTACTTACTAAATATAGAAGTAGTCTCAAGCATTATTACTGCATATACAACATAGACAGCTAATTACCCTCTGTTGAATATTTTAATATGTTCCGCTATAATACATTTTTTAATGATAGACAATAAATTAAATTTGTATTACAGGAAGAAGGAGAATCTACACACTGGTGTTTCTTAATTGTTGCCAAAGGAAACCTAACAAAAACTCGTGGATTCAATGGGAGTATTAATAAGCCAATCAACAGATGGCTAATTGTACCACTGAAAAAATGCAAATAAATTAATTCTCACTTGCTCTCATCTATTGGGAGATAAAAGTAGAATTATTACTTTCTATCTCAATATATTTGTATAATTTATATGCCAAGATATTTTAGTGAAATAATCTGAAGTAATAAGAGTATAAAGGATTATTCTAAAATTGTGACACCACAAAGCACCTCCATTCTGATAGAGTTCTAATAACATCTTACATTATTAAACTGGAAATTCAGAGATAATTAAATATTTGTTTTATTAGCTTATTTGCAACAATGAGGTTACAATAGGCATGCTATAGTAACAAATCATTCTAAGATCTCGATGGCTTAAACAAGGAAGGTTTCTTTGTCACTCATGTTCATGCCCATTGCAGCTCTGCTCCACATCCTCATCATTCCAATACCCCATTGGAAGGGGGAAGCCTCTACTAAAGTGGTTCTGATGGCAAAGAGAAAGTAATGATGGAGCATCTAGAGGATGCTTTGAAAATATTTGCTCAGAAGTGTCACATATTACTTCCATGCACATTTAACTGGCTAAAGAAATTCACATGGCCAAACTTGATATCAGTGAGATAAGAAGTAACATTTCCCTACAGGAATAGTTTGTGCAAGAAAGTATAGCAAAAATTTGTATTATAATGTGGTCAATTCCATAAGCGTTTTTCTAAAACCAATTTATAAAACGTTTCCCCCAATCCTGAAACAAATTTCATAAGAAGTTCAGAAAAATTTTGAGTAAACATAGCAAAAAAATTAGAAAATATTATAGTAGGTTATGAAAAAATACTGTCAAATATTTATGACCCTTAATCTGGCTTAAAATCAAAAGAAATTGACATTATCAATCTAATGCTTTCCATAAGATTGAGTGTAAGAATAGATGTTTTTGTTAAACTATTACTCCGCTTGCAGCTCTGGTCTTATATGACTACATTTAGAAGAGTATAATGAGCATCAGTTCACTTCCTATTATGATTTTTTTTCCTCAGTCACATTGATAAATACATGGATAAATTATATAAATAAGTATATTTAATTTTGTATAAATGAATGGAAAATTTTAGAAATGGGGAAATGGAATAGTTGCCCCAATATTGCACATAAATAGGTAGTAATAAGAAGTGTTTATATTAAACCCATGTCTTAATTCTAGGATGGACTCCTTTACAATCATTGGCAATATTTTAAGAGCATCTCACTGTTTACTAAATTTAAATACCAAAGCAATGTTAGCATGAAAAAGATTGCTCCAACTATGAAGTCATCCATAGAGCCTGCAAATTTGTCACTCAACACAATGAGTACTAGGAACGAAACTCCAAAATCGAGAACTGGGGCTGGCAACCTGCTATTGCTAAAGTTAGGACATGGCTCCAGGAGCTCATTCCCAGTGCCTGAGGGAAATGTTTTTGAGTCTTTAAACTCAGAAGAAGAAGAGTAAAATTTATGTGTGTTTTAACTGACATGTCATGTGCAACAATGTTTAATATTTGAGTAAATCTTCATCTCTGTATAATATCCTATCTCTATCTGCTTTATTTCTTGTTTGAGGATACTAGACCCTAATGATCCATAGTCCCTAGCCAAAAAGAGAGAAAAATACAATAATTACACTTCAAAATATATTCTTCCTTTTGTATTTTGGGACCAAAAATCCAAAATAGGAAAATATAATGTATTACATTGAAGCAAATTCTAATTTGATGTCTTAAATTATTGTCTTTTAAACTAAGAAATAATTTAAATAGCCTTCAGACAGATTTGGAAGAAAGAATCTACATGTGCAAGAATTGAGTGCTGAAAATAAGGCACCTGTGACTTAATCTTAACTCTATTTGTATTTTGCTTTACTGGCTACATATATGCTTTCATGTATTCTATATATGTCTGTCAATCATTGGGAGGAGTGAAGACACAGTAATTCAGAAAACTGAACAACTTACTGTAGTGGCAAAGAACTTTTTAAAGGAAGGTGAGAATAAAACAGAAATTCAAGGTGAGGGTTACTCTAACCCTAGCCAAGAGAGCACACCTTCAGTCTCCCGAGTCCACACACAGAACACACACACACACACACACACAGAACACACACCCACACAGAACACACACAGAATACACACAGACACAGAACACCCACACAGAACACATACACACACACAAAAAAACAGAGAAGTTTCAACAGTAGAAGCGCTGACATTTTTTGTTAATGTGTTTTCGATATTGTGTTTCAAATGTCATTTGAACCAAGTGTTCTCTTTTTTCTTTCCTCTCAGTGGACTTTTCAGGTGTAATTATAATTATTTTGAAATGTCAGTGGACTAAACTATGCTCAGTAGGAAATAAGAATAAAAGAAATAAACACATTAATTCCCTATGCAATCTAATAATGAATGGAGAAAGGAGAATTGTAGTATACTATTTTACTGTCATTATAAGAATTAACAGAAGATAAATGCTTCTTTGTATCAAAAAAAATTTCAGCTTCCACTGATGTTAGTATAAGATGATGACTTTTTAGATTATCAGGTATTGGGCACAAGAAAGTTTAGGATTTTATAACAATACAGCTCTCTAAATAAGCTATGCTGTATAATAAACTGACCCCTTTTTAAGCATTCTATTATTCACAATGAGAATAGATAAGCAATAATAATATATGCACATTATTCCCCTAAACAGGAGCAGTCATTCTCCCAGAGACCATATGATGTTTTATAAACCTGGCACCTGATAAAGATAATAAATTGACTGCTCTAGAAACCATTGTGTTAACTGAACTGCCTTGTCATTTCTGCCTGAAGTGCAACGTTTCTAGCTGCAAATGGCAAGGGAAAATAATCAATGTAAGAGAAATCTTAGCTTTAAAAAGGTAAAACAATGCAAATGCAATGCCTTTCTGAAAGGAATATACTTTCAAATAGAAATACTTGAAAATTTGAATTCATTACCTCAATTCCAGTGAACAATATGTCTCAGGTACTCATATTATACTCTAAATATAAATTCCCGAGCTTGTCCATTTAGAACCTTATATATGAACTGCCTTTGACACTCATATGATATCAGAAAGGTCTTTCAAATTCATTTGCCTCTTCTCTGGAGTAAAGTTCTTATACTGCTATACCAAGGGTATTAAAGGATTAGTTTGGTATCTTTCCAATTCATTTGACTGGAGGCCAAATCAGATTCTACTAGTCTGAAAATAGAATTCCTGGCCTCAGGATTAAAATCATTACAGGTGCTTACTAAATGTTTCAAGAAAAATGATCAGCTTCGTCCTCCTCATTGCTAATGGAGCTGATTATGTAGAAGGCACATTATGTTTTAAGAACTTCATGTAAATCAGTCCAATTAATCTTCATACCATCCTATGAGGTAGATATTATCATCATCGTTATGTCCATGAAGGAATAGCAAATAGAATGTAATGACATAAGCATATTGATTCAGAATCCACACTCTAAGTAAAGAGAAGTGGAGGATAAGAGCCAGATACAGAAGACATGTTGTGGGGAGACGTAGAAGAGATATAACATGGTATACACTGTAGGCAAAATTTAAAGGACCTAGTAAGCAAGAGAAAACCATGACAGCTTTAAAGTTATTGATATACTTAGTAGAAAAGTTGACTGAACTCAGAGACCAGAGTTTAAATTCCAGTTCTACTCTTCATTTGTTATATAACTTTGAACAAGACCCTAAACTTCTTCATATGTAAATCATATAGTAAAATTATTACTTCTTATAATTGTGAGACTTAAACAAAACCAACTAATTGAGTTAAGTAGAATAATGCTTATAAGACGCTTAGCATGGTCTGAGGATTTTCTCTGTACACTGCTTTCTGATGTCTCATATGGTTTGGTTGTGTACTCACCCAATTCTCACTTTGAATTGTAGCTCCCATAATTCCCACGTGTTGTGGAGGGGACCCAGTGGGAGGTAATTGAATCATGAGGGTGTGTCTTTCCTGTATTGTTCTCGTGATAGTGAATAAGTCTCACAAGATCTGATGGTTTTATAAAGGGGAGTTCCCCTGCACATGCTCTCTCCTGCCTACCAGAATGTCCCTTTGCCCTTCCCTCATCTTCCACCATGATTGTGAGGCCGCCCTAGCCATGTGGAACTGTAAGTCCGTTAAACCTCTTTCCTTTATAAATTACCAAGTCTCAGGTATGGCTTTATTAGCCTCATGAGAACAAACTCATACAATGTCATATTTTCTTTATAACTTCTTTAATATTGGTTCCTAATTTTCAATAACATGCACTACTGTCAGATTAACATTCCATTATTTTGGGTATAATCATTCCTGGCTCAATATCCCTTAAGTGCCTGCAGTTTAACATCAGAGATATCACCTTGGCATTCCACCTTTTTCACAATTTATTGTGATATAGCAGAAAGAACCCCGCATGTAGGGTTAGTGGGTATATTTAAAGGGAAGCATTAAGAACTTCACCAGCTATTCACTGTTACTTTGTGACTTTGAGTAAGTCTCTTTTAGTTTATGTTTTCCTTTCTGTAAAATGTGTTAGTTACTTTTTTGTGATCAACTTCACAGATGTGATATAATGTTCAAATTAGATAACTTACCTGAAAACTCTTTGAAAGCTGAAGAAGAGATATACAAGTGTTAGGTAGTAATGGAAAAAGAATGAGCTTTTATATCTAGCACAACCCCAATTTAAATTCTGCCCTTGGCCCTTACCAGCCTTGTGGAAGTCACTGACTCTTTGATTCTCAGTATTTATAACTAGAATTGGGAAGAATAATATTTACTTTCAAAAAATAAAATCTTACTGCTGAATATTGATCCTTTGGTTTTTGATGGAAGTTTATCTTATCTATAAATCTGTAGATTGCCCCTAGGACTTGGACATTGTTTTATATTAATGTCATTTTCATATATTTCTCCATGCCTGACACCAGCTAACATACAATATTTGCAACACAAACAAGGAAAAATAGTGAAGATTAGTGATTATTATTCCTTATGCTTTTAGTCCTCACCTACTCTGATTCAATTAGGTTTCTGAATATAAAGGTAACAAATTTATTGGAGTCTAAGAATAAAAATGAAAGGGAGATTCTCTTATAGTCCATGACGATTTCATTATGAAACTACAGGGAATGAAACTGCGTTTATCATGACACGATTTCATTGCATTCAATGTGTGTAGAGAATGGATGACAGGGAGGGTTAGGCAGCTGTCATAAGAGGGGAAGAAACAGGTTAGCTGCCAGCAGTGAGGGCAAGCATCAAACATTAGCTCAGCTTTAGACTGCAGAGAAGTATAAAGAGCTGACAAGACAGCTTCACTTGAAGCAGGAAGACATTAGTTCTCCACTTTGAACCAAAGAATGTGTAATGATGCGGAATGCAAAAGGCAGGGTCACAAATAATGATAATAATGACAGTAGTACGACAGGCTCAAAGAGTAATGGCTAAGAATTGCATATCAAAGAAACAGCATAAAGTGAATTGTATGAGTTATTTGTCCAGATTTTAGCTACCATGTTGGCATGTCTATTGCAATTGTTAAGAGATAATGTATTTCAACTATTGAAACAAATTAAATTACAAATGCCAATTGACAATTAAATATAATTTCATAGGTATGTTTTAACTTAACACATCTATAAAATGTTATAATAGAAACCAAGTGTTAGATACTAATTTCTTATTTAGGTGGGGAATTTGATAGTGTTGTAGATTACACAAATTAAATGCTTCATGAATATTCATTGAGTGCATCAAAGAAAGATGCTTGCAGTAAGAGTTCCTGGTGCTCATACTTCAAAACAGATATATATAAATAACCTTGATTTATGCCTGTTACATATTTTGTGAGTATAATGCCACAAGTCTCTCTTAACAAACCTTATATCTGCGTAGATTTTTGCTAAATGTGACTTGAAGCAACTAAAAATGTAGTTGAGATTCAATGGTCTGTTTTGTAAAGAACATTCATCACAGTTAAGAATAAGATCCACATGCCTCATCACGTTTGAATGCTGTGTGTGTGATTCAAACGTTACTTCTCTGTCCTCATTTTCAGCTGCTCTCTCATTTACTCACCATGTTTCAAACACCTTGGCCCTTTTTAGTTTCTGGAAGATAGTGACTCTTCTCACTGTGGTGGCTTCGCTCATTCCCTTCCCTCTGTGAAAGATGCTCTTTCCCAGCTCTCTACCTGGCCAACTCCTTTGCTAAATCTCAGCTTCAATACTCACTCTGCAGAGGGGACTTCTTTAACCATCCTTATCAGTAACTTCCTCCTTTTTCTTCCCTTGTGCCAAATCCCAGAATCACAATGCACCCTTTTAGAACTAAGACAACAATTAGTATACTAAATGCAAATTCATTTTGTCTTTGTTTTGAGAATATTAGAATATTTTTACAACTTTTGATACCATCAAATTGTCAATAATACTCAAGAAGCTTTGATTTAAAAGATAATGTCATCATATGCTGTATTTATATGTGTATATTTGTCTATATGTGATATCAAATAGTTGCCATCATAGGATATGAATCTAAACTGTTAAATATACTGTTAACTTTATTTTCTTTTATTAACTAATCTTGTCTAAATACTGATATTCTAAAAAAATAATTTTAAGGGAATGTTAAAGAGTTCATCTTAATAAAATTTGAATTTTTTTTTTTTTTTTTGGTACTGGTCTCTGAAATTGCCCCCCCCCCCCCCCAACTCTCAATTATTCCAAAAGTTGAACAACTTTACTAGGACATGTTATGAAAGCCAAAATTTTTAGTATTTTCAAGAAGTCCTCCATGTTTGATATTACAGGCAAAATGCTTCCTTTCTTCAGGCAGCCATGGATACCCCATTCACTATTTTGTGTGTTGTCTTTATTATACAGTGTTATTAATAAAACTATTACAGTTTTTAACTTTGTTATTGGAATTTGCTACTTATTAAACAAAATTTAAGGATGGTATTACCATGAAATAAAGCAAAGTTATCTGATTAATACTATCAAAAAATGTAACAATGGATTGCTATTCTAAAATGTATTTAGCGGAATTTAATATCTAAATGTGCATTTAATTTGGTTTAGACATTAATGATGATAATAATATGTATATTATGATAACATAAGATTCTATTTCCAATTATCTCGTGATAATTATGGAGTCCATAAAGTATTTTTGCCAACTGCTCAATGCAGCACCTTTCATTTGTTTGTTTGTTTGTTTGTTTTTGAGATGGAGTTTTGCTCTTGTTGCCCAGGCTAGAGTATGATGGTGCAATCTCGGCTTACAGGAGGTTGCAACCTCCACCTCCCGGGTTCAAGCGATTCTCCTGCATCAGCCTCCTGAGTAGCTGGGATTACAGGTGCGTGCCACGATGACTGTCCAATTTTTTGTATTTTTAGTACAAACAGGGTTTCACCATGTTAGCCAGGCTGGTCTCGAACTCCTGACCTCAGGTGATCCGCCTGCCTCAGTCTCCCAAAGTGCTGGGATTACAGGCATGAGCCACCGCACCTGGCCTCAATGCAGCACCTTTTAGGAGTTGTGCAATTTGCTTAAATGAAAGTCTTAAGATGTAATATGAAATTATGTTGAATATTATAGAGGAAATTTACAACAAAACTCGGACACATAGAGATATTTTATTCAGTTTCAGCAGAATAATCAGAAAAATATATGGTTAGAAAAACAAAAATATCAGAAAAACATGTCATTTTGTTGTGCCTTTTTTTTTTCCCTTCAGAGTTTCGAATGTCTCCTTTCCACAAAATATAGTCACAAATGAGTCCTTTAAGAATTTGAATGAGGGCTGGGAAATTAAAATGGAAAATTAAAAGCAATGAAATTGGAAAGCAAAGGAACTCTGAGGATAGCTAGACAACTGTCAGAAGTAATTATTCAGTAATTTTACCCAAACTAAGCTTCAGCTCTATTTACTGCAAACTCAGCAGAACATGATCAATCTGAATAACCTCATACTCTTTTTACTAGAGATGACACCAATTTTGTGAAAAAGTATATTTCCAAAACCAATTGAACCAGCTTCAAAGTAAGGAGTACATGGTCGAACAAACCTGATAGTAGTCAGTTCATGGTAATAGCTTTAAATACAATAATTTTAATTGTCTTACATAATTATACAATGCAGGAACTGCTGAAAAATATTAGTAAAATGCCCAAAATGTTCTTTAAATCACACTAAACCTATTATTTTGTTTCTTTTGAAAATTTAGTAGATTACTAAAGCGTGGGAAGTAATTGATTGTTCAGAAGACTGCATGTGGAGCACACATGCATATGAATACCTCAGACAAATTTAAATAATTATTTGAAGACAGAGCTATGCAAATCTTAAAGTACTTTGGAAAAGGGAAAATCTAGTCACCAAAACTGCAAACTTCTTGAAGGCAAGAGTCATCTCTCACTTATCTAAATCTCTGTGGTGTTTCGCACAAAGCTCCGTTGTTAAGCAAATTTAAAAAGTGGATGCAATACCAAAGTATTGTACCAAGTTACAGGCTAACTTAAAAGGTTTTTTTTAATCATGTAATGTTCGACAAGTATCTGTTTAAAAGTGACTATTAAATGTTTAGTAGCCAGGAATTGTACTCTAATTAGAATAGAAAACTATGAATCATAAATAATTGTGCTTTAAAATCTATTGAGCATTTCTTGGGCTTATTCTGTCCTTGATCTGAAGCTGCATAAGACAATTTCAAATAACAATATACTAACCTATTCTGTCCTATAACAATGAAAAGCAAAACCATCTTTCTTAGAACACTATCTAATGCTTGCTGTCGATAAAGCTTAAAAGAAAAAAAAATATTTTTTAGGTTCACTCCCATGATCTATGTATCAGTCTTTGCATCATGTGCTACAGTAGGCTTTTTGCCTGGATTAGATAACATATTTTTAAGACATCGTTTTCTGTTAAATAGTATATGATGTCAATCGAAGTTTCTTGATGATGATTCTGCCAAAGGAAAACAGGACAATTCTCTTTTCACTTTTTTTATCCAAAGTCATTTCTCAAATTCATCAGTTTTCCATAAAGAGTCATCTGACATTCTGCGTAGCATTACTCCAGATTCATTATATGGTATCTTTCTATTTTCTCAGACTCATAGCTATAAAAGAATTTACACATTTTTGGCATAGGTTATGCTGCTCTTTGTCTCAATCATACCATTTCTCTAAAAGGGTATTTTCTTAGAGTGTTTTAATTTTTTACTTAAAAATCAAGGATCAACAAATTTTTTCAGCAACATTCGGGCCCAGAACTGTGCAAATAGAGTAGGAGAAGGATGGTTTGAGTGAGAAGACTGCTCTGGCAAAACAGAATCTTATTTTGATCAGCATTTGTACCACATGAAATATGTTTTCAATTTGAAATGGGGAACTCAGTGACATTGCCAAAGAACTTTGTACATTGTAGGTAATTTTATTTGGGCTAGAATGGTACATAGATTGAAATCCCAACTTTTTGCCAGAATATCATGATGACTGTATTTTGTATTTTGCAACCTGATTTGGGAGTTTGGCAAACTGATTCATAAACTAATAAAGTTAGAAGTATTCAAATAGACCACCTGAAAATCATCTGCCTTTAGGCAGTGTGTTTTAAAACCTTCTGTGGGTCTTTCCATTTCAACAGATATGGAGAGTCTCTCACAAATATGTCTATTTTGAATATATCATACACTATATGAGGATTTGATGAATCTGTCATTAATTCAACATATTCCTTTCATAAATATGAACAGTCTTTATATTATATATAGGTGTCAATTACACATTTTCAGAATTGTGTGAATCATGACACAACTATGGGTTAAACACATACACATTATACAGTGAATAAAAAGACTTCCCCAAGCCTTTTCATGGTCAATGCCAAAAATATGTATTTATATATTAATTCTATTTCAGTACACTTCACTTGGATACTTACTGAAATTCTAGCATACTTTGAAAAGTGCATTAGTGATGCAAAGATTTAGGTAACTATACTCATGATAAACAGCAACAACAAAATAACCTCATTAACAGCTATATGGGCAACCCTCAGTTGCCTTGATTATACATGAATCTTAACCATCAGGGCAAAATGAATGCATGTCTACCTTCTTAGGATTTACTTTGCATTGGGAGAGTTACTTCAACAGTAATTCTGTTTCTAGGCCAGTTTTGAAATATTCTTTACATACATTTATCCTTAAGCTTTTTGTGGGGCAGTCTTTGCTAATATGTTGACAACTATGTAGCCTAATTGATTCTCTTGCTGTTTCTCTAACATGAACTGTTCAAATCTAAGCTTCTCCATGTCACTCTCTCTGCCTGAGAAAGTGTCACACATATGTCCAGGGCTCACTCACCTGCCTCATTCAGCTCTCTGCTCAAATGTTTCCTCCCCAGAAAGGTCTTTCTGATTATCTGATTCAAACTAGCATACACATTCTCAAGTCAACCTCTTACCCTTAGCCTGTTTTAGTTGGCTTGCTAGCACTTGCCTCCACTAGATACTACACTACATGATTAGTACTATATTTATTTATCTCCTCTACTAGAATGTAAGTTCCACTAATACAAGTCTTATGCCTGTTTTTCACTACTTTATTCCATGACCTAGAGGAGTACTTGACGTGTAAAGGGCATGAATTACGTCTGTGATCAAATTTAATCCAAGACACTAAATTTCTTTGAATTTTAATATATTTCTCTGTTAAAGATTATTCTATTTCATGGCCAGGCGTGGTGGCTCATGCCTGTAATTAATCCCAGCACTTTGGGAGGCCGAGGTGGGTGCATCACGAGGTCAGGAGATCAAGACCATCCTGGCTAACACGGTGAAAACCCATCTCTACTAAAACTACAAAAAACATTGGCTGAGAGTGGTGGCGGGCACCTGTAATCCCAGGTGCTTGGAGGCTGAGGCAGGGAAATGGCGTGAACCCAGGAGGCAGGCTTGCAGTGAGCCAAGATCGAGCCACTGCACTCCAACCTGGGTGACACAGCAAGACTCTGTCTCAAAAAAAAAAAAAAAAAAAAAAAAGATTATTTTACTTCACGGCCTTTAGGTCAGAATATCTTTATTTGCAATGATTATCAGAGATGCATAGGTTTTCTTAGGATTCAATCTTTAATATGTATTTGTAGGTACCAAAACTGTATGCACCCAAATTTATTAGATCCTACTTTCTTTTCCCTCATTAAGAATAAATAAAAAAATGTAGAATTCATGTGTAACACTGACATATAACACTTGGACTGAAAAACCCATAAAACTGCTGGCTGGCTCAGTAGTAATAGACATGTAAATTATTAATAATATGGCATTTCATTTAAAATATTTTAAGGGACATATACTAGGTTAATCAAAGTCTTTAAAGTTTTACTTCACACTGAATGGCCTAATAATGTGTAAAGTGTATTTTATTTCTAGGTTTATTTTCCTAAGTGAAGGTAATTTCAGTCATTTTGAAATGTTAGTCCTTTAAAATGGCATCTATGACATAGCATATTGCATTGCTGTATTATTTATCCACAATTTAAAAAATATTTTCACTTTTCACACTTGTCTTTTACCATAATATTAAATTTTAGTAAAATAAAAATGCATTTGCTTGACAATAGTGATTTGTTCTGAGATGGAATGCCTGGAAGTAATAGTCACTTGGCGATATATTCTATTTCACTTATAAATAACGTATCTATACACAACATGACTTTCAATAGTGTAAGCCAGTTCTATTTCTCATCAGCCTTGGTATTGGTAAGTATTTTGTTAGCAACATGCAATGGGGAGTGGCACTCCAGGAACTTCTGCTGCTCCATTTTCTTTTCATTTTTTTTTTTTTTTTCTTTTTAGAGTAAAGTGAAAGCAAGTTTGATAAGAAAAAAAAAAAGGCTATCCACTGGCAGAGCAGCTTCCATTTTCTTAAAGTGATTTTAATTGATCTTAAGCTATCGATAATATCAACTAATTTAGAAAATTCTAGAGATGACATTGAAAGCAACAATAATGTGCCCCTTAGAACTCAGTAAGCAAAGTAGTCCTGTGTCATGCTGCCACACCTTGTTCACATGGGTGATCACATGCAGTTATGACAGCATAACTGCAAGGGTATTTTCAATATGCACCTGAAAGAAAGTAATATTTTTCCCCACAACACAGATGCAGAAGAGCCTAAAGAAGTCTGTTCTACAGTGCGTCAGTCTATGCAACCCTACCCTCAAAATCTGAGAGGTTGAAGAAAGAAGCTGACATATCCAGTTGCTCACAAAGAATCATTCAGTGGGGACTTATGAACAGAAGCCATGTTTGTGCCTCAGGCAGTGGAGAGACAAAATGGCGGATCGCTGCACCATTAACCCCCAGTCCGGGCATTATATATCATAGGAAAGAAACGTGTAGGACAATTGAAGTTGACCCCTCATGGAAATGCAAGACTGCTATGTGAATCTGCCTAAGGTCAGGATTTACAGTTAGTACAAGTTCTTACACAAGGAATCATAGATAAACTGGAAATATTAGAGGCATTCCCAGAACCGGGGTTAATCAGAAGCCGACATGGGAGATGAGCATCCAAAATGGAGTTGCTTTGGCCTCTACAGAGTAAAGCAACTGTATTCCAGGATATCCAATAAAACTTGACAGGGGATGGATTAAAATTCTCAGGTCATAATTTTATGTGTGAACGTGCAAGTAACTACCACTATTCATTTGTGGGGATTGCTAATCTGTTAATTTGCCTATAATCCCTCCTCCTCATAGTACACCATATGTCACTTCAATATTTCGATAAATTAAATATTACTGTCCATTTTAAAATGAGACCTTCATTTCATAGATTTCTGATTTATTTTAATATAAATATTGGCCTTGCTTCAGTAGAACAGATTTCCAAGAAGAACCAAAGACTAGAAATTGTCGTATGAGAATCCTATCATGTTCCTAAACTGGGATTGATTAGTCAAGGGAATAGTAATTCTCTATCTCACAAAGAATTCTTAGAGAATAAGAGTAAGCTTGGCACCAAGTTCCTCCCCCTTTACTCTTAGCTATAATCATGTTTATCATCTTACATTTAGCTCTGTTCTAAATTATAGAGTTTATATTCTTGAGGACATTGAGATGCTTCAGAGGTTTTTTTAAACTGTATTCTGTTTTGAGTTACACAAAGCAATGAACATGTTTCCATATTTGGAGAATAAACTTACAAAATTCATAGAGAAATACTAAAACATGTTGGCTCATCACAGGTGAGGAAAAAAGAGAAGATCCAATCATTATCTTACATTGCTTCAACCTAAAGGAATATCATGATTTAGATTAAATTCACATTATACTTCCTAATCTGAAACCAAAAAATAATAATGTCAACATTATTAAATAATAAAATAATTCTGGCATATACCTCAATCTGTGGGTGTTAATATACATATTGTTAAAATTCCTATTCAATATGGTACAGTCAGTATTAAAGGAGAGTATTCTCAATGAATATTAGGTTTGGGGCTGATATTTAATTAAATATGTTCTGAGATTGTGAGGTAATTTTTAAAAATCCTGTTATTTAAGATGTAACTATGACTCCTGAAAACAGAGGTTTGTCTTGGCTAAGACAGCATGTACAGTTTCTTTAGAATTATGCAGCAGAGTAATCAATAAATTAAAGACACATATGTAGAGTGGAGCTTTCGCTATCATTCTTTCTACCCACCCTTGGACTTAGAGAATTTTGGGCTGGGTCCTTGGAGAAAATCAGACCCAGACATTTTTCCATAATTAGCTTTAATTCATTGCTGCTTCTACGGCTATAAGACTGATCTAAAGCTGGTCTTCAGTGAACACATTCTACTGGGAATTTCCAAACATTTATTGCCAGAATGCTTAAAACAGTTTCATAACAAAGTCAGTCCCCTAAGATCAACCTAGTCTAGACTCATTATACTCCAGGGAAACCTAAGAACTCTGACATGTAGGAATGCACTAAAGTGACTTTGAAATACCTGTTCTGGCAATGATCCATATTCACATTTTTTAAAAAGAAAATGATGTTGCTCATATACAGTTCAAGTAGGCATACCCTATTGACAAGTAGAGACTATTCTCAATTGGGCATACAAAGAATATAGAAAGTTAAAAATTAATATTACACTATGAATACACAGTATTTTAAATAAATATTTTAATTCTATTGTTGACATTTACAAGTAGAAAGCATACAGTATGTTACAAATATCAAAATGTGAAAAATATGAATGTTACATAAGTAACAAATATAAAAAAAGTATTTTCTTACCTTCCCTGAAAGTAAGAAAACTATTCAGCATAGGAAAATATCAGTATCAAAAACACAGTTTAGGTGTAAAAAAAGTTTTTACACAGTATTAAAAAAAATGATCTACAAAATGACAGAAAGTAAGTGTTGAAATCTCATTTCATATAAATTATAAAAACTGGGTACTTAGAGTAAATGTTATCTGGTTGGAAAATAAGTCCAATCATAGGCTTTCCTTAGGTCAATTCTTTAAAATATTAAAAGCATAGAAAATTTTTTTCAATAAATAACGTTTAAGAGTGTCCTAAGTGCTGCTGAGAACATCATTCGCATAGCAAGGTGGCAGTGTTCTGGGGACAACATGCAATCATTCTGTTCCTAATGGAAGCCTCATGAAAGTCAGGAGACCATAATCACTTGTTCAAGGATCCAGAAGTTTTAAACAATTCTATAAGAAAGCATTAAAGTGCTGAACACAATGACTTAATTTTAGTACCCACTGTCATGTAAAACTTACTCAAAACTCAGACATTTCTGAGCAACATCAAATACGGAAACTATCATTCTGAAAAGTGTTAATATACTTAATCTTTCATTCCACGATAGGAGGGTTCCTTTCTACACTTTACAAGGATTGGTTTAACATCAAGAATCTTGCAATGCAAAACATAATTATAATAATACAATGGAAACAATACACATACGCCACTGGGAAAGCACAAGTTCTTTTCTGCAATGGTAAAGGTATCAATTTTTAAAAATCACAAATCAAACACCGGTAAATAAGAAAAATTTTCCAAATGCTGCATGCCACATAACTAGTTACAAAACACAATGCATGCAGGGAAATAAATTCAACCACACATGTTTAAATTAAGAGTTGTTGTGAGTCTGTTTCAGCAGCATTGTGGTTATTATTTTTAAAGTTTTCCCTCCACCACTAGTCCGTACTGGCCTGTTTTTCAAATGTGACCCAACCTAGTCGGCAAGTTTACAATGGTTTGAGCATTTCTTGTTTTTGTATTTTTATAGTGCCAGTACATAAACTTCACACATACTGTTCTGCTTCCCCATCTTTGGGGACTGGCTTAGTTGTCCCAGCTTTGCCTTCTTCATTTGCTGCTGCTTTTTCTGGAAGAGATGCCAAATCTTTAAAAACATCTACATAATGGCCAAAGCCAGGGCCCCAGTTCAAAAGGTTGTCCCAGTTGAAAGTCCCTGCTTGCTGCCCTAGCTTCATGGGCAGTGTGTTGTCAGCAGCGCCTGGTGCCGCTGCCTGGGTGCCCACAGGTCCTCCCTCGGCCCTGCGGCCGTGGTACCTTCGAGGCTTAAGTCTTGCTCCGTAATTATCTTCATCATCTGCATCAGATTCATTGACTTGAGATAATTTGGGCATCCTGGAAGTATATACCATTGGCTTCTCCCTGTCATATTCCATTTCTGAGCAAGTGAAAGATTCATGGGAGTCACTATCAGAAGAGGACTCTGGAGCTGGAATGCCATCGGCTGGATTCCTTGTTCTAGACAGTGGCCTTCTGCAGTCCTCCTCTGAAGAAGACCTCCCATGGTCTGCACTGCAGATACTTGGGTTTCTAGGGCGAGGTGTGTTGAGCCTCTCCACTTCCTCAATAGAGAGTCCAACTGGAGGAGAAGATTCCAGAGGAATCTGCCCAGTTGGCTGCTTTAGGCGACTCCCTGGTCTAGAACCATGTGATGCCATGGCCTGAGGACTCTTGCTTCTCCTTCCCAGCCTTGTGGCATAGTTGAAAATGCCAGGTTGGCAGGTGTCACCATGCATTTCCAAAGTATTACCATCCCTTATGGGAAGATGCAATTCCCTTGCTGGGCTGTTTCTATAGAATGTAGAAGATTTGGAGAAAGGGGCTGGACTGTGTCGAGACAGAGGGTTGGGAGTTGGGCATGCTGAGTGGCTTAGGGAGCTGGTTCTCAAACCTTGACCATATGAAGGCTGGTAAGTCAAACTGCTTGCTCCTAAGGGCATGGGGGATTGCCTTGCAAAACCTAGGGGACTGTGCCTCTGGATTGAAAATTTTGGTGTGTGGCTGCGGAACTGCTTGTAGTGTTGGATGATGTCAGCATCCGAAGGGGCGATGCTGCTGGCATTGTCAATGTCATAGTGCTCTATCTCCTGCTCTGGAGATGCCAAAGGGGCACTGGGGATGGTTTCTGAGTTGTGAGGAATATCAGTTTCATCATAGATAAGGTAGGGGTTTTCCCTTTCAATGATATCTGGTTTTGGGTTTCCTTCAGGCTGCTTCCTCACGGTCATGTCATCCCCGTAGGGAGGGATATTGTCGGGGTCATCAAAAGCAACATTCTCACTTCCCTTTTTCTTCTTCTCCTTCGGTTTCTTCTCCTCTTTGGGATTTTTGGCCTTCTTCCCCCTGCACTGGTTACACAGGATAAGGCTCAGGACCAGGAGGGCCAAGACGGTTGCGCAGCTGCCCACGATGGCAGGCACAGCCCACAAAGGCAGAGAGATCTCTTCAGGGCCCTGACTCAGAACACAGACATGTCCTGCAGGACTTCCAGCTTTGCACACCTTCCCCTGAGGACAGAGGACGCCAAGACAGGCCACCACCATCTCACAGGTCCTTCCTGTGTGCGAGTCTGGGCAGCTACAGGTGAAGCCAGAGTGCAGGCCTGGCTCACAGCTGCCACCATTCTGGCACGGGTGGGAGGCACAGTCTCCAGGAGGGACACATCTGTAGGCATACCACTGATTAATGCACAGCAAATCACCCCAGCAGGGGTTGCTGGCACAAATGTTCGGGCCACGGCAGCCAATCTTCACCGAGGGATCTGTTTTTGAGATGGAGGCCAAGCTATGCTTCCCGCTGAAAGGAAGACTTTCTCCACCATACCACATAGAAGCAATGCAGCCATCAAAACCTGCTGGGAGAAGAAGCAGCAGTAAGGCTTTTTACAAAAAAAAAAAAAAAAGCTTATAATACACTGCTGACATCTTGTAAAGAGAAGCTCCACAATCACCTCATATGAATACAGAACCTCAGTCTCAGTCATCGTCCAGCTGAAAGGTAATTAAGCTGTGCATCTTATAACATACATTAGCAAGGGACGTAAGATTACCGTGATCAAACATGGGGCAGATTGCTTGAATCTCACTCATTCTTAAGATTTATGAATGACTTGGGCAGGCTGAATTTTCTTTTACTTACTCATTTGTTTATTTATCAATTCCCTTCCTTCGTACATTCCATATACCAAAAATTGCATATATACAAATAAAATGTATGTTTTAAAACTTGTAAAGAACATGAAATCAGCCAATGATTTCAACTACTAAATCATGCATTCCCATTGAAGGTGATAATGCACCAAAGGTGTGGAACATAGGTTCTTGGGAAACAAAAGAAAAAAATCTTAGCTATTACAATGGTCTGTGGGCCTCGAAAGGGAAGATAAAAACATAACTCTGGTGTTAACATTTTATGACTTGGGGATGGCAAAGTTTAGACTATATTAAGTGTCTCCTTAGGGGAATGATAAAGATAAAATACAAAGTTAAGAAACACTTCATTACACTTGAGTGTGCTAGCACTGCTGATATTCCTATCTCAGGACCCAACAATCTATTTTGACTCTACCAAAAAAGCATAATTTCCATTGGCTTGTTTTCTCACAACATTCTATAATCAACATATACGAAAGACTTAGGACCTGGACTTTAACTTTTATGCCTTAAATCTATTACTCTCACATGCATTTTTCCCTCTTATTTAATGCATCGTTCTACCATAGGGATATTCTCATTCTTGATATGTTTTACCATGTACTTTTGTGACATCTTTTCCTTTTGTTCCTATACTCCTGGTTTTCTTCCTATTACTTTGTCTCATTTTCTGACTTATTCTCCTCTACCTATAACCAGTAACTCTTAGGGTTAATCAAGATGAGGTCCTAGGCTTTCTTTTCACTCTACACCCTGATGTTAGATGATCACATCCATGTCCAGTACTTAAGTTACCTGCTTGACACTGACCACTCCTAAATACATATTTCCAGCTAAAGTCTATTTCTGATTTCCAGCCCATCCATCCAAAGGAGTTTCTCAAAGATGTTTCAAACCCAAAATGTCCCAAACCAAATCTAATATTTCTCAGAGATATGCTGCTTTCACGGGGTTCTGCAGTTTCCTCTCTTGCTGACCTACTCTTCTTTGAGTTGAGAGGTAGAAACCTCCTTGAATTTTACCATAATCACTAACAGTTTGGTTGATTATAGTTCCCAGAGTACTTCTTGCTTATCTATTTCTTTCTAATTCCTCAGTCACCACACTAGTAGGAGCTCACAAGACATCTTGCCCAGATCCCACCTCATTTCTATAGATCCACTCGTGCCCTCCTCCAATTCATTCTCCATGTTGTAGCCTGAATGATCTGTAATATTACTGCATATCTAACTTGATCCTACTGTGATTAAAGTTTTCAATAACTTCTCATTGCTCTGTAGATAAGACCAAAACTGCAACATGGTCAGGAAGTTGCTTCATTCTCCAACTTCATCATTTACCTATGACATTCGCCCCCAGTGTGCTGTGTTCTATAACTGACTTAAACTATTTCTTTTTTTTTTGAGATGGAGTCTCGCTCTGTCGCCCAGGCTGGAGTGCAGTGGCCGGATCTCAGCTCACTGCAAGCTCTGCCTCCCGGGTTTACGCCATTCTCCTGCCTCAGCCTCCTGTGTAGCTGGGACTACAGGCGCTGGCCACCTCGCCCGGATAGTTTTTGTATTTTTTAGTAGAGACGGGGTTTTACCATGTTAGCCAGGATGGTCTTGATCTCCTGACCTCGTGATCCGCCCGTCTCAGCCTCCCAAAGTGCTGGGATTACAGGCTTGAGCCACCGCGCTCGGCCAACTTAAACTATTTCTTTAAAAAAATTCCTATCAACATACATTAACCTTTCATACACTTCTATACTCCTCCTTATCACTCAGATTTATGTATAAATGTCAATTCCACAGCAAAATTCCCCTTCCTTTCTGTTTTTCACTGTATTTTAGAATTCTACATTCTTCATTTGTATTATTTATCACACATTAGAATAATGTGGTTACTTGTGTAAGAATCTGATTAATGTTTGTCTCCATTAATGGTCTATGAAGAGAGTGGCTGTGAATGAATAAATAAATGAACAAATGTATACAAAATGCTTGGTGGACAAGCAAAGCATCAACACACTATGGACTGAATTACAACTTTGGTAAGAAAGATGCAAGCTGCTAAAGAAAGTGGTGGCTAATAGTTTATTACAAACTTTCTGAAGATAGTTATGACATTCTTAGGATATTTATAATTGATATTATCAGACATCAAACTACTTTTTTAAGCATAAATTTTATTGAATGAAATTGTACTGTATATGAGATTCATGCTAATTGTGTAGATTTTAGTCACTCATGCCACAAGAAAAAAACAATTACTCTTTGAAGAACAATTTTACTTCCCTTGTGATTCTACTTAACAGAGGCATTTACCTGTTTGGGCGTCTCGATGTGCTTGATTGAATGGAATTCCTCCAAGTGATATAGTAAGCACATCAAGGCCACCGAAGTCCTGAGTAGGGTGGATAATATCTCTGTTATATATTCTATCGACAGACAATACTGTAGCTGTTCCATTTTTCACAATTAGAAAAGTGTGCCAGTGGCCGTCTGCAACATACACTTCAGGAATATTTCTCTCCACTTTCCCAGCGATTCCTGCATCAGATGTAAAATGTACTTTGCCATTCTTAATCTGTAAAACATATTATAAATAATATGCAATTAAAATATGGTATGATTAAATCAAAATCATTAATAAAACTAAACTTAAATTTTTTGACCAATCTACAGCAGATAGAATAGCTGAATAATCTGGTTGTATTAGAATGTACTTACAAACCTTGTGTCTACAATTTTGGCAACATACACTTTTATAGTTAATAGTTTCAATGGTTTTCAAAATATTCTTGTATGTATACCTAATTTCTCAAAACACAATGAATTATTTTCCAGAACACAATTGAAATAATAAAGGGGCAAATGCCCATTTTAAGATAACTAAATTATACCTTTTTAAATTATTTGTATTCCAGTGACAACCTGCCATTGGAGTGCGTTATGCTGATTCGTTTAGTAAAAGGCCCACAGTACTAAAAAATTGTGAAAACCACTTGCAAAAAGAAAAAGCAATGCTCAGCTAAAAAGGAAGCATAGTTGAAAAATAAAGATGAAAATAATTGTTTTACCTCTCATCTTTTACACACAAATTTTAGGAATAAATGATGCCTATTGTTTATATCATTTATTGAGATCAAAAACTATGATGAACAAAGAGTGAAGTCTTAATGAGGTGTCTGGGCAAGCCTTCACTTTGGCTGTCTTTTACAATTTATCTAAGGGATATTTGGTTTATTTTATTTTGTCCAGGAGAACATTGGGTAACAGGGTGCTCCCGCTCCAGTTTCCAGCTACTGAGTTTCCAGTATCCTGAGCAGACCATTTTAGAAAATGAGATAATTTATGAGGCAAGATGAACATTTGGTTCAGGGAACATATCCCGTTACCACTGCCAGACAAAGCTGGTGTGTTGGCAGGGGGATGCAGTGGCACTGTTCTTCAAATAACGGGAATGAAAAGATGGATCAGTTTATTTTGTCACTCAGATCAAATGCTATTTCTACATGCAACAAACACATCTGGTAAAACTAAAAATCAGTTCATTTGTACTTTATGGAAAAGATGTCTAACACATTTACATATGTTATTCATATAGTAATATTTTATTAAAGCAATTTTTCCAGATAATAATATATTTCAGAACCAAACTAAAAAAAAAAAAACACAGAAAATTCTAGCTAAATGACAATAACATTTCATCAAATGGGCAACATCTCATGACACAGAGTAAAAAGAGCAACACAGAGTAAAAACTAGCTTTGGTTATAGCTAGAGTCCTTTTTGAAAAAAAAACATAGGAAAAGCCTCCTCCCAGCTCTTTCTTCCTAATTGATTTCATCATGTCATCCTTTTATTCAATAAATTTTTCATGAAAGATAACTTGGAATATACCACGAATTGGGGTGGATAAGAATATAAGTTCCCATTATAACATTCTTAATGTTTTCCTTCTCCCTGGCAGTACTGTACTTAACACTTATATAATTCCTCACTTTTAAAACGTCATGCTAATCTTTGCTTTGTTTTATTTATTCATAAACAGTCAATGATGAACCACAGGAGCTGAAAAATTATTATCGCCTAGTGACCCAAGAGCCATTGTAATGTCATAGCACAACAAATTACTTATTGTGGGGAGACAGGTGTAAACAAGCCTACTGTGCTGCCCGTTGTATAAAAGTATATCACATGCAATTATGTATAATACATAATACTTGATAATGATAATAAATGACTATATTAGTGGTTTATGCATTTACTACACTAAATTTTTTTATCATTATTTTAGAGGGTACTGCTTCTAATGATATAAAAAAGAGTTGTAAAGCAGCATCATCCAGGTCCTTTAGGTAGGATCCAGAAGAAGGCATTGTTATCATAGGAGATGACAGTTCCATGTGTGTTATTGTCCCTGAAGACCTTCCACTGGGACAAGATGTGGAGGTGGAAGACAGTGATATTGATAATACTGACCCTGCGTAGGCCGAGGCTAATGTGTATTTTTTTGTGTGTTTCTTAGTTACTAATGCAAAAGTTTAAAAGTAAAAATAAAATGAAATAAAGTTTGAAATAGAAAAAAAGCTTACAGAGTAAGGGTATAAGGAAAGAAAATATTTTTGTACAGCTGTACAATGTATTTGTGTTTTAATTGTTACTACAAAAGGGAAAACAGTTAAAAAATTTAGAAGTTTATAAACTAAAAGAGTTACAGTAAGCTAACGTTAATTTATTATTGAAGAAAAATATTTTTGATAAATTTAGTGTAACCTAAGTGTACAGTGTTTATAAAGTCTGAAGAAGTGTATAATAATGTCTTAGGCCTTCACATTGACCCACCACTTGCTTAATGACTCACTGACTCAGAGCAACTTTCAGTCCTATAAGATTCATTCACAATAAGTGCCATTTGGGCAACACGAGAAACCTTATCCCTACAAAAAACACAAAAATTAGCTGGGCATGGTGGCACACGCCTGTAGTCAAATTTACTTGGGAGATTGTGTTGGGAGGATAAATTGAGCCCAGGAGGTGGAGGCTGCAGTGAGCTGAGATCATGCCACTGTACTCCAGCCTGGGCAACAGAGCAAGACCTTGTTGCCCAGGCTGTCCCCAATTGCCCACAAAAAAATCTTCTATGTACCTTTTACTGTACCTTTTCTATGTTTGGATATGATTATATACACAAATACTTTCCACTGTGTTACAATTGCCTACAGTATTTATTACAGTATACATGCCATATAGGTTTGTAGCACAGGAGCAATAGACTATTCCATATAGCCTAGGTGTATAGTAGGCTGTACCATCTAGGTTTGAGTAAGTTCACTCTATGACGTTTGCACAAGAATGAAATCACTTAACAATGCAGTTATTGAAATGTATTCCTGTCATTATGCGACTCATGATGGCATTTATTTGTTCATTTATTTAACTTGAATCTATAGAGCTTTGAATTCCTTATTCCAATTATTCTGTACCACCTGTGTTGCCCACTTAAACAAACAGACAAACACAAAACAGAAGAACTGGTTTAGAGTAGAAATAAAGTCCATCACATTACTGTTATTACAGAACATCAAATATGGAGCTATAAGGTATGGCATGAATGAAGAGAGATTTGTGAAATGAGTTAAATATTGGCCTACAAAGTTTTAAACAAGTATGCTTTCCTTTTGCCGTTCTCTCTGAAACTTTCTCTTCTTAATTTTTTTTTCTGAATAGACCCAATTGATTCTACATATTCTTTTCTCTCCTCTCATCACTACTGCTGCCCATACCTGACACTGACACCCTGTCTCTCTCCTAACCACATGCAATCCCATGTACTCAACACCCTTGCTCATTTTTCACAAAATGTCCCCATCTTCTGTCTGCGTGTGTGTGTGTGTGTGTGTGTGTGTGTGTGTGTGTGTGTGTGTGTAGAGAGAGAGAGAGAGAGAGACAAAATGATAGAAAAGACAATGAGAGAGAGAGAAAGAGAGAGAGAGAATGCAAACCATAAGAAAGAGTTAAAGAAAGGGTCAGAAAAGGAGCCAAAAAAAAAAAAAAAAAAAAAAAAAAAGGAAAAAGAAACCCTGGCGTCTTGGTGACCAATAAGCTAACTGATAAGTAAAAGCCCATCCTAACTAGCTTCCTAGTCTGTATAAGCACTTGATATTCCTGTCATCCAAATAATTTGCCTGCTTACAACAGCCACTTTCTTTCAGTTTAGATATTCTTAATTCACTGCTGTTATTTTTTTCTTACCTATTCTCTTTACCTACCAAGCCCCTTAATCTTTGAAAAGCTGCTTTTCAAAATTTTCATACAAAAGTATGCATTTTGATCTGTATTATCCATTTTTTTAAAAATTAATTAGCACTTACTTTCTTTTCAGGAAAAAAATTAAGTTATTGCTACCAATCTAACAAAATCTGGAGTTGTATGCTGCTGTCCTGTTGGAAATAGAATTTATGTTGACAAAAATGGATCCTGACATTGAGCTTTTTTCTTAGTGGAGAAAAAAATTTGTCTTTCATTTTTTTCAACCACATTATATTTTGACTAAATTCCTTGGCTTAAAGTGTACGTTAGTACAGAAATATTTCGTATGTCATTTAAATGGCACTAAGACTTGGAAGCAGTTTAACAGATAACACACAGACCTCAATGTCAAAGCCTCTCAAAACACATAAAATACGTTTCTTATAGAAGATGAAGACCTGTTTCTTTCTTTGCTTCTTTACTTTGTTTACTTCAAATACCATTTTCAATGAAAATTATAAGTACCAAATAATAATATAATACAATGGCTTATGTGTTCTCTTTTACAGTTGTTTTATTAACTCTGGAACTGGGTCCTTTGTTTCAATAGAGGTACAGTTAAAACCTGAAGATGTTCTCTTGTAGGGGATAAGGGTAGAGTCTCTGCCACTTGGCAGTAATATCTGGGGCCACATTACTCTTTGTTGTGAAGTGCTACTGTTTAGCAGCATTCCTGACCTCTACCGCTAGACGCCAGCAGTACTCTCCCACCTCCTAACTGTGACACTTGAAAATATCTCCAGATATTGCCAAATGTCCCCTGGGGGTAAAATTTTTCCTAGTTGGAAATGACTAGACTAGAGGAATTATCATTTGAGAAGGTAAGAAATGTTGGTTTTCATGCTACTTATTAAATATATTTATATGCAACATAATCACAGTTGGCTTGCACAGAGAAAAATTTTGAGGATGAAAGAGGCTGAAGTTTAGAAGTGAACATCTATTTTTATTTTTAGTATTATATGTGAATTAAACCTAATAATTTTCTGAACATATTGCTCTTTTCCTTTGTGAACGATCCCTGAAGTAATTATCAAATATTGACTAACAGATGAAAATAATTCAGGAAATCTAGATTTATAATCTTAAGAATTTACTAAAATTTATATAAAAAATTATCAGTAGAATGATACAAAGTAATATTAATGGAAGGCAGTCAATACAACTAAACTAAAGAAACTATTGGTCTAGGAGATGACTTATTAAAGAAAGCAGAAATATAGATTCATAAATTCAGAAAGCTGAGAGCTGATGCAAAAATAGATATCTATTGAAATTATCCATCTGTATGTAAGTTTAGTATCTTATTTACAGATAAGAAAAAACAAATTATGTAAAAGCCTAATGATAAATCAATCCATTGTTCTCATGAAGTATAATTTTTAAGATTATTTAAAAATTATTTGGAAAGGTTAATTAAAATTATAATAAATTCCAAATATACTTCACAGAGTTTATATAGACAGAGAATTGAATATATGCTCCAGAAATCATATAATTTCAAAATGTTTTTCCTTATTTCAAAATGTTTTTCCTTATTCTCATCCTGTCAATTGACATATACATATCAGTATTTGAAATAATTGTTGGAGAAAAATATTTTTGTATTTCAAAGACACATTACATTTTTGGTTTGCTTTGTTTAAAAGTAAGAAAAAAGCGATATAAATTCTTACCAGAAAAATAGATTGCAACTCATTCTTTGTGTGCTGGCCTACCTGGCAGGGTTCTCTACTCTAAAGCACCACAAAAGTGTGTAGAAACCAAACCATTCAGATCTTTGTTACTCTGGCCAATGCCTGGGGAATAGTTAAGATAGATGACATTGGAATAGTGCCCAGCATTAGTCGGAACTCTAATGGGTTGTAAAGAAAAGGACAGAAATTATGGGAGGAGTGATTTAAACCACTACACGGCAGGCGGTCTAATCAAATGAAGTCACCATTAGCTTTTATCTCACCTTCACAGTAGTGTAATTGCTGCTTTCTTGGATATGGATTAAAATGCCATTCTCGCTTCTGGTCCTAAATTTTACCTCCAGACTGTTCACACCAAAAGGCTCCAACATGGCACCTCGTATGCTTTGCCTTAACAAATATTCCCGCTTCTCATTCTGACTCATGTGGTAGTCTAAGCGCCCTTTGCCTTCTAAGGATAAGGCAGTGTCAGGAGTAAGAGCTGAAAGCCAAAGGAAAAAAGGGAAAATGAATGCATTCATTTGGCATTTCTTGGAGAGTTTTCTATAGTGACAAAAAATATAAAAAGGACAATGAAAATATTAAGTTTTGGGAATTACTGTCCCCCAACTCTACTCTTTAAAAAATAGTCATTTATGAATTATTATATAAGTTGATTTCAAATGTTTACATCCATTTCAGAAGCATGAAATGTAAAATACTTTATGACAGTCATTAACCATTTGGGAAATATTTACTAAATTATTTGCCACATTATATAAATCATGAATATCTAAAGACATAGCCACTTGTTGGAAATATGTACCTGAAAAATTTGTTTGTAATCATTTTCACTGTGTTTCCAAAATATATGTTTGCATGATTAAAATAATTTGTAATCTTTAGTCTCTAGTATGCTATGAATTTGGACAAAAAAGTGTACAATCAAATATTTGCATCTGTAACTAACTTTATTTTCAGTAATCATCACATATAATTTATCATCATGTATAATCAGTATGTATATTATAATTTATCATAATCTGAAAAAAATCTACACTCCAGAAATATGGAAGTTTAAGTTATAGAAACAAATCATATAGCTAAAGAAAGAATATGAAGAAAATGAGCTCAAATGTATTTCAGTCCTGAAAAATACACTTTAAAACGATACATTTTATAGTATGTGAGTTACATCATGATTTAAGAAAAAGCACCTCAGGCATTTATCTAGCCAATGACTCATATTTCAGATATAATTAGGCTCCTACTTATTAAATATTTATTCATTAAAAATCACATGACAATATGTTTTCTATGTTTTCATTATCTCTAATATAATTACACACAATTACACTTTCTGCTAAGACCTTTTAGATTATATTACATCCTCAATTTTATTATGCATTTCTATTCATTTTCATAATATAATTGAATCAAATGACTTCTTAAATGTAGTTAGATATCTGCAACAGATTTAAGTAGTAACCACTTGTTTGAAAATGAAGAATTTTAAGAAAAGAGGAGCCATTAGGGTTAGTTAGTGAAATGTGCAGCTCGCAATTACAGAGCACCAATTTCTAATGATGATGTGAAGGTCATTAATGTCTAAATAATAACATTAGGGCTTAGGAGACAACTGACGAAAGGATTTTAAAAAGCAATATCCAAAACTAATTCTACCACTTGTACATTGAAATGAAAGTATCAACATTAATTTTAACATACGATGCCATTGTATGATGTTTTGAGCTCAGTGTTGAGTGATTTAGTGTGTATACCTTTTTATGCACAAAAATTGACCAGAAAAATATCCCCCAAAGGCAGATAATATGGAAAAAAAACCCTAAATATAACCTTTGATCTTTTAGATTGCCTAGCATTCTTACAGCTAAAACAAACAAAAATAAGTGAATAAAATACTTTAAAAATGGAAGCTAGAGATTTAGTAAATAATTCTTTAAAAGGATACCATTCTTCAGGTTACAAAAATATTTTTTAAATGTCACTGTATTTTACCAATTATTGCCC
Organism: Chlorocebus sabaeus; assembly: GCF_047675955.1. Lineage (NCBI taxonomy): Eukaryota > Metazoa > Chordata > Mammalia > Primates > Cercopithecidae > Chlorocebus > Chlorocebus sabaeus. Next base: position 76,472,942 of record NC_132910.1, on the reverse strand, counting down.
ATTTAATATTTTTAATGTTTAGAATGAAATCATAATTTTTAATCCAATTACATACTTGGGTGCATATATTTTACTTTTCATAGTTATTATAATTTCCAGGGGAAGATGGAAGACCTTACATACATTTTTCACAGTATTTCCCAGTGAGTCCCTCTTTGCAATGACACTGCTGCCATGACCAGTAATCCATACATGTGCCACCATGCTGGCATGAGCTGCGAGTACAAGCGCCTTCCAGCCTAGGGCATCTAAAATAAATCATAATGAGAACCATAAATCACATAAAAGATGAGGAGAAGTTTGCTTAAACTCGATAAAATTTGTATTAACTTGTTTAATTTCAAGCACTCCATTATTTGAAGCTCAAGTTACAACTACATTTGGAGAAACTAATAAAATTAGAAGTTTTCCTAAAAAACACAGTCTGCCTCACACTAAAAGAGATTCAAGAAAAATTATGTCTTACATAATAATGAGAAAGATGTGACAATTTCTTCTTTAAATTAATTCTTACTTGAATAAAATATCTTGGTCAAATAAACACTTTGGTTAATACATATTATCCAGGGACCACATATTTTTTGACACCTGTCTACCAGGCTACTCATGCAACTAATGTTTAATGAATGCCTACCATACGCCAAGTACTGTTCTAAGCATGGAAGTAAAGTAATGAAAAAAATAAACGTGCACTCAGGAAGTACTTATCTTTTTCTTGTGGAAGAGGCAGAAAATAAAGAAAAAAATAGCTATCGAGAAAATTAAGGTGAGAAAAGGTATAGTCAGTTTGCAGGTTTGCTGAATCTTTAGATTAGGCAGTGAATTAATCTTAATCTTTAAGATTAATTCTTAAGACCTAAATAAAATAAGGGAATGAAGTATATCTGGTAGAATATCATTTCAGCTAGAGGAAACAGCCAGTGAGAAAGCCCTGAAGTGAAAGCATACTGCCATGTTTGAGAAACACTGAGGTCCAACATGGTTGGAGCTCAGGGGACAAGAAGAAGAAGAGTAGTTAGATATGGTCAGGAAGTTAAGGGAGATGGCAGATCACAAAAATGTTGTCAGTCAGTGTCAGGATTTTGGTTTTGAAGCTGGGTTAGATGGGAAGCTATTGAAGCACTTTGAGCCAAAAAGTGAAAAAGTTAACTGACTTGTGTTTTAAAAACCATTCTGGGCCGGGTGCAGTGGCTCATGCCTGTAATCCCAGCACTTTGGTAGGCCGAGGCCAGTAGATCATGAGGTCACGAATTCAAGACCAGCCTGGTCAACATGGTGAAACTCCCGTCTCTACTAAAAATACAAAAATTTGCCATGCATGGTGGCAGGCACCTGTAATCCCAGCTACTTGGGAGGCTGAGGCAGATAATTGCTTAAACCCGGGAGGCAGAGGTTGCAGTGAGCCGAGATCCCGCCACTGCACTCCAGCTTGGGCGACAGAGCAAGACTCCGTCTCAAAAAACAAACAAACAAATAGAAAGGTCATTCTGGACATAAGGTCTAACAGAAAGAGAGGAGTTAAAGGTAAGTCTAAAAGTTTTGTTTCAGTAGGTTTTGACCTAAAAAGATGTTCACAAAATATCTCTAAATGAAAAAAAAAAAAAAATGGTATTTAAAAATGTGTGTGAACATGGAGAGAGATACAAAAGGATGCACACCAAAGCATTAACAATGGTGGCAATCTCAATCCTTTGTTTTTCTGCACTGTTTGATTAATAATAATAATGAACCAATGTGACTTTGTAACAAAACAGTAACAACATGTAGGAAAAGAAAGGCAAATGGCAAATGTTATTAAAATATTTAAGTTACAAACATTAGAAAGTATTTCTAGCTTTGCCAGTAGTAGTTTTATTTCTAGTAATCTCATCCAAAAAATAATGTGAGCAAAGATTTTTGTGAAAATGTGTTAATCACAGGGTAATTGGTATATTAATAAAATTGGAAACAACTAAAGTGTAAAGCAATAGTTAAAATATAGCACATTCACATTATGGGATACTAAGCAGTCACAAACATGACAATAACCTAGGAGTACTTGTCTCTGGGTGGTTAGATTATAGGTTAATTTTATTTTCTTCCTTGTATTTTTTTCAGAATTTTTCAAACTTCAATAATGAACAAAAGTAATTTTAAAATAAAATATGTAATTTCTACCATTCCTAAGTTATTGCTAGAAACCTAATTAGTAATCAAATAAAAAAGTCTTACAGTTCATAATTAATCAAGTTATTACCTGTTTTTAAAGCTGTATCAAGTTTTTAGGAATATGTATGTCTATAAGTAAAACTATTTAAGGTGAAATAAAGTTCTATGTGCCCATGATGGCTAACGTCTATATATCTATATGCTGGAACTCTTTTTTATATAATTTACCAACTTAGCTCATTTAATCTTCACAACTCTCTGTAAGAGGATAAAACATATACACGCACACATACATATATATATAAAACATATATGTATAAGACTCTAGAAAAATATTAATTTTCTAATTAAATATCAAACTTTATGCTAAAATTTCAAAGGTGTAAATAAATATTTAAAATTCAAAACAATGTATATCATTTGGTATTTTTAGAGTTTTGAGAATAATTCATCTTTTGATGCTCACTGAAGCATACTTTTTTTGCATTGTTTTTCTTTAAAACAGTAAGAAATAAAATTGCCATACTGATCTAGGATGCCTTGTGCTGCCAAAGCTTGGCTGGGTTCCAGAGGCCTTCCATTGACTGCAAACTCCATTATACACCCGACAAAATCATGGCTTTCCACATGTCCTCTCCTCTGAAGGATTGGTTCTAGCGATCTGATACCTCCAACTGTGACTCTATTTGGCTGAACATCAAGAGTCCTAAATAAAAAATGGAAGATATAAATATTAGTGCCAAAGGATTACATTTTTAGTATAATGTTTATTTCGAAAAACAGTGAATATAGCTTTTTTTGACATTTATTATAGTGTGATAAATTTCAATAGAAAACATGTAGAAGAGTGTCCTATAAACACACAGAGTTGTTAGGCTTCCAAGTTATGAAAAATAATAAAATTTATGGAAATTATGTTTTCAATTAGTCAAATTAGATGTATATTATCACAATACTGAGTCAGTAAGAAGGAGCATACTCTCAGAGGGAAGATAAAATGCTATAGAATTAGTACCACCTCTAATATTTACATTACATTGCTCCTTCCCTGAAGAGATGATAAAGGATATCAGTAAGTTGATCAATGCAAGGGATGCCAATAAGTTGACTGAGGCAATGAATGATGCGTCATTATCCAGGTCTATTTATTTTTCTCTGTTTATCATTTTTTTCCTATTAAAATCACTTATTTTCTGGTAGATTACTGCTGTGTTCAGCTTTAAGTGCTATGGAAAAATATCTGTTAATAATTTTCACATAAACTTTTAGAAAAGCAGTTGAAAGAACTGGGGTCTTTATCCTACATGTTTTTCAGAATGAAGGTATTATACGATTATTTCATGAATCCTTCCAAAGACTACTGGCTATATTTAATTTCCTTTTCACCAATTTTATCCTTATTTCTACCACTTCATTTCACACATTTTAACACATTTTGCACAGTAATTATTGACTATTTTATATTATAAAAATTTGGAGAGGGAAATAAAATATCTTAAGCTTTATGTATACTTAGCATCCTGTAATTATTTTAGGTATACAATTTATTTTAAAAAATTTAAGTAATAATGAAAATTAAAGTAATCATGTTCCTTACCAGTCATCTGAAACTGCCACATTACTGACAGTACAATATCCTGGCTCTTGGTTCTCAGAACAGGAGTCCACAGTTAAGGAGGCTGCCTATGAAGCAAAAGAAAGAAACGTTCAACTTTGGGTTCTACGGTCCCTATTAGCCTTTCCAGCCAACATTACCCATGACTTGTTTCTATGTGAACATGACTTGGAAACTATGATAACATCTTGATTTAATGTGTAAATCACATAATTATAATACTGAATCATGGGCACATGTTTCTTTGATATCTCAAACTAAAATTATGACTATCTATACCTATAAGAGGTAAAAGGGTACCTTTAAAGATCCTCTCCTGCTCCCCTGTTTTAAAGGTGAAAAAATATAAAAATGCCATTAATCTTCTTTAGAATAATATACAATAGGTCTGAAACATCTTCCTGTAGATTACAATCTTAAGAAATGTGTTTATTGTACTGTCAAACTATGTTAACAAAAGCAAAGATTTTCTTTTTCTTAATTTTTGATTTTCAAAAGTCTTATTCTCATACGATTTCAGCCATATTTACAAAAGGACTATGAAAATACAGTATAAATACTATTATAGCAATCTATGAAAATTTAAATATTCAGATTAAAGTTTGAAATATGTTAAATCAAGTAAGTGCTCTTCTCATTTTTGTTAAGAATAATTTTCTATAAATAACATTACAACATATTTCTTTATAATCAGGATGTATTACTGTAGATCACTTTACAGTATAAAATCCCCAATAGTATTTAAATAATGACTAAGTAGTCATTTTTACATTCTAAGGGATGCATATTCCCTTGAGACAAAAGTCTTCTGTTTAGTAGAACATATGAATACTCCTTTTGATTGATAAACAAAGTCATCAATTTATGGTTAAAAGGCTTAAGAATATGATAACCATAGAAGTCAGAGTCCTATATAATGAGTACCAGCAACTGAGGATGGCTGCAGTGCAGTCTAAGACCAAAGTTGTATATCCATATTATTGTATAATCTGCAATGCTATTGTGATGCACCTCCTTTGTTCCCCAAACTTCATTAAAATTTGACAAACGACAAACTTTGCACATTTTAGCTGCTGAAATTATAAGAAGGATGGAGTAAGGCCGGGCGCGGTGGCTCAAGCCTGTAATCCCAGCACTTTGGGAGGCCGAGACGGGCGGATCACGAGGTCAGGAGATCGAGACCATCCTGGCTAACCTGGTGAAACACCGTCTCTACTAAAAAATACAAAAAACTAGCCGGGCGAGGCGCCTGTAGTCCCAGCTGCTCAGGAGGCTGAGGCAGGAGAATAGTGTAAACCCAGGAGGTGGAGCTTGCAGTGAGCTGAGATCCGGCCACTGCACTCCAGCCTGGGTGACAGAGAGAGACTCTGTCTCAAAAAAAAAAAAAAAAAAAAAAGAAGGATGGAGTAGATCACGGGAATAACAATAATTCATTTTCTGAATGGACAGGAGGTTTAAAGATTTCTCCCAGTGCAGACAATAAAGCATTATTCTAAATTTATGAATGCCACAGATGGGGTTAATTCAAATTTGTTACATATATAGAAGATAAATATAAATACAATGCAACTATCTATTTATCAGGATGCTTATCATCTCAGGTTTATAAGAGCAAAGCAAATGTAGAAAACAGTGCAGGAAGATTAAGCAAGTTGACTAATAACATGACAAACTTAAATGCAAAGTTTTGGATATCAAGTTTTCTGTATTAAAAAATAAGGGCACTTTCATTAGGAATGAAAATGATTAATTTCCTTAATATCCCACTTTTACCAATATTGTTTATGATTTTTAGGCAGTATCTATAAAATATATATTTAAATAGGAGACTTGCAGAAATTTATCTGATGTATCTCACATTTTAAAAATAAAGACTGAGGTGAATGTGTAGTCAATTTATTAATTGTTTATCAAATATTACTGGCTAACTATTCTTAAATGTTTCTAAGAGTTAGTTATTATAAGGTCTGTACAATAAACTCTTGTGAGCCACATGGCTATTTTTGCCTTTTTTTTCAAGTAAATTATAACGAATACAAACATTTGTAGGAAAAAATTATACTTCCAATTCTCTGGCAAGACATTCATGCCCCATTCATGCCCCAATTCTTTTGACAGTTATGATTATTTCCAGTTATCTGTAAATTGGGGTGACACCCAATCTCAAAAGCAGTATTAGGTTTTTATAATTCAACTTCTGCTGCTTAGGTGACTATTTGATTGAACACATCTCTCTACATATATTATGCAAGTATCCTTGTAGAGATCCCTAAAAGTATCATAAACTAGAAAGTACTACATGGATATTTATAAATGCCTCAACTAGAAAAATAACCTTGGATAACAGAATTGTATTTTAGTTATTGTTAATATTTCATATACGTCTAAAAGCTTGCTGATACAACTCAAAGAATAATGGAGGAGATGTTTTATTTTAATAGTAAGCTTATGCAATTTAATCTTCAGAGTTAAATTCTCTTTTGCTGTTGAATTTTTATAGCTTTACCACTATAAATTAAAATATTTTGCCTCAACTATGCAATGATTTAAAGCTTAGAGGTTAATGATTTTGCCAGTTTCCAACCAAAATTATTTTGAAATGTAGAAAATGACAATTTCAGAATCCAGTAGGGGCCTTATTTTGGATGTTTTCTGAAACAGGAAGACATTTTTCCTATGACTCAAGTAATAATGACAGAGTTTTTTTTCACATATAGTATTATTAAAATTGATGACTGTGGTCACAATAATACAAATGAACTGCATCCTTCAAAGTACCTCCTTCACTTACCTCTTGCTCCCATGTCCTTGTTTGATAGAATCAAACGCTCATGAAGTTTAATGTGACCTTGGAGGTCATCAGGTAAAATCGTTTATTTTACATTATAGTATACTTGACAACATATCAGAAATATGGTTATCTTCCATATGTGTGGAAAATGGGGGTGAGGTGATGTCTACTATTACTCATCAGCTTTAGGATATTATTATGGCTAATGTGAGCCCAATCTATATATATCAATCTCCAAATGTTTTTCTGATTCTTTAAGGCCCAATATTTCTGGTTACATCAATCATCAGGAATACTGGAATTGATTAACTCTATATTCTTCCAGAGAATACCAGTTTGATATTATGCTGATTTTTAAAATCTCAAGCAAAAATCAGTGCAATAATCTATTACTATCTCCAAATGTTTTTCTAATTCTTTAAGGCCCAATATTTCTGGTTACATCAATCATCAGGAATACTGGAACTGATTAACTCTATATTCTTCCTCTGAGCATACCAGTTTGATATTATGCTGATTTTTAAAATCTCAAGCAAAAATCAGTGCAATAATCTATTACTAATCAGAAAATATATTTTATCCAAAATTGGTTTGTTATACCTCTACTAATGTTCATTAAAGTCAGGTGGATTTTTAGGCACCACTCATAATTTAAACTTCACTAAGACTAAGATCAAGTCAAATATTCCATTATTTTACTTCAAAAGGTTATATGTGGGATGAGTTGGTGATAATTCAGGGTGACTAACACCTGTTTAGCACCTAATTCACAGAAATAAAATTTTAATTATGATTCATATTAACCTTTACAATAATATGGAAATGTGGGCATAGTAGAATTAAAATATAAAATATAACATTATGTCTTGACACCATTTTCAGACTGTTGGGGGTAATTTTATTAAGTAAACACTGTATAAATTAAATATATTAGAAAAATATTCCAGCTGGAAATATTAAGGAAATGGGGAAAACAATATATAACTAAAATGATTGATAAAAACCATATAATACATTTGTTGTTTTCTCACCCACATTTCAAGTAACATACATTTAATAACCTGGTAGGACACTGAATGCAGTTTGATGGATGTGGCGATATCCATGAATGACATGTCTGAGCAGCTACCTTTGAGCATGTTGACACAATCACTTGGTTATATTTAAAGCTAATCATTATTCTTTTTCCCCCTCACAATGAAAAATAGTTCTGTATTTAAAAACTTGCTTAAATTTATTTTAATGTTGTAGTAAATTAGAGTGGAGGAGAGAAAAATCATTGTATCTAATGCCAATTCAAAATAGACATGGATTTATAAAATATTCCTGAGAGCAAATGACAAACTTTGTTCTTTGATAATAGATTGCCTGTTACGTGTATTGGTCAAAAATAATTAATATTATAAGGTAGTTTCCATCTTATGCCCTTATGAAATTGGTAATTATAGATTGCACAAATTTTAGCCTTTAAAATTAACTATGGGCCGGAGAGAAAAAAATAGCAAAAACTTGGTTAAAAACATTTAAAATATTACTTCTGAATATTGCTTATATGCATTCAGCAATATAACATATTCCACGTATTTAGTGGCAAAAATTAATCTGTAGTCACACAAAGGTATGATTCATAGAATCAGTCTAAGGACTATATAATTTACCATATATTTTAAAGATTGACATGAAATCAGAAATAAATTTATAATCATTTAGATACCAAGTTTTTTCATTTAAAAATGATTTCAGGGCACTTATTTTGTTTTGGCTAGGCTTTCTTTTTAGTAGACAATTTAACATTTTACACAATTCCTTTATCTAGGGTGAATTATAAATCTTACCAGTAACTACACTTTTTTGTTGTTGTTTGTTTTCTTGAGACAGAGTCTTGCTCTGTCACCCAGACTGGAGTGCAGTGGTGCAATCTAGGCTCACTGCAAGCTCCGCCTCCCGGGTTCACGCCATTCTCCTGCCTCAGCATCCCCAGCAGCTGGGACTACAGCTGCACACTGCCACGCCTGGCTATTTTTTTTTTTTTTTTTTTTTTTTTTTTTTTGATTTTTAGTAGAGATGGGTTTTCACTGTTAGCCAGGATGGTCTTGATCTCCTAACCTCGTGATCCGCCCGCCTCGGCCTCCCAAAGTGCTGGGATTACAGGCGTGAGCCACCACGCCTGGCCACCAGTAACTACACTTTTAAAGGCTCAAAGCTAAAGTGCAAAAATGCTTTAAGACAGATTTGTTAGCATTTTCTTATAAAAAAATAAATAAATAAATCCTTGGTAGCCATTACAGATGGGGGAAATATGGAGAGATCATTGTGAAGATAAAGAATAAAAAATAAATAAGCTGTTCCATTCTATTACACTATGTCAAATATTTTCAAACATTAATAAAGAAAAGATGTGATGCATTTTCCTTCATAAAAAAATATTTGTTTAATAAACACAAGTCCTAAATAGATATGTCATTCTTGTAACATGAAAGCCACATAATAAAATCAATATAATCTGTAAATACATGCATGCCTCATTGTATTGCTCTTCACTTTATTGAGCTTTGCAGATTTGTTTTTTACAAATTGAAGGTTTCTGGTAATCCTGCATCCAGCAAGTCTATCAGCACCATTTCTCCAACAGCATGTGCTTACTTTGTGACTGTGAGTCACATTTTAATAATTCTCACAATATTTCAAATATTTCCTTATTATTTTATGTGGTATGGTGATCTGTGATGAGTGAAGTGTCCTTGGATGTTACTATTATAATTATTTTGGGGCAACATGAACCGTGCCATATACGATGGCAAACTTAATTGATAAATGTTGTTTATGTTCTAACTGCTCCAGCAATTATCTGTCCCTGGTCTCTCTACCTATCCTCAGGCTTCCTTGTGCCCTGAGATAAAACACTACTGAAATTATGCCAACGAATAATCCTACAATGGCCTCTAAGTGCTCAAGTGAAAGGAAGAGTTGCATGTCTCTCACTTTATATCAAAATGTAAAAACGAATAAGCTTAGTGAGGAAGGCATGTAGAAAGCCAAGATAGGCCAAAAGCGAGGCTTCTTGTGCCAAATAATTAGCCCAGCTGTAAAAGCAAAGTAAAAGTTCTTGAAGGAAATTAAAAGTGCTACTCCAGTGAATACACAAATGATAAGAAAGCACGATAGCCTTATTGCTGATATGGAGAAAGTTTTAGTAGTCTGGATAGAAGATCAAACCTGTTACAACATTCCCTTAAGCCAACATCTAATCTAGAAAAAGGCACACTAACTCCTTTCCAATGCATGAAGGCTGAGGGAGGTGAGGAAACTACAGCAGAAAAGTTGGAATGCAGCAGAGGTTGGTTCATGAGGTTTAAGGAAAGAAGTCATCTCTGTAATGTAAAAATACAAAGCCAAGCAGTGAATGTTCATATAGAAGCTGCAGCAAGTTATCCAGAAGATCTAGCTAAGGTCATTGATGAAGGGGCTACACTAAAGAACAGACTTTCAATGTAAAAAATCAGCCTTTTATTAGAAGATGTCGTCTAGGATTTTCATAGCTAGAGAAAAGAAGTGAATGCCTAGGTTAAAAGCTTCGAAGGATAGGCTGACTCATCAGGAGCGAATATGGCTGGTGTCTTGACATTGAAACCAGCACTCCTTTTCCATTCTAAAAATCCTAGGATCTTTAAGAATTATGCCAAATCTACTGCACCTGTGCTCTATCAGTAAACAGAAATGCCTGGATGACAGTGCGTCTGTCTACAGCATGGTTTATTGAATATTTTTAATCCCACTGTTGAGATCTACTGCTCAGGAAAAAAAATTCCTTTCAAAATATTACTGCTCACTGATAATGCACCTGGTCACCCAAGAGCTCTGACAATGATGTACAAGGAGATTAATGTTGTTTTCATGCTTGCTAACACAGCATCCAGACTGCAGCCCATGGAACAAACAGTCATTTTGAGTTTCAAGTCCTATTATTTAAGAAATAAATTTCATAAGGCTATAGTTGCCACAGATTATGATTCCTCTGATGGGTCTGGGCAAAGTAAATTAAAAACCTTCTGAAAAGGAGTCACCATTCTAGATGCCATGAAGAATATTCATGATTCATGGAAGGAGGTCAAAATATCAAATATTAAAAGGAGTTTGGAGGAAGCTGATTTTTTACTCTCATGGATGAGTTTGAGGGCTTCCAGACTTCAGTGGAGGGAGTAATTGCCAATGTGGTAGAAACAGCAAGAGAACTAGAATTTGAAGTGAAGCCTGAAGATGTGATTGAGCTGCTACAATCTTGCAAAACTAACATGAAAGGACGAGAAGCTGCTTCTTAGGGATAATCAAAGGAAGTGGTTTATTAAGACAGAACTTACTCCAGGTGAAGATGCTGTGAACATTGTTGAAATGACAACAGAGGATTTAGAATATTCCATAGGCTTAATTAATACATTAGCATCAAGGTTTGAGAGAGGCTTGACTTCAAGTTTGAAACAATTTCCTCTGTGGGTAAAATAATATCAATCAAATAGACTCAAATGCTACAGAGAAATCTTTCATGAAAAAGGAGTTAATGTTACAAAGTTTACTGTTGTTTTATTTTAAGAAATTTCCACAGCCCCCACCACAAATCTTCAGCCACTACTACCTGGCTCAGTCAGGAGCCACCAATATCAAGGCAAGACCCTCTACCAGCAAAAAGACTATGACTAGCTACGACTATTGCTAGCATTTTTTAACAATAAAGTGTTTTTGATTAAGGTACGTAGATTTTGCAGAAAAGTCTCCTCTGTTCTTTAATTGTTTCTTCAGTCAAGGCAGAAATACTTAGGAAAGAAAGGTAGTTATTTTAAGTATAGGCCTGATATGGCCTTAAAAACATACAAAAAAATCAATGAAATTTTCACACACTAGGCTATTTTCTCAATTGTTCTCTTTTTTATTGTTTTTGAACACAGTTGTCATGAGCAAAAGAAAAATGTTACATCTAAGTTGTTCATAACTAAAGTGTTCATTTAATGAATAAACCTAATTTAATATGATTTGCACCCCAGTTCATAATCCAGTTGGATATACAACAACAATAAAATGAGGTTTATGTAGGATGAAATATCTTACCATTCCTGCTCTCCGGGCGATCACAGTGTGAAAATGTCCATCTGACACCTTCTTCATGGTGGTGAGTTTATATGTACCACTGCCTAAATTATAAGAGAATCTTAGTCTTTCTTCGGCAATTTCAAGGGCCAAAAACTCAGCCCGGTCGCCTGTCTGGTTGTCATAGTTGTAAAGCAATAAGGCATGACTTTTAATAGTGGCAAATTTGACATAAATATAGTTGTTATTGGGGTCCAAGCTTGGAAATTCCATGTATGACAACTCCTCAAATCCATAACTATTCAACTCGCAGTGTTTTCCAAAGACACCTGTTGGAGGGAAAATTGACAAACTGGCATAAAATTTCAGGGAAATTTTAGTATATATTTTGATTAAAATATTTTTGAATTATAAAATGAGTTATGTTTTAACAACTTTCTTGTTACTTACCAAAAAATTTCATCTAAACTAAAATTGAAATAGAGTTAATGATCTTTATGAATGAATGATCTTTAAAATATGGCAGAAATGATTAATTGATGTAATTATTTTTCATGGTCTGATTAGGGAACATATCTAAGTATGCTTTGTTTCTAAAAATTAAAGGTTTAGTGGAATGGAGTGTGTCTGAAGAGATTTTTTTCCCAGAAACGTTTCAAAATTTGTTGATTTTTATTTTTATAATTTTTTTTTTTTTTTATTTTTGGGGGTCAGAGTTTTGCTCTTGTTGCCCAGACTAGAGTGCCTGCTCACTGCAACTTCTGCCTCCTAGGTTCAAGCGATTCTCCTGCCTCAGCCTCTCGAGAAGCTAGGATTATAGGTCCCCAGAACCACACCTGGCTAATTTTGTATTTTTAGTAGAGACGAGATTTAACCTTGTTGGTCAGGCTGGTCTTGAACTCCTGACCTCAGGTGATCCGCCCGCCTCAGCCTCCCAAAGTGCTGGGATTACAGGCATGAGCCACCATACCCGGCCTAAATTTGTTGACCTTTTAGAAGTTTTATTATGCTACAATTTTCAGCCAACATACTTCCTTCATAATACATAGTTCTTAAAAACTATTTCAACTCAATTGAAGATGGTAAATGCATTTGTTTTGATTTTTTAAAAATCAGTACCTATATTCATGTTATTTTCAAGGCTACAAAATCAGGCAAGTGAAATCATTGGTTCAGGAAAGGAAATAACTGTCTTTAAGTTTTTATCTCTTTCTTGTTTTATACCCTCTGTGGGTATGATTTATAGCAGGCTACTTTAAAATAGCTGTCTTTTTTTTTTTTGAAAGCCAGCATTCCCACTTGTTTGTGCTGGTTCTTTTTCAAACTTGAAAAATGAGTTTTATTGATGTTACAATGCTATGCCAAAATTCTTTTCCCACAAATATTAGTAGACTGTGGCAAATGATTGGAAAATTAACCCACGCCAATACCTCATGATTCTTATTAACTTGCAAAGGCTTCATTTCTTAATTTTGGCTTTTTATGTCCTGTAAATGCATAAAATTTAGAGTGAGGGAATTGTTCAGCTAGAAGGAACCAATGCCATTATTTTATAGAGTATTTAAAACTTGCTTAAGGTCACAGAACCAAGAGAAACAGCCAAAATTTGAGGCCAGATCTATTGATTGTCTAGTTGTTTTGACTACCACATTTTATATCAGAACATTTTAAAAATTAAAACAGCCTAGAAGCTGCCATAAAAGTTTGTGTTATTTATCTTTTCCTTTTCTGTCCAGGCTGAAATAATATTTATTATAAATGAGTAGAAATTATACATAATTTTGACCAGGCATGGTGGCTTATGCCTGTAATCCCAGCACTTTAGGAGGCCGAGGTGGGCGGATCACGAGGTCAGGAGATCAAGACCATCCTGGCTAACACGGGTGAAACACCGTCACTATTAAAAATACAAAAAAAAATTAGCCAGCCGTGGTGGCTGGCACCTGCAATCCCAGCTGTTCGGGAGGCTGAGGCAGGAGAATGGCATGAACCTGGGAGGCGGAGCTTGCAGTGAGCCGAGATCATTCCACTGCACTCCAGCCTGGGTGACAGAGCGAGACTCCATCTCAAAAAAAAAAAAAAAAAAAAAAGAAATTATACATGATTTTAAATTTTTAATCTTTAACTGAAGTTGAAGGCAAAGGAATTATAGAAATTATATTTATTGATATATATGATATGTCATATATATGATATATAGATAATATATTTTATACATAGTATAATCTTGTATATTATATATTTATTATATCTATCCTGTAGAACTTGCATTTGTATTTTATACATTTCTGTGGCATTTATATTTAATATTTATAATTTCTATATATTAATAATTAATATATAAATATGTTATAAATGCAGAAAGAGTAAGTGAAGTTAAGGGAAAAAGAAAGCATATAAATGAAATAAAAACACTAGTGAAAAAATTTGTATTATGTGTTCACTTAGGTCTCTTCTGAATAAACTTTAATAAATCTATAACAATGTGCTGAATATTCAAATTTCAAACATGAAAATATTTCTTTATAGAATTTGAGAACAAAAATCATTTTTGTTTTTAATTCTATCTCTTTAGTTTCAAATTACATAGTAGTGTTTCAGTGACCTTTGTTTTCTAAGTGCTGACAATGTCTAAGTTTAGATAATGATTTTTTGTCTTTGCCACTGGAAGGAATAGGGGGAGAAATTTGCACTGCCGGCTATGTGTGATTTGTGTCTATTTTAATTTACATTGTGCTATTCCTCTTTCCCTGGCGATCTCTAGCAGAGTGACAAGAAGGTACATTTGGCCCCCCAAATAGTTCCACTTAATAGGCGACGCCAGTTGTACCACTACAGTGCAGCAGCGACTTGTTTTTATTGTGTATCAATTTTCTTAAATCCTCAAATTTGCAATTGTAATGTAAAGGAATCCCTAAAAATATGAACGTTTTCGGTTCAGTCACTTGAAAATCATTTCCAGTGTACACTCTAACCCCCTTATCTTTTATATCAAAATGTTAAGTTAAACCATGAAACTTGACTATGGTTATATGTAGAAAGCAGCACCATTTAAAATTATGAGACACCATTGAAAGAAAGAAAAAGTTTTTGGAGATCTAAAGTTGTGTTTATTTTGACCTTGATATACCTTTCATTACTTCACGGGCATTGTTAGTGCGAATTTCAAAGACATTTTATTAAAAGGGGTGCTGTGAATGTCAGACTGGACTGAAAATAAAAATTTGTGTTCTAGTCGCTACATTGTCTTGGGGTAGTTTTGTTTCAACTTCATTATTTGACTTTGGGCAAATCACTCAATTTCTGGGCCTCAAAACCATTGGTAAAATACATTCCCCCAAATTAGGTATTTTTCTATTCTGTTTGTCTTTATCATTCTATTGATATTGTGCTTAATAAAAACAGATAGTCATGAAGTTGTTTGGAAATTAAAAATACCTAGTAAACTATACAGGATATTAGGAACTGCATATGTCCTTCAAATTCTACTATCTACTATAGGTTGAGCTTTACTTTTCAGGTCCATATAGCACAGTTATATGCCCAAAGGAAGACTAGAAAAATATCCTTGCTCTTTCTTGCTTAAGAAAAGAGACAGAGTCATCTGGAGATGGATTCTATGTTGTGGTGTAAAGTAGCCTTTAAAAAAATGGAATAATCACAAACTTATGAGACAAACCAAGCTAACACAAATGCTTCCTCCGGTTTTTGGCTGGCACAGTAATGGGTAATAGTTGGATAAGACCTGGATGGAATCTTTTAGTTCATTCCACTAGGGTGAATAAATATGTTTGTTTACACAAAAGTTCTTTTTAACAATTTTTCTTACTCAAAAGAACAGATAAGTTTGAAATTTTATTAGTCAGGTAGTATCAGCTACAAAAAGCCTATTATGAAAACTTCATGTATAGTTACTAAGTCCTTCTAATGAAAGCGGCTGAATCAATGTAAAAAACAAAATTAAAAACTAATGCAAAAAACAAAAATAAAAAACAAAACAATATTCACAAAACTGAAACAAACAAAAAACCTTACTTTGACTACTCTTAAAGATCTGAAATAGACAGTGATGTCAAAGAGTGCTTAAAGATTTTTTTTTTTTTATTTCATAAGTTCTCAGCTAAAAAGAAGACATCCATAAATCTTTGAGGGGAAATGTCCTACAGAAACAACATTAATTCGATTATCTTGAGTTGACTCTTTTTCTAGTAATGATCAATGCTATGCATTCAATGGGATTTCCATAACTTTTACAAATGTTAAACATTTAATATTTTATTGTAATAAAACTTTCCATGTAAAACAATAGTTTCTTTGTCATGCTCATAATAAAACAAAATTGCTAAATTGTGTGCAAAAATGAACTTATATTTTATATCAACAAATAAGTTTTACTCACCAAATGGACAATGACAATAATAAGAATCCACACCACTTTGGCAGGAACCACCATTAAAGCAGGGGTTGCATTCACAGTAATTGACTGAAGATTCACACATTTTCCCTAAAATATATCAAATTCATTTTTTAAAATTTTATACATAAATATATTAACACCGTTACAACATTACCATATGTAAAAATCTTTCCTAAGGCATATCACGGAGAAAAGAAATATAAAAACATTTTACTTGACATAGGAAATTAGAATAATATCTTAGAATTTAAAATCTTGTTTAGTTGACCTATTGTAAAATGTGCATTATATTTAAGAAATAATTTACATAATCATCTTGGAAGAAAATACTGTTTGCAGAGAAATGACATGATAAACATATTTAAATACTTTCACTGAATTTATTTTCTTCATCAATGTCCCTTCATTTTTTATATTTTATAGATGGAGAGTTGAAACTTACACTATTCTTTACACTGCAGAGATTTTCTTGACTTAGGTATTTCAAAGATAAAAATTTAGCCTATTTATCAAACTACACTCCTTCTACTACCAAGAAATGTCACTTAAATTGCACATATCTGTTGTAAAGCAGAGTAGGAAAACACATCATATTTTAAAATGCTTTTGAAAATTTATTCTTGACTACAGATTATGTATACTTTGTCTTTTGTCTGAAGTGATAATACCTAAGCAGCATATTTTTCAGTTTATAAAGACTTTTCTCATACATGATCTTGTTAAATTGAATCAACTAATATTGACTGAGAGCTTATTATGGGCCAGAGATGATAATGGAGCGGGATATGGCAGTGAAGAAAGCAAACAAGTGTTTTCAGACTGTGGTTCCATTTCAGTAGGGAGTATTAATCCATACAAAAGAAATATTTACATTCAAAAGTGAAGGATAAAAGCCCCTTAGTAGTTAACATATTGTCTGTGAAACTGTAAAACTATGACACAGACCAATTCAGGGCTTCTGCTCCCATATCCAGGTTTCAGAAAACTATGGTAATTGATCACGTGGTGTATACAAGTTGGGGTATAAGTCCCACTTGTTTTTGTTATGTTACTTGTTTTTACCTAAACCTAAACATATTCTAATACCACTATAACTTTAAAGTATTGTAATTATTTACTATATTCGTTAGGATCTAATTTTCAAATTTCATAATGCAGTGAGATGTTACAGAATTCTTAGTTAATTTCTTTTCATTGAGAGTAGGATTGTAAGTAGTATAGCATTTGTTTCTGGAAGCTAGTCTCTACTTCCCAGCCCAATTTCACTAATGCATTTATTAGATAACTCAGGAAATGATATGCATTCTATATGCACAACTAGACCTACTGCTGAGCACAGATAATTCATTTCATCATACTAACTTTGCTTAAAACACAGTCAAAATTTTGTTTAACTTGGTTCTGCTCTTGTGGCTTGATTATGGAGCCACACTTATTCTGGTCTGAAATTATAAGTGTGAGTCAGATCTCATGATGCTAACTAAGCCCATTTCTGTACATCATAGAATCATAAGCATAACATTTTTTCCCTTATAAATAAATTGGGAACCTCCTTATGAGGCAAAACACTGAGCTAACAATTTCAGAATACCTTTCTATTGTTAAGGCAACGACATGAAAATAAACAAGTTACAAATGTATGGGCACAGAAATCAGGTTTTAAGTATTGTAGCGGTGTACTACATTTGAGAAACAGGCAGGCAAACTTTAAATAGTGTTGAATTTCTCACCAGAGAGTAGCTGTTTCATAGAACCCTTTTCTATTTTGTTTTTCAACTGATTATGTGACGGCCATTTTCGTGATGTAGATTTTTTTTTTTTTTTTTTTTTCTCACAGCACAGTGTTCCCCAGTTGCAAATACATAAGAACTATTGGCAATATTTTTGATTAGTTGTCATCAAGAAAGTAATATTCTACTCTTTCCATTTTGTTTTCACTGTAAAAGCATACATAATTTTCACTTGTGCTTTTTGACCAGGTACAGCTTTACTTTCTTTTATTCCTTTCTTTATCCAAAAAATTATTTTAGAGTTGTGTTAAAAGTAACATGTATAAAATACATAGATTTATATATGTATTTATAAATGTGTTCAATATACCCTTCTTATCATGAAAACATGTTAGTGGGTTACAAAATTGCCACCTTCACTTCTTAAAGACTGGAAACGAGGAACAAATAAGATGTAACAAATTTAGAGGGTACTGCCATGTATACTTACTCAAATACTTGGACATATGTGCTCTCTGAGAAAAATGTATGAGTATAAATCCCGTCATTGTTCCTATAAAGCTACTGTATCTTTTTTGAATTTCATTTATAAACACTATCTTTATAAATCTTGATTTAAATAGCAACAAATGAAATTTATGTGGTGTTCTTTTTGTGTATAATTTATATGAATCAATTATCTTATTTACACTGTATAAAATATTTTAACATAGACATCTGAGTTTAATTTAAATATAAAATACAGGCTATTGCAGTTACTCCAGAGTGAGGAGAGGAAATATATCCTAACATAAATAAGACTTATTCATTTATTAAAACAAACACTGATTACAAAGTGGTAGAAGATATTATAAACCAATAAAATACTAGTTTTGAGAATGAATTCCTATAAAACTTAAATTCTCAATAGAATCTTATTCTTCAAGTATACACAAATATAAATAGAAATTGTTAAGAAAAAACAAATTCAATCTTGCATTCATTATTTCGGTTTAAAAATAAAGTTGTTTCCTTTTTACTTTTTCTTAGTGGATAATTACATATAATTAATAATGGCTATTCCTCAAGAGCTAAAAGCAGAACTACCATTTGATCCAGCAATCCCATTACTGGGTATATACCCAGAGGAATATAAATCATTCTACCATAAAGACACATACAAATGAATGTGCAATGCAGCACTATTCACAATAGCAAAGACATGGAATTAACCTAAATGCTGATAAATGACAGATTGAATAAAGAAAATATGGTACATACACACCATGGAATACTATGCAGCCATAAAAAAGAACAAGATCATGTCTTTTGTGGGAACATGGATGGAGCTAGAGGCTATTATCCTCATCAAACTGACATAGGAACAGAAAACCAAATACCACCTGTTCTCACTTGTAAATGGGAGCTAAATGATGAAAACACATGGACACAGCGAAGGAAATAACAGACCCTGGGGTCTACTTAAGGGTTGAGGGTGGGAGAAGGGAGAGGAACAGAAAAGATAACTATTTGGTATTGGGCTTAATTCCTGGGTGATGAAATAATCGGTACAACGAACCCTGTGACACGAGTTTACCTATGTACCAAACCTTCACATGTACCCAGAACCTAAAATATAAGTTTAAAAAAAATGAATAAAAAGACTTTGTTAGTGCTTACATAAAGGAATTTGTTGTTGAGTTTGGAAAAAGTAGTCTTATTTGTTGGTGGTAGAGTATGTAAATTATTTACTATTTAAAAATGTAGTTTGAGTTCTCCATTTAAAGAGTAAAAATTTTTTACAATTCATGAACTCAGAGGTTGCCATACTAGATACTTAAATTCAAAGACATAGTAGGTAAACATGTTTACATTTAAATTATTATTTAAAATACCTGTGTCTTTTGTGTGAAAGAAGGATGCCATAATTTTACTTAGAATCAAAAGAAAGCTTCTAAATGCATATTTCTCAAGTTTGGAAAGTTTATGCTGTTTTACCCAATTAGAAATCAACAAAATTCTGAATTGTTTTGTGCAAGTCTATCTACTTAAATTGTAGTGTTAATGGCATAATGAGTACCAGAGAATGCAGTAGTTTAAATTACTCTAACATGCTCTTGGTACAATAATCTGATGTGTTGAAGCACTGTGAAACAAAATCTTGGATCATTAACTTAATTAATGCTGCAAGTCAATTAACAATACTTGCCAAACGCCTTCAGGCTTGGAAGTATGCTGATAGGACTTGCACAAAGACAGGCATTTATGCCTCTTGAACTCAAGAGGCCTCCTTCTATTAAGATATGTTTACTGCCATAGCAGCTGTTTAGAAGAATAAATTGATCTCATTGCTTTGACATCCGTCAATTAATTGTGTTGCCATACACTATTTATCATAACTAGAAGGAGATGTGCTTGAAGAAGTGTAAATTCTTAGCACATGGAAAGTGGGAATAGTTTAAGGTGAAAATAAATGCACAATAGGAATCTATGGTATCCACAGACTTTCCTAAACTTACAAGAGAAATTTTGTGTCTATTTTCATGTTCGGGGCAGAAGATGTGATGATGTGTTGAACATAAACTGAATCTATTTTAATCACCTATGGTCTTTTCAACAAGAATGTATATTCAAGTCTCACTTGTCCAATAGCACATTTTAATGTTGGATTATGTGAAATAGAGCTAAATTTATTCTCAATTGTTAAATTGGACCACCCTATGAAGATATGATAATTTTTGATACCCTGTGATTCATGCAGCCTTCAATTGAATATCTTAGATTATATATACATATTAGACTACCATAAATATTATTTTTAAATCGCCTGTATTTCTACACAGAGGAGATGGAAGAATATGTGCGACTCTAAAAGTCCATTTTAGGTCTAAAATGATTATGTTATTAATAAAGAAATTCTATAATAAATATATGCTTTTTATTCTAGACATTTATCTTATAAATTTTCCAAATTATTTTAGCAAAAAGTAGCTGTCTTTTGCACAGTATGCAAATGTTTTCCATTATTGTTAAGGAGCTATGAAGATAGTCTATCTAAGTATACTGTTCAATAGCCTTATGGTTTTTTTACATTGAAACAAAAGCAAAAATACCATGTTTTAATAAGGACTGCCAGTAAGAAAAGCAACAACCAAAAAAAGTTTTTACCTTTGTATTGTAAAACAAGCACAAATACAACCTCAATGAGATTACAAATGATTACATATGATTACACACATAAGCTTATAAATATATGCTTATTTTCTACAGAAATAAGAAGCATTTAAGCTACTTCTTAGAAGCATAAATTATTAATGCTTGTATAACTTAATGTATCACCTAACATAAACTGCCTAATTCTGCTTTCAGGAATCAAATCAAATCAAAATAATTGCACTCTTTGTTCTCTCTTACATGAGCCACACTTCTTTATCTCAAAGAAAATTTAATTTCATATATTTACTAAATTTCTTTTGTATTCTATGGTTTTCCGGTCACATGATCATCAATAACAGTAATACATGACCGTAGTAATTTTAAAAGAATCACTCTTGGTTACTCCTTCCATCTTTATGAAAGCAAATGTTTGGCAAATTTCTCAGTCAAATTACTGTGCATAGTCTGTATATAACTTTGTATGTCTGAAAAAAATTTACTGTTTATACTGTCAAATGACATTAAAGTGATGAATGAACAAACCTCATCTTTCCTGAAATATTGAAACTTAATTGAGAACATAAGAAAACTTCTCCATATGGTAATAAACCCCTGGCATTATTCCAAATACTACACCTAAAATGCATCCAGATGTGTGAAAGTGAATGGAAAAGGTTAAAGAGACTATGAACTAATTATGTTATAAGATAGCCAGATTTATAAATAAGCTGTATCAAAATGCTGCATATTATAACACTATCCATTCCCATGAAGGATTTAATACCAGGAATGTGATGCAAACAGTGCAAACTTGGGAGCAGGAGACAAATGTTGATGTGGTTACCATTACCGTGCTTTCTAATTAGTGTTCTATTAAGTGCAAGACATTTTCATTTGTATAGGAAAATAAATACTACATGTGTGGTTATTAGGCTAAAGTTTTCCTCTAGGAACCCCTAGACTTCTGAGGCAGGAATAATGGTTTTTATTCACTGAGGCATATTGACAATTGATGCAATTTTTGGTATTATTACATTTTGTGAAAATTTATAAATTAATTTTTCACATGGTCTATACTATAATAAACTTTATCCATCTTTTTTCTAATATTTTATGTTACAGTTAGTCAAAGTTCCATATGGTGATATTAATGTAAAGATTCTAAGAAAGTTTTCTTAATAATGAAACATATGACATATGAAGTGATTATAACTGAATATGTTACCTATTTTTTCAATTTTCTTTTGGTTCTTTTTCCAGTAACTAAGGAAAAGAGATCAGAAATACATGTTATACAAACAAATTCATTCCCTCTAAATCACTCATTCATTGAAAAATATAGTTGTTTTATATTTATTATGTGCATGGTTACAAACTTGAAAATAAACTTGAAGAATATTTCAGAAATAAACTGGTGACAGTATGATAATAACTATATCCCTTCATATTTTTTGTTCCATGATTTTCATTTTCATACTTGCATCCTTATAAGTTGTTCTCTACCTAAAATCTCCATTCAGCTAACATTCAATCACACCCTGGGGGATTCTGGGGATAAAGTCTCTTAGTTTGCATCAACTCATAAGCCACTTACTCTTCTAATCCTTAACACAATTTCTAAATCCACATAAAATACGCAGTGGGGTGTGTGTGTGTGTGTGTGTGTGTGAGAGAGAGAGAGAGAGAGAGAGAGAGAGAAAACTGGGTATAGGTAGTGGCTGAGGATCATTTTAAGCAGAAAGTTCAGAAAATCGTGCAGCTCTGATTTGTAATTCCACAGACTCTGAAACTCATTGATAAAATGGAGGTGAAAGTCCACAAAAATAGAGTATGAAAAAATACAGTAATTTAAAATAATTCTGATGGCCAAAAGTTATATACAGACCATGAAGAAGTGAAGCTTTACTAAGGCACTAGACTTTAATTCATGTTAACTGAAGTAAAATCTAGCTATTATGAGTAATTTTTTAAAACAATCATCTAAGAGGCACACATATAGTTATGTGTAAATTTTGTCTTATGGCTTATTAGCTCTGACTAGGTTAGATATTAAGATGTTTTGGTATATTAGCTCTGTCTTCCTGAACCAGGCTCTCTGGCAGAGATGAGGTAAAAAGAATAACTCAGAACGATCCTTCAGAGATTACCTCCACAAAAAAACAATAACAAACTATAGAAATTTAAGCAATACATTTCTAATTTAAAGTGTGAATTAACATTTGCCACTCACTATGTTTTTTTTTTTCATACTGTTTCCTGAAAAATATAAAAAGGAAATAAAATTGTCAGACATTAATTATCTGCCAGTTTTACTGGATAGTTAGTTCATCCAGAATTTGAAACTTGATTTAAAAAAATGTAAGATTCATCTTAATCATTCAATTTTATGTTTGTTTATATCATTCCTGATCAGTTGGATTATCTCCTACTATGCAAATGGAGACTGAAGTGAACTCTGAGGAGAAGTATGTAACGTTAATATATAACTTCAAACAACCTTCCCTCGAAAGAGTTTATGATATAGACTTTGGCAGCCCTGGCCCTGGAGTCACCGGATTGTAGGCTCAATTTCCTATAATGTAAAGTAGGCGTAATAATAACACCTTCCTAAGCCACCTATCATCTGCTGATATTCAGCATTGTTCCTATCTCTCCATATTGCAAGGGCTGGAAGTCTGAAAACTACCTTTTCCAGACTCCCTTCCAGCAGGGTTCAGGTTTACATTCTGCCAGCAAAAAAGACTGGGGTGATATTTGAATGGTGAAAGCAAAGCAGGAACCATTCTCCTCAGGTCACTTGGTGCAGCACTGCAGGTGGGCAAGAGGATCAGCAGTGGTGTCTTGCAATGCTTGTCATGTCTTTAGTGCTGCTCCCATTGGTGAATGTTCCTGACCTGTATTCTTAGCCAGGTTGAAGATTTTGTAAGATGTTTCCTTGTAGCAAATACTTTCCTGCCTCAAAGTCTGAGGGTAGTTCCAATTTCTGATCAGTCTCAGACAATACACTGTCTTATTGGCTTTCTATAAGGATTAAGTATTAATAGAAAAATGGACAAAACATTCTTAAATAATATCACCATAGAACTCACCATAACACTCTACAGCAAGGGCAAATCAAAGGGCAATGTGTGTGACATGCATATAAAGAGCAGAGGCTCTGGAGTCAAGTTTCTAGTAAAAAACTAGTTAGAACACTTTCTGTGCCACGGCTGGAGGCAAGTTGTCTAGTCTCTTTTAATGACTCAAAGACTTAATTTTTTGGTCTTCAAAATTGGAATAATAATAGTAATATCCATCTTACAGAGTTGTGAGAACTAAATGCAATAATGTCTATAATGCAAGGAGCTTTAAAAGTGCTTTACATAACAACTTGATAAATGTTATTAATATTTTATGATGGAAAGAAATGCATTTTTAAAAGTTTCAACTATCATGTTTAGAAAAGTATGCTATGTATATTTAAATGAAATGAAACAAAGAAATAAACAAACCAGAGGGAAGTAATGTACCCATCATTTATGCTAAAATCAGCTAAATGGTGCCTTTGTTCACAGCAGTAGTACTTTCCGTGTTTCTTATCGATACCTAATAAATTTGCACTTTCTTCATTCTAGGACTAAATGTAAACTCACTCTAAACCTAAGTGTGAATAAATGCATTACACTAATGTAGGACATAAAAACTCTCATTGTTGAATTACCAGCCAATAAAGTAATTTTGGGGATGGGTAAGAAAGAGTGAGGGAAGTGTTCTAGAAATCCTGACCTCAACATGTATATAGCTCTATTATTCATGATCTTAGGATATAACTCTCATAAGACTCACAGTTAACTTCTGCTACACAGGTTTCATGTCTTTTTAAAAATTCTGTGGTACTCCTCTATTACTACCACTATACTAATACTATTGTTAATACTATTAATTAGACCGAAATTACTGAATACTGCATAATGTACCACGTGGGTTTTGTTTGTTTTGAGACCGAGTCTCGCTGTTGTCAGCCTGGGCTGGAGTACAATGGCGCAACCTCAGCGTACTGCAACTTCCACCTCCCGGGTTCCAGCAATTCTCCTGCCTCAGCTTCCCGAGTAGCTGAGATTACAGGTGTACACCACCATGCTCAGCTAATTTTTGTGTTTTTAGTAGAGATGGGTTTCTCCATGTTGGACAAGCTGGTCTCTACCTCCTGATCTCAGGTGATCCATTCGCCTCCGTCTCCCAAAGTCCTGAGATTACAGGCATGAGCCACTGCACCTGGCCTGTACTAGGTGTTTTACAAACATATTTACTCATTACAAAAACCCTAAAAGATAAGTAATTATGATTATTCCCATTTTATAGACAGAGAAATGAAGAATCAGTTAAGGGTAGGTGACTTCCCAAAAGCTATAGCTAAATCAGATTCTATGACATCTATTACTTTTTCTAGTACACATGCTTTCTGCTTTTTCTTCATTTACATTTCGAAGTGATTTCATTAGAAGGCAAAGACTGCATGTTCTGTTTCAACATTTTCAAACTTGTTCTATATTTTCCTCAAGTGATTCAGTTCACCAAATATAAAAACATCAGTATACACATAATGGGCACTTTTAAAAATATAATATACAAATGCATTTACTTAAAATATTATTCTGTAATACATCTACAAAAGCTAAAGCAATCTATCTTGATTCTACCTGTACTACTAGTAGTATAAATTATGTGTATAAATACTGCAGAGCAACTTAATGTAATCTGCATGCTTTACAAATGTATAGTGCGCAATTTATAAGGTAGAATTTTGCTCTCCTCAAACTTATCAATAGCATAACATTTACTCACATTTGAAGGAACATCAACCACTGATCAACTAATAGATAGGTTGATAGATAATAATGATATGGAGATGGAGTATAAATAGGTAAGGATATACATATATATGGACATCATATCCCACTAGGGTGCTAAAGACTAGTTCAAAATTTTTTCTGCTATATGTTTAATGCTGCTTTCTAGTCTATCAAGATAAGCTGTGGCTCAGTTGTGTTCTAGCTTTCTTGAGAAATAAGCCTATTGTGTTTTCTATCCAACCATTAGAAATACACCAGTTTTTGTTGTTGTTGTTGTTGTTGTTGTTGTTTTTAGACGGAGTGTTGCTCTGTTGCCAGACTGGAGTGCAGTGGCGTGATCTCAGCTCACTGCAATCTCCACCTCCCGGGCTTAAGTGATTCTTCTGCCTCAGCCTCCCGAGTAGCTGGGACTACAGACGCACACCACCATACTCAGCTAATTTTTGTATTTTTAGTAGAGATGGGGTTTCACATGTTGGCCAGGATGGTCTCGATCTCTCGACCTCATGATCCGCCCACCTTGGCCTCCTAAAGTGCTGAGACTACAGGCATGAGTCACCTTGCCTGGCCCAATAACACACCATTGTAATCTAAATCTGAACACATGATTCTTGCTCTTCTTATGATGTGGATCACATTTCAATAATAATGATGACTATGATTTTAAAATATCATAAAAAGGATGATGATAAAGAATCAACAATAATCACTGTTAACAATTATTTAACACATAAAATGGTCCAAATCTTAGGCTTTGTATATATTATATCCTTTAATATCTAGAACATTCTTTTAAGAAGATATTATTCTCTTTTTTGCTCCTGTAAGAGACTCTATGAGACTAAGCGCTTAAGCTCTGGATTTAACTGTGCAGACTTGAATAGTGACATTACAGCAAAGTAATTGAATCACCTGAGAAAACTTAATTACTTACTCTCTAATTCAACTTCCTTGCTTCCTTGCCTATAGAAACTGGAAAATATTCCTACCTCATAAGTTTTCTTGTAAGAAGTAAACAAAATAAATACATAAAAAGTGCTTAGAATAGTATTTGACCAACAGTAAATGTTTAAAAACATTTGTTACAATTATCCTCATTTATATGGAAATCATTGGAAAATGATAAAATTATTTCCTTTCTATTATACTTGACATGGCTAAAGTCTTAATGAGAAAAGTACAAGCATTGTCATACCTGTGTATCCAGTTTTGCAAACACAGTTGAAGCTTCCTGGAAAATTCTGGCAGACAGCACCATTCTTGCAAGGACTCTGCAGGCACTCATTGATATCTCTCTCACAGGCCCTACCAGTGAAGCCATCTGGGCAGCTGCATGAAAATCCTCCCACTAAATTGTGACAGGTTCCACCATTGTGGCAAGGTGATGGAAGACATTCATCTATATCTATTTCACACCAGCTTCCTGTGTATCCTGGCAGACACTTGCATAAGAAAGGCTGCAGAGGTTCATTTGCCACGATGATGACTGGAAGACTCTCACGGCTTTTTAATACGGAGCTCACAGCCAATCTTCTTAGACAGCTCCCTCCATTCTGGCATGGGCCATGCACACAGGAGTCATGATCCACAGATTCCACCTTTACTCCACTCTGCCGGAATAGGATCTCTTTGATGCTTTCAAAGAAGGTTGCTACGCCACTGGGATTCACATACTGATTATGATTTCGCTTCACAGCTGCCAAAAGAAACGTTCTATTGTTCTCTTCATATGCACTGTACAGTTGCACAGCAGTCCCTAAGCCCGTCAGCTGTGAGCTGGCAATGCGTAAAAAATGAAGGTAGTGGTTGGTCAAGAAGTCCTTTATGGTTGGTATGCCGAGACGAAGTAAGATGCTGTTATCCACTGTGGCATTGGAAAATCCAGCAAAGAAAACTCTGATGTTGCTTGTGACTGTGCTGTGAACTCCATCATTGCTAAGGACGGTCAGATCAAATGTACCATCTGTGGACCTTGGCTGGGAATTCAGATCACAAGTACCCCCTGGAATACTGAAGAGGCTGGTAACTCCTGAAGTAAGGGAGCAGTGGAAGCTGTCTAACACATCTGGATCCTGTGGCTTCACAGAGCCTAAAATCCCACCAGGAAACAAGTTGCCATAATAATTAACAAATATCTCCACTGTCCGAGACTGTGAAGGATTGTCATTTTGGTCTATAACTGTGATATGCACAG
Organism: Chlorocebus sabaeus; assembly: GCF_047675955.1. NCBI lineage: Eukaryota > Metazoa > Chordata > Mammalia > Primates > Cercopithecidae > Chlorocebus > Chlorocebus sabaeus. The sequence continues at coordinate 76,445,001 of NC_132910.1, read as the reverse complement.
TTCCTGTGGAAGACATCTGAGGAACACCAGAATCCTTGGTAACCACAGACAGATAGAAGTCTGCAATCTGCTCTCTGTCAATCTCTCTGGTTGTGCTCAGAACTCCAACAGTGCTCAGACTGAAATAATTGGTGGCAGGACCCGTGCTCAGCAAGTAATAAGTAAAGGGACCTTGATTTGGAGGGAGATCAGGGTCAGTGGACTGAAGGGTCATCACCAAAGTGCCCGGCCGTTTGTTTTCCATGACTTCTCCTTCACTGACAGTCAGCATGGGCCCGTTATCATTTATATCTTCCAGGGTGACTAATAAAGAGGCACTACCTGTAGCTGAGGGGGTCCCTGAATCAACAGCCAAAACTGAGAGGTTATAGATGGGAAGGGTTTCTCGATCTAATTCTGCAGTAACGGTGATCTGTCCTGTCTGTGGATTAATAGAAAAGGCACCATTTTCATTCCCTGATCCGATGAAGTAAGAAAACCTGCTCCAGCTGGGGATGGAGTCTGAGTCAAAGGCACTGACAAAGGTCACATGAGTTCCTATTGGGACCCCTTCACTGATCTGCACACTGTAGATGTTTAGAGTAAAAACGGGTGGGTCATTTGCATCAAGCACGGTGACATTTACAGTGACCTCATCTATATCTGCACCTCTAATGCTGCCAAAGTTCTTGGCCAATACCTTCAAAGACACCCTTTCTTCTTTTTCTCGATCAAGAATTCCAGAAACATAAATCTGTCCAGTCTTCTTGTTAATCTGGAAACCCTTCTTTCGACTACTACCAAAAATCAAATAATGTACCTCCCCATCAGTGCCCAAATCACGGTCGCTAGCAAACACTTCTCCAACTATAGTACCTTTAGGAGCTGCTTCTGAAATTTCAAAATAGTAAAGTTTGGAAACAAAACGGGGCACATATTCATTTGTCCCTTTTAATTGTACATTAACAGTGGCAAAGCTACACCTTTCCTCATCGGGGACATTGAAGGCTTTCACAGTAAGATGGTAGCTCTGCTTGGTTTCAAAATCCAAGAAGCCTTGAGTGGTTATGACTCCTGTGTTCGGGTCAATGACAAAGAGGTCACTGTCAGATGACTGTACAGTATACGCAATCACAGCATTTGTTCCAGAGTCAGCATCTGTTGCATTTAGGTGGATAACTGTTGTTCCACTTGGGGCATTTTCCAAAACAGTAGGGAAATAGTCATCAGAGAGGAATACTGGAGAATTATCATTCACATCAATCACATTTACCGTCACACTGCAGTAACCAGTTCTTGCAACCCATCCTCCATCTATAGCACTAATTGTCATTTCATGTTTCTGGCATAGCTCATAATCAAGAGCTTTGGCTAGTGTTAATATACCTGTAGAAGAATTGATTGCAAAAATGCCTTCTTCATTTCCTGAAGAAATGCTGTACTTTATCAAGCCATTCATTGCTGCGTCTCTATCTCTTGCAGAAACAGTTCTGACAATGGATCCAATGCTATGGCTCTCAGGGATAGTTGCACTCATGTGGCTTTGAGAGAATTCAGGCGTATGGTAGTTTTCCTCAGTGACAGTTATTTCAACAGTTGCTTGGGAAGAAAGTGGAGGGTTTCCCTTATCCTTTGCAGTGACTGTGATATAAAAGTTTTGGTTCAAGTCAGAAATCAGGGAGGATGCTACTGAAATCCACCCCGTATCATTGTCCAACTTAAATTTTCCTAAATGGTTATCATTAGAAATGAAATACTCCACTTCTGAATTCAGTCCAAAATCTTTATCATCAATTGCCATAACTTTGATTAACTTCGTACCAACCTTAACATTTTTGGTGACTGGAGTGAAATATTTACTTTTAAGAAATTGAGGTGCATTGTCGTTACTGTCCACTATGTTGATGGTAACTGTTGTCTCACTAATTAAGGAAGGATTACCTCGATCTGAAGATGTCACTATAAAACTATGCCTGTTGACATTCACATTACTGAAGCCAGTGACATTTTGATATTTTAAGATCTGTTTATTGAAAATCTCTCCAGTGGTGGCATTAATCCTGAAATATTCTGATTGAGATTTTATAAAATAAAACACTTGTCCATTTGATCCCTCATCAGGATCTGTGGCAAATACCTGAGTTACTTTGGAACCAATCTCAGTAAGTTCAGGGCAATCTAAATAATAGGAAGGTCTGCTAAACCTTGGAGCATTGTCATTGACGTCTGTCACAAATATTGTGACATCTGTACTTACAGTCCACCCAGAATCATGTGCAGAAACTCGAATTCTGTAACGGTCTGTATCTTCCCTATTTAAAGGTCTGCTTATGACAATATCCCCTGTGCTGGGATTAATTGTAAATGGAAGACTTTTGTCCATTATAGAATATCTACTAATTGCATTAATCCCAATGTCTTCATCAGAAGTTGTGACACGAGTAACTGTGTATCCTAAGGGGGAATTTTCAGGAACGTGGGCACTAAATATCTGAGAAAACCTAGGGGCATTATCATTTTCATCTAAAATGTTAATCATGACTTTTACTGAAGTACTCTGAGACGGGGACCCTTTGTCTGAAGATTTTATGGTTAGAACATAATGAGATACTTTTTCCCTGTCCAAAGGTCTAACGCTTCTAATTTCTCCAGTAGCATGATTGATACTGAAACTATTTTCCATGTTGCCATTAACAATTTCATAATCTAACTGTCCATTGGGTCCACTGTCCTTGTCCACTGCTGAAACAGTAAGTATTTTTCGAGGGGAAAGGTTTTCCAGTATTTCAGATACAAATGGGTCTTCCTTAAAAATTGGGGCATTATCATTGACATCTAATACTGTTATATCAAGTTTCTCATAAGAGGAGAAAGGAGGGAAACCACCGTCTCTGGCCTCTATCCACACCACATATTTTTGTATCTTTTCAAAATCCAGAGGTTGACTAATAGACACCTGCCCTGTTAATTGATCAATCTGGAAAGTATTGCCAAGATTCCCACTTGCAATATAATATGACATAGGTTCTCCTCTCAAAGAGGATCCCGCAATGGTGGTGACAAGAGAGCTGACTGGTTGGTCTTCAGGAAACATAAATGTCTGCTCTTTGGCTCTGACTTTAGGGAAATCTGCCTTATTCACGAATCTAACAGTCACTGTTGTAGAATCTGTCTTTGGAAATGAGCCACCATCTTTTACATGCACAGAAAATGTCACTTCTGAAGCTCCGTTTAGTGGTCCGGTGGCCATAATGGCTCCCCTCAGTGGGTCAATGTGAAATTTTTCAGAATTTCTACCCGAAAGAGAATAATGCAGTTCAGAATTTGGTCCAATATCAGCATCTGTGACTGTAACCGCAAAGACAAAGGAACCTATAAAAGAGAGAGTGTGCAGTTATAATCATGTGGAATTTAAATAAAATATTTGGTAGCAGATTGCTGCTTGATGTGACCTTATTTTCTCATGATTACTGGGGAGAACAGTATCTCCTATATTTTCTCAGAAGTTCACAAGTCAAATCTGCTTTATGATTGTCTTCAGAGACTAACCTGCCATTTTCTAACTAAAATTTATAGTCTGTTGGATTTAATACTTTTTAGTATGCCTTTGAGAGAAGCATAGGGAAAATAACTTGTTAATCATGCAAAAATCATAGTTTCTAAGGGAAAAATCTGCACATAAAACAACATTCCAAGAAACATAATATGCGAGCTCTGCAAAGCGCTATGCCTCTACCCAGTGCAAAGATACCATTGCCCTAGTATGTCTTAAAATATCTTCCAATCACTTTATATGTAATTGTGTCAACAAAAATCATATGCTCATTACCATTGACTCCTTATCCCCACTGTTTTACGACAAAATTCCTTTATACGTGAACTATTATCAGATGAAGAAAAAGTATGTATATGTGTGTGTATGTATATATAAGCCAATTAAAATACAATTAAAATAATTGTAAAGTAGTAAGAAATAAGAATTGAGGGATAATGGACTCATTTTGGACTCCAAAAGTTAGTGCTTACACTGAGTGCCAATGAAACAGATTGTAGTAAAAATATGCAGAAAAGCTGCCATAAGGACATATTTTCAATCTACTCATTCAGAAACCATTCCCAAACCTGCACTCTCACCCCTACAGAAGAAATGGTAACAAAAGTAAAATATCTTTTATTTTAAAAAGGCCAGTGATTCTGATTAATTATAATAAGTCCAATGAGGAAAAGATGCTTAAGCATACCTCATTTTACATAGGAAATTCTATCTTGCACCACCACACATTGGATGTAATTAGAACCATGCCTGCCAACATCACTTCATCTGAAGACCTTTAGCAGGTATTTGTCACTTCGATATTGACATTTCCTTTTGATAGAAAGTTGGCACATACATTTATGAATCTTATATTTTAGATTGGTATCATTTTCAGATTAATAGAAGATGAAAAATCACTGAAAGGAGGATCTGTTTACTCAATCTGTTTACTTTTTTTCTAATCAAAATATTTCTAAGCAAGGAAGATTAAATCAATAATGAGCTATATTTCTATATTTTCCCCTTTGAACACTCATTTTAAAAATTAAAAATGGCAGATTGGTGCAGTTCTTAAGAGAGTATGCCTTTCTTAGCAAATGCCAAACTAAATTTAAAGAGATACAGAAAGATAAAAGCATATTGTCAATATGAAAATTATTCATAAATGGATCCATAAACTTACTAACAGAACAATTTTCATTTGTAGAACCTGGGATAAAATAAATATTAACAAGAAGTATCCATTTATTAAACTTTTTGAAAATATATCTATGAAAAACTGAAGTAAAATATTCATTTTCCACTGACAAATATATTTGAATGCCTATTATCTCCCAGATCACGTTTCAGGTAGTGGGGTATGGCATGCAAAATGGAGACAATGCCGCCCCTCTTAGGAAACTTACACATAATTATTCCTCCGGCCACAAACATCATTAACTATGATGTAATATATATGTTAATTATTTCTAATATTCAAGTAATATTAAGAAATAGTAATACGTAACAATTATAAAACTTTATACACAATTAGTCTGGCAAGAAAGGGTTAATTTTCAAGTTTCAAGCATTTTTTCATTTCCACTAGACAAAACCTGAATTTCAGAGGATTTGCAAAATTAGGTGATATCAGAAATATGTATGTAAAATATCATAACTATTTTTATAGAAATGTCTGATACATAGTTTGCTTATATCCATGTGGCCTCAGAGTTTGGTTGATTACCTGGAAGAGCAGGAGATGGGATGTGAGTGACATATGGGTGATGCTGAAATCTTGGTGGATTGTCATTGACATCAGTCACAGTAACAAGCACACTGGTGGAACTGGAAAGAGGCTCCGGGTATCCCGCATCACTGCAGACTATCACCAAAGTATAATTATCTTTTGTTTCCCTATCTAACAATGCACTTGTGATGATTTGTCCTGTGGATGGGTTGATCGTGAACTGAGAGTTTCCACCGATGATCCTATAACTAAAGAAGAAAGCAGAAATAGGAATATGGCATACAGTTTTAATATTGTAACTTCTATTTACTATAATTAAAAAACTGAGGTAGAAATGCAAGAAAACATTACAAGAAAGATCATACAACAATGTTGGAAAGAATACAACTAGATCTAGCTAATAAATATTTCAAATTTTCTGTGAACATCACATTGATCTTTATTGTGAGATGTCCAGTGATGTCAAGGAAGTCTTCAGAAGGTTTGTAGCACTCTAAAGTTGTGCAAGGCCACCGAACAAACCCATAAGACTTTAAATAAATGAGCTGAAAAGCATAAATCAGGGGACTTGCTTTAATATTGTGGTTAGTGGCCGGGATTACAAATGAATATCTTTTAAATGAAACTAAAAATTATTTTTCTGCTGTATACCATAATAAACCAGAGAAGATCAGTTGAAAATTGTATTCTTTTAAGACAAAACCTGTATTTGACATGTATCTGCTTCTCAGAACAACTCAAGGACTGATTATTTATACAAAGACCTTTCTAGTGATTAATTCTGTCTTTGTCATTCCTCATATGGTTTTGTTGCTTTGTTGTCAGGAGAGGTATGACATCTTCATGGATGTTTTGATGCTAACCAGATAGGTTAACAGGCAGGAGTTTCCACTGAGAAAAGCTTCCCTGTCCTTTCTGAAGAGTAAAGTTGTCTGCATATACTCCTGATTTTGTGTATAAGGTGGGGTCCCAGAGATCAGCCAGGAAAGAAGTAGCTAAGCTTGAAGGTTCAGAAATTGGCTATGATCCATAATTTTTAAAGTTGAAAGATAGCATGGAAATAGATATCTTTAAAAGTTTTCTTCTTTTATACCAACAAAGAAATACCCTTGTTGGAGTTGGCTGCATGTTTCTGCAGTTTGCTTTGTGTCTGTATAAACATAGCAACAGCATATACCTAATATAAACTGCAGGGGAAAAAACTCTATATTGCAGTCAGTAATATGTTCATTCTTCCTATTATGCTCACAGTTTAAAACAAATATTTCAGCACTTTTTATCCCACTTTACTGAAATAATCAGCTGTTGAGGAACTTATATTTAAAAATATCAGAAGTCTTATAAAATGATAGCAAAACAGGGAAAGAATAGAGAAGTAGTTTGGTTGAGAAATTGCTTCAGTATTGATAAATTACTTTGTATCACTCAGATTTTTAATATGTTTGGCAAATCACATGACAGAATCAGGCATGTGTGAAAATAGCATTAACTATAGTTGTTGGGCCAGAAGTGACTATTAAGTATAATTACTGCCCTTTACAGTAGATAATATCTATCCTCTTTATCAGAATATAAATATCAAGTTTTAAACATGAATTCCTAAAACTTGAAAATTCAGGACTCAAAAAATAATCAAAATACCTTATCATTTTACAAAGTGTAGAAAACTGAATTTGAGAATTGTGTAATCTTATTTTTGGAACCTTGTTGCTATCAGTGGATGTAGAAGTAACCAAATAATTTAATAGGAAAAAAAGAGTAAGCCATACTGCCATAAACCTTTTTAGTTTTATAATGGCAAGGATCAAGGTTCAATCAAATATTTATTCCTATAAATATTCACATATACAAATAAAATGAGATTGATAAAAAATGTAAATTTTCATCTGGATGTTTTATATATGTCAAGACTATTGTGTATTAAGCATAATGCATTGACAGGCAAATGGTGTGGCCTTTAGTACAGTTTCACTAAATGATCCATTCAAAATGACTTGCTATGATTTAAATGTTCTCTTCAAAACTCATCTTGAAATTAGTCATTGTAACAGAATTGTAACAATCTTAAGAAGTAGGGCCTTTAAGAGGTGATTACACCATCAGGGTTCCATCATTATGAGTAAATTAATGCCATTATCACTGAAGTGAGATTTAGTTATTGAGGGAATGGGTTTCTGATAAAAGAATGAGTTCAGCCTTATTTCCTCTTTCTGTCTCACATGATTGCTCATCATGTGATGCCTTCTGCCCTTCTGCCATGAAATAACAGACAGGAAGCACTCACCAAATGCAGGCCCCATGCCCTTAGACTTCCCAGCCTCCAGAAATGTGAGTCAAATAAACTTCTATTCTTTATAAATTACCCAGTCTGTGGCTATAGCAGCAGAACACAGACAAAGAAACCTATGTTATAAATTCTGATTTTCCTATTTTATGCTATTGAACATGCTATTGCTCATACTTTTTACAATTAATGAGTAAATTGTCATTAATATCTAATTAATTTTTTCTAGACTTCACTAGATTCTAAAGCATATAAAAGTGTATTTTAAATATGAGATGTTCTATAACACCAATCGGATGCAAATTTATACTTCAAAGTCTTTTTAAAAACACAAGAAACACAAGAAGCTCTGTACTTAGATTGACAGTTAAGATAATATGTCTAGATTTTTGCCACATCTCTTACTTGAGGTTTGGTTCTATTCTCATCCCCTCTGATGACCTCTCTTGCTTTTCTGGCCTGCATTAATTTTTGTAAAGTTAAAAACTTTATCAGATTGTGTCTTGTGGTATCTTCTTAACAGTTAAAACAATTATGCTGTTATTTAAATATTTCCAGGAACTTATTGATTTCTTAGTGCATATCAAGCACACTACTTGGCAATTTATATATGTTCTTATTTAAATCCCAAAACAATCCTTACAGTTTATTCTTAGTTTTGACTGTTTAGGGATAAGGAATCTGAATCTAACAGAGACTAAAGTAGTTGCACAAAGAAACATACAATCCATAAACAGCAGATATAGAATTTGAATTTCTGTCTTTAAGAATTCAACATGCACTTTTTCCATTATACCACAGTAGAAGGAAGGTAAAACTCAACTGAGGGAAAGTAGTGAAGATGGGAAATGTACCGATTACTAAGGCCAACATGGACTCTTGGTCAAGTTGTGTCAAATAGAATTTGTTCACATTTAGTTCTATGAAAATCAATAAACATGTTAATTTATTTTCTAATTTGAGAATACATTAATATTTCAAATTATTTGAATAAACAGAGACCACTGTGATCTGAACCCTAAATCAACTATAGCTTTTGTAAAGTTAAAATATCCCCATTTGATTTTTTTAAACTTCTTTGCCTCTTCCTGAGTTCTACTAGGGTTATAGGCATTATACTGTCTACTGGGAGAACACGATCTTTAGTAACAGTTAAGAGACTGATGCTAGGAAGAAACTGTATCAACTAATGAGCAAAATAACCAGCTAACATCATAATGACAGGATCAAATTCACACATAACAATATTAACCTTAAATGTAAATGGGCTAACTGGTCCAATTAAAAGACACAGACTGGAAAATTGGATAAAGAGTCAAGACTCATCAGTTTGCTGTATTCAAGAGACCCATCTCACATGCAGAGACACACATAGGCTCAAAACAAAGGGATGGAGGAAGATCTAACAAGAAAATAGAAAACAAAAAAAGGCAGGGGTTGCAATCCTAGTATCTGATAAAACAGACTTTAAACCAACAAAGATGAAAAGAGACAAAGAAGGCCATTACATAATGGTAAAGGGATCGATTCAACAGGGAGAGCTAACTATCCTAAATATATATGCACCCCATACAGGAGCACCCAGATTCATAAAGCAAGTCATTAGAGACTTACAAAGATACTTAGATTCCTATGCAATAAAAATGGGAGACTTTAACACCCCACTGTCAACATTAGACAGATCAACGAGACAGAAAGTTAACAAGGATATCCAGGAATTGAACACAACTCTGCACCAAGTCGACCTAACAGACATCTACAGAACTCTCCACCCCAAATCAACAGAATATACATTCTTCTCAGCACCACATCACACTTATTCCAAAATTGACCACATAGTTGAAGGAAAGCATTCCTCAGCATATGTAAAAGAACAGAAATTATAACAAACTGTCTCTCAGACCACAGTGCAATCAAACTAGAACTCAGGACTAAGAAATTCAATCAAAACTGCTCAACTACATGGAAACTGAACAACCTGCTCCTGAATGACTACTGGGTATATAACGAAATGAAGGCAGAAATAAAGATGTTCTTTGAAACCAATGAGAACAAAGATACAACATACCAGAATCTCTGGGACATATTTAAAGCAGTGTGTAGAGGGAAATTTATAGCACTAAATGCCCACAAGAGAAAGCAGGAAAGATCTAAAATTGACACCCTAACATCACAGTTAAAAGATCTAGAGAAGCAAGAGCAAACACATTCGAAAGCTAGCAGAAGGCAAGAAATAACTAAGATCAGAGCAGAACTGAAGGAGATAGAGACACAAAAACCCTTCAAAAAATCAATGTATTCAGGAGCTGGTTTTTGAAAAGATCAACAAAATTGATGGACCACTAGCAAGACTAATAAAGAAGAAAAGAGAGAAGAATCAAATAGATGCAATAAAAAATGATAAAGGGGATATCACCACCGACCCCATAGAAATACAAACTACCATCAGAGAATACTATAAACACCTCTATGCACATAAAGTAGAAAACCTAGAAGAAATGGAAAAATTCCTGGACAAAAATACTCTCACAAGACTAAACCAGGAAGTAGTTGAATTCCTGAATAGACCAAGAGCAGGCTCTGAAATTGAGGCATAATTAATAGCCTGCCAACCAAAACAAGTCTAGGACCAGACGGATTCACAGGTGAATTCTATCAGAAGTACAAGGAGGAGCTGGTACCATTCCTTCTGAAACTATTCCAATCAACAGAAAAAGAGGGAATCCTCCCTTACTCATTTTTTGAGGCCAAAATTATCCTGATACCAAAGCCTGGCAGAGACACAACAAAAAAAGAGAATTTTAGACCAATATCCCTGATGAACATCGATGCAAATATCCTCAATAAAATACTGGCAAACCGAATCCAGCAGCACATCAAAAAGCTTATCCACCATTAAGTGGGCTTCATCCCTGGGAAGCAAGGATGGTTCAACATACAAAAATCAATAAACGTAATCCAGGATATAAACAGAACCAAAGACAAAACCACATGATTATCTCAATAGATGCAGAAAAGGCCTTTGACATAATTTAATAGCCCTTCATGCAAAAAACTCTCAATAAATTTGGTATTGATGGACCATATCTCAAAATAATAAGAGCTATTTATGACAAACCCACAGCCAATATCATACAGAAAGGGCAAAAACTGGAAGCATTCCCCTTAAAAACTGGCACAAGACAGGGATGCTGTATCTCACCACTCCTATTCAACACAGTGTTGGAAGTTCTGGCCATGGCAATCAGGTAAGAGAAAGAAAAAAAGGGTATTCAATTAGGAAAAGAAGAAATCAAATTGTCCCTGTTTGCAGATGACATGATTGTATATTTAGAAAACCCCATCATCTCAGCCCAAAATCTCCTTAAGTTGATAAGCAACTTCAGCAAATTCTCAGGATACAAAATTAATGCGCAAAAATCACAAGCATTCTTATGCACCAATAACAGACAAACAGAGAGCCAAATCATGAATGAATTTCCATGCAGAACTGCTTCGAAGAGAATAAAATACCTAGGAATCCAACGAACAAAGGATGTGAAGGACCTCTTCAAGGAGAACTACAAACCACTGCTCAATGAAATAAAAGAGGACATAAACAAATGGAAGAACATACTATGCTCATGGATAGGAAGAATCAATATCGTGAAAATGGCCATACTGCCCAAGGTAATTTATAGATTCAATGCCAACCCCATCAAGCTACCAATGACTTTCTTCACAGAAATGGAAAAAAAACTACTTTAAAGTTCATATGGAAACAAAAGAGAGCCTGCATTGCCAAGACAATCCTAAGTCAAAAGAACAAAGCTGGAGGCATCACGCTACCTGACTTCAAACTATACTACAAGGCTACAGTAACCAAAACAGCATGGTACTGGTACCAAAACAGAGATATAGACCAAGGGAGCAGAACAGAGTCCTCAGAAATAATACCACACATCTACAACCATCTGATCTTTGACAATCCTGACAAAAACAAGAAATGGGGAAAGGATACCCTATTTAATAAATGGTGCTGGGAAAGCTGGCCAGCCGTATGTAGAAAGATAAAACTAGGTTCCTTCCTTACTCCTTATACAAAAATTAATTCAAGATGGATTAGAGACTTAAATGTTAGACCTAAAACCATAAAAAAAAACCTAGAAGAAAACCTAGGCAGTACCATTTAGGACATAGGCATGGGCAAGGACTTCAAGTTTAAAACACCAAAAGCAATGGCAACAAAAGCCGAAACTGACCAATAGGATCTAATTAAACTAAGGTGCTTCTGCACAGCAAAAGAAACTATCACCAGAGTAAACAGGCAACCTACACAATGGGAGAAAATTTTTGCTATCTACTCATCTGACAAAGGGCTAATATCCAGAACCTACAAAGAACTCAAACAAATTTACAAGAAAAAAACAAACAACCTCATCAAAAGTAGGCAAAGGATATGAACAGACACTTCTCAAAAGAACACATTTATGCAGCCAACAGACACATGAAAATATGCTCATCATCACTAGCCATCAGAGAAATGCAAATCGAAATCACAATGAGATACCATCTCATACCAGTTAGAATGGCAATCATTAAAAAGTCAGGAAACAACAGGTGCTGGAGAGGATGTGGAGAAATAGAACACTTTTACGCTGTTGGTGGGACTGTAAACTAGTTTAACCATTGTGGAAGACAGTGTGGCAATTCCTCAATGATCTATAACTAGAAATACCATTTGACCCAGCCATCCCATTACTGGGTATATACCCAAAGGATTATAAATCATGCTGCTATAAAGACACATGCACACGTATGTTTATTGTGGCACTATTCACAACAGCAAAGACTTGGAACCAACCCAAATGTCCATCAATGACAGATTGGATTAAGAAAATGTAGCACATATACACCATGGAATACTATGCAGCCATAAAAAGGATGAGTTCATGTCCTTTGTAGGGACATGGATGCAGCTGGAAACCATAATTCTCAGCAAATTATCGCAATAACAGAAAATCAAACACTGCATGTTCTCACTCATAGGTGGGAATTGAACAATGAGAACACTTGGACACAGGAAGGGGAGCATCACACACCAGGGCCTGTTGTGGGGTTGGGGGATGGGGGAGGGATAGCATTAGGAGATACACCTAATGTAAATGACGAGTTAATGGATGCAGCACACCAACATGGCACATGTATACATATGTAACAAACCTGCACGTTGTGCACCTGTACCCTAGAACATAAAGTATAATAATTTTAAAAAAAGAAAAAAAAGAGACTGGACTTTAGAACATAGTTCACTTGGACATAAATTTAAACCCCATTAATAGCACTTAAAATCACAAAAATTTCCTAACATTTTTAAGCCTTCTTTCTTTATCTGTAAAGTGGAGATCACATTTTACTCTTTTTATTTGGTAGTTTTGAGTATTAAAAATATTTTTTATAAAGAGCACTTGGCATTGTAATTGATAAATGGTGAGCCTTCAAAAGTCTAAGTTTACCAACACAATAGGACCTATGTAATATATGTGTATAAAGTAATAGTCTATTATATACAATCTATCCCAATCTATCTATATATAGGTTTAGTATCCATTATCCAAAATTCTTGGAACCAGTTGTGTTTTGGATTTCTCTGGATCTTAGAATATTTGCATATACATAATGAGATATCTAGGGGATGGGTCTCGAGTCTGAACACAAAATTCGTTTATGTTTCATATATACCTCATATAGATAGCCAGAAGATAATTTTATCTAATATTTTTGATAATTGCTTGAAACAAGATTTGTGAACATTGAAACATCAGAAAGCAAAGGTATCCGGTGTGGAATTTTCCGCCTGTGGCATCATGTTGATGCTCAAAAAGTTTAGGATTTTGGTGCATTTTAGATTTTGGGCTTTCAGATTAGGGATGCTCAACCTATATTTAGATAGTTAAATGGATAAGGGGACTAAAAAAACCAAAACAGAAACACGGTTAAGTAGGTAAAAAAAAATCCTGGTTTCAAGTTCATATCCTTTATAACAGAAAGATATAAAAAAAAGAGTAACTACAAAAGAGTAAAGTGCTATAAAACAGTAAAGAGGTGTCAGTGTAGGTATTTAGAAGACAGAACACTCTTGACTGGAACGATTAAAATAAAAGCCTTCTCAGAGAAGGGTAAATTTAACATAAGTTGTAAAGGGGCTACCCATCTTTCAATAGTGTTCAAAAAGGCAGAAAAAAAGAAGGTCTAGGCTAGTAGTCAGCAAACCTTTTATATAATGGGCCAGATACTAAATATATTCAGCTTTATAGGTCATATATTCTCTGCTGCAATACTCAGCTTACCATCATATGGCAAGAGCAGCCATAGACAATAGGTACATGAATGGGCATGGCTGTGTTCCAATAACACTTTATTTACAAAAACAGGCACTTGGCCCAATTTGGCCTGCAGGTAGCAGTTTGCCAAGCCCTGGTCAAAGATATCAAATACATTGAACAAACCTATAAGGCTTGGGAAAGCACAGATCCTCGTCCCGTGAGCAGAAAATGATCCAGCAATGCTGAACTTTTGGCCATATGTTGCAGAGTTCTGCAGAATTAGCTTGGGAAGATGCTGGGGCCATTTATGGGGTGACTAGAATTTGAAGACCTGGAGTTATACCATAGGCAAACTGTAATTGAGAGATTTTGAGGAAGTATAATTGTTAAAGCAGAGCCAAGAGATGCTCACGTTCAGGCATACTTCTGCCATTGCCCTTTAATTCACTGACTCAAGCTTTGCTTTGCACAAAGTATTTCCCATAATGCTGAAAGAGAAATCATTATGAAATATAAACTAGTCATGTTTTTATGCTTGCTGCTTAAAACATTTCCATTGTTTCTCTCCTTAGATGCAGAAAGAAATTTTGAATTTTCTATATGATATACAAAGTCCACTCCTAACCCACACCAACCATATGGAAATACTTTCTTTCTCTAATGCCATGCTTTTGCATAGCTCTTTGCTTAGCACCTGATACTCTTTTTGCCTAGAATGTCTTTCATTACTTTATTTCTCCATAAACTACTTTTCTGTCTTTCTAAAACTTATTATTTGAAGCTTCTACTGATTTTCTCAAGTATCACTGAAGTATCATCGACTATACCATTCTTTCCACCTATTCTGTGCTTAAACTATACTTGTTATATGGTACTATACTTAAGAAATTACAAAATTATCTCTTCTATTAAATTGTACTTCTTATGGGCCTTAGAGTGTCAAACTCCTCAGAGTTTAACAAAGTTTTTGGTGTATAGTCAGGACTTCATAATTTTACAGGATAGTGTACCACATGGATTGGAAGGATTAGAAACTAGCGTCGTGGAAGTGAGTTAATTTTTATTATAATAGTACGGCATGATGTAAGTATGGTCTGAACTAGGATCTTGGCAGAAGGGATGCACTGAAAAGAATGGGTGCCAGATGCATTAGGAAAGAAGAAACATGAGAATTCGTCCACTGATTGAGTATAAGAGAGAAGATGACCCTTAGCCACAGGTGTGGTAAAAAACAAACCAAGGCAATATTATTAAGACAAAGCAGAAAAACAAAATGAGAAACAGGAAGAGTAAAGAATTTTAGGTACACTGTGTTTATGATGCCAACAGAACCTCCAGTGTAATGTGTCTATCAGCGAGTTATAAATATGGGTGGAAAGTTTTGGAGTGGAATCAGAATTGATAGCACAGATTTGGAGGTTTTGTCCACAGAATTGATGCTTGCATTAATGGAATAAATCTCTCTCTCTCTCTCTCTCACACACACACACACACACACACAAAAGTACTGAGAAAATAATGCAGTGAGAAGTATTCAAATTACTTTCCAGGGAGAGAAAGAGAAGAAACAGAAGACAAACTGTGTGTGATCAGAGATGCAGGATGATAAAAAATAATGTTTATATAGAAATTGAGGAGGAAAAAAAATGTCAAAAAGAAAAGATGGTCTGGCCTATAGTGTGAACACTGAAAAATGTAAAGGAGAATAAGGATTTAGAAAAGTCACTGGACTTGAAAAATTTCAGTAGTCTTCTGACAGGGCCTTTTTTCAGTAAAGCAATGAAGGAAAAAAAATCAGACTAAAGATTTTCAGGAATAAATGACCAGAGAAAATAGGTTGTGAAGCTAACCTTTCAAGAATGTTGTAGTAAAAATAGAATGAGTAAAAGCAGCTATTCTAGAGAATATTAAAATCATTCATTCAATGCATTTATTTAAGTGTCAACCACTGTTATGTACCAGATATTGTAAAAGAAAGACTATATTAGGAGTAAAAAAGATGACATGAGAAGAATAAAAAGAAAAAAAAACCCTCAAATTAATTTAATGACTTCTATGTCCTAATAATTATGCCAGAGATATTTATGAATATTAACTGATTCCATACATATTGTTTGATACATAGTAGGTGGTTAGTAAAGTTTGTCCACAAACTGTAAAGTATAAATTTTTATGTTCATTTTTATTGATGCAGAAACTAAGCCTTTAAGGCATTAAAATGACTTTCCTAGACCATGGCAGGCAACTAAAAGAACCAGAATTCAACACCAGATATTTGGAGCATTTCTGTAGCTATGCTAACTTATGTAAATGAGCATTTATATAGATATCTACATGGTTCAAGGAAGAGAGAGAACTTGAAGACACATGAGAAAAACGAGTAACTTTTGAATTAAAGAGTTGGAGGAAATTGAATGGGAAGAGATTAATAACACATATTAAGGAATTTTCCTGGCCAGGGTGCGGTGGCTCATGTCTGTAATTCCAGCACTTTGGGAGGCCAAGGCAGGCAGATCATGAGGTCAGGAGATCGAGACCATCCTGGCTAACATGGTCAAACCCTGTCTCTACTAAAAAATACAAAAAATTAGCCGGGAGTGGTGGCGGGCACCTGTAGTCCCAGCTACTGGGGAGGCTAAGGCAGGAGAATGACGTCAACCCGAAAAGCGGAGGTTGCAGTGAGCTGAGATCGCTCCACGGCACTCAAGCCTGGACAGAGCAAGACTCCATCTCAAAAAAAAAAAAAAAAGAAAAAAGAAAGAAAGAAAAGAAAAAGAAAGAAAGAAATTTTCCTTAGAATGTTGACTTTGTCAGTGGCGTTCATGACTTTCTCCAGGGTTGTGATATACAAGAATTAGAAATGAGGCTTGAATAGAGATTTGGTCCACTTGGGAGAAAAGGGGATACATATCTGTAAAAGCTAAGCTCTGGAATAGATATGTGGACGGCAAAGACATAATCTGGATAGGCTGATTTTCTAGAAAGGAAAATACTAAAGGTGAAGTAAAATGTGTAACTTAAAGTAAGTACACCATTTGTAGAAATACAAAGTTTGATGAAACAGGCAGAAGTAAAAAAGAAACATCTGTTGGCTGGATGCTATATGCAAAATCATGCTAGATCATTGGAAAAAAGTAACTTATAAGACACATAAAAGTTTATGTTCCTGGAGATCCCATCAGTAGTTCAGTAAATAACCTAACCATGTAAAATTTAAATGGGAGATAAATAATTAAAACAATAGCTCTTTTAATCTGAAGAAATAATAGATTTTCTTCAGGATACCATGAATAGCAAGGAGTTACTAACACCAACCATAAAATACATTATATTCCAATAAGATTTTATCAAACCAGAGTAAATAAAGTAAATGATATCATATCATGATCTGCCTAGGTGTTTGAGTGGAAAACTTAGATGATTCTGATTTCTCTCTTTCATTTGATCTCACATCCAATTTCAAAGGCATGTCCCAAATCTATTTGCTCAATTTTCATTTTTCCACATAAGTATAAAGTTACTCTACTTGGATAACTATATTCATTGTGCCTAAATGGTACACTGGTTTCTCTCCATAAATCCTCTCTCATCAGATTCTATCCAAATGTAGACTAGTTTACGTGTCTCTTCTGTTTAAAACTCCTCAGTAGTTTCCCACCTAAAGGTAAATTGGAAAACCCCAATTCTGTATCATGGCTTAGAAGTCCTTACATGGCCTGTGATTTAGCCCCTGCCTACCTCTCTAACTCCTTTCTCACTCTGGTCCAGACATGCTGACCTTCTTAGATAACACAACGTGCTTAATTCCATCCCACAGCTCAGTCCTTTCAGCTTAAAGGTAATTCCTTAGAGAGACCAAGTATTATGGTCTGAATCTGTTTCTTAAAATGTGTGTGTTGAAAGTCAGTTTTCCAAAATGATTTTGTTGAAAGAAAATTGGTAGCAAACAACAAAATAATACATTAATCAAATCATTATCATATCAATATATCTGTTACCCATAGCTGATAATTCTTAATGCCTCAAATTTTATCTTCTGCTCCATTACTTTGATAGCCATCTAACCAACTCTAATTTACCTAATACCAGCCTATAGAAAGTGGAGGAGCGGTATAAAATATTTATGTGTGTGAGTTTTTCTCTAGAATATTTAGAAATCTTCATTTCTTATAGTTTAGAACAGATACGGAAGAAGGGGACAAGCTAGGTCAATAAAATGTTACAACTCAATTTCTTTCACATCCTCTCTGAACAAGTTATCATATTTGTGTCCTCTATTTTAAGAGGATTTAAGCAAAGTAAAATACATTTACTAAATGAAGAGTACACAAATATTCTTATTGAGGCTAACAGTGGAATAAAAATGGTCAAAGTTCCTTGACATTTCTCCAATCAATGAGTGCTGCATGCTTCTCCTCACAGTGAATCTGGGCTGGTCATCACTGCTTTGACCAACAGAGTATTATAGAAGTGCTGCTATGGCACATCTGGGTCTGACCTTCGAGAGTTCTGGGAGCTTTCACTGGTGGCTCTTGGAGTTGAGAACCACCGTGTAAAAAGTACAACTACTTTGCTAAAGAACCACATCAGGAAGTTCTGAGACTACTCGAGGACAGAGGGGCCTAGATGATCCTAAACCTTCCAACCAACCCTGCCAAGGCAGCAGGCATGCAAAGTTATCTTGGGCCCTCTAGATCATCCAGTTATCACGTAAATACTGTGAAGTGCCATCAGTCAACCTCATGAGACAGAAGAAGCACCTAGTGTAGTCCCAAACTACAAAGCCATGAGATATGATAAAAATATAAATTAAATAAAAATTAAATAAAATCTTAGAGTACTAAGCAGAATGTTTACTATTTGAATCCTCATTTTATGAATTGTTAGCTACCAGCAATAGGTAACAATAATAGGATATGAATTAATATAACGTTCATTTAATTAAACATTATATTCATGTAGTTCAAAAATCAATGTTTAATGAGAAAATAGCCAAACTTTACAAAGGAAAACATACTGACCTTACAACTGCATTTGTTGAAGCATCAGCATCTGAGGCATTTACCAATAAAACATCTGTTCCAGTTGGTGCATCCTCAGGAATTGTTGTGAAATACGCTTTACTGGCAAATGTGGGGACATTGTCATTGACATCATCTACTATGACGTTGATTGTTCCAGTGCCAGTCAGGGCAGGGGATCCTAAAAAGAAAAGAAAATCAAATCTCAATGTTTATAAACAAAAAATAACAAATTTAACGATAATTAGCTGTAGACAGAAATACTAAAGAGAATTCAGGAAACATCAAAGTAAAATTTCTGAACATACAAGTGAGCATTTTAAATTTTGTTACAAGAAAAATATTTTCATTTGTGAACTAGAATTTCAACTCTTTCCTAGTAACTCTGCACGAAGAGTATATGTCATGCTCTCATTCTATTTTAAAGGTGCTGATTCGACAATGTAGAACATAACAATATCATTTAAATGCCACAAAAGAGGCACTGCCGGTAATTTCTCTGAAATTATATTAAAATAGCTCAAAGCCAGATTTGAAGAATACCCACAGGCATGGAAGAGCTGGCCAACTAACAAGGCAATGTTAAAAACTGGACTCTCAGCTGTAACTATCATTGTTACTATCGCAAATTCAAGAGTCTCTGAGGTATTTAAATCCCTTTCCCATACTAATCAACATCTGTCAGTGGGAGGAAAAAAAACCTTCAAGTTATATCTCAAAAAGTGTTATCTTCCACGTGCTAGAATAGTTTTATAATGATGAGCTAACACAGAATCATTTGTGCTGCTTCTATTTAAAATTCAATGTAATGTGAAATGATTCATTTTTATTTCCTGTTCCAGCTGTTATCAATATACAGTGAAAAGCCAACATTTGCCAAACACTTAGGTCACACTATCTGTACTACACAGAGTTAGCAGACTCATTTTGTGGTGAAGGCTTGTTGCCATATTGCTTGGAATTCTGTGTGTTGTCTCCATAACTGAAAGGTAAATTATCTGCCACTGATTGTGTTTTCAAAACCGTTTTTCAAACTCAAACTCTTCTAAATAGAAACAACGAAGATCCATTTAACTGCATTTATGCAAAATAAAATAAAGCCCAGATACTCTCCTTTTCTGCCTAAGATACTACTTTACCTTCAATAAAGTGATTTCCCTTAATAAGATATTTAAATCCTACTTAACTTCACCATTCGATATTCTGTAAATAAAACCATTCATTCATTTATTTGTAAAATGTTTATGGAATGCCCTCATTATCACAGAATGGCATTGAGATTCACAACCTTACAATATTATTTTCTAATAATCATGTGATTTGCTGGTGTTTCCTTTACCACTATTCAATCGTTTTTCTATGTTCTTAGATTGTAATTACTCATGGCCTAGTACCAACGAGCTTTTATGCTCGGATGTATGTATAGGAACCCAAATCAACAGATGGAGAAATTATGGAATGAAATGGTTTTGGAGATCTGTTATTTTTGTGAATCCTAGGCTAGATGAAAGAATGTGTATACCCGGTTGAGCAGAGCACAATAAAGAACCACGATACCTCCCAGAAAATGATGCAATTAAATTTAGACTGCACACTGATTATTGTTGTCATATATATATACACACATACACATATATATGTAAAATAAGACATTTTATATTAAGTATTTCATTTAAAGTAACATTCAAATAGTCAGAAAAATTTGACGTTTAAGAAATATCTAAAAAATTAATGTAAAGTTTATGACTGCAGAAATCTTACCTATTAGTGTTTGATTTTACATTAAAGGGGAAAATAGCCCTCAATCTATTGGTAATATACATAATGAACTATAAACTTAAAGAAAATTAAATGCCTTTTTAGTACTTGCTTACGGTAAGCAATGGTAAAATTATGCAACAAATATTTCACACACACAACAAGATAGATATGAATAGAGGATACAATGGAGAAACACATCAAATAAGACTGTAAAAATTCCATGCAACATATTAAAAGAAATATCAATAACAGTAAATACTTGTTTAGTCCTTAGATATGCATGCACTAGTTTAAGAAGTTTACATAAACTGTATTATCTAATCCCCATAAATCAGCACTGCTGTCATCTCCATTTGGTATATAAGTAAGCTCAAGTTTAGAAAGTTTAAGTAGTTTTTTCAAGGCCACAGACCTAGTGAGGAATGTCACCGAGATGTGACCCGGGTAAAACAGCCCTGGAGTCTTTACTACGGGCAAGAAGCTGGATGGTACTGCCAGTAGGGGGAACAGTGCTGCTCCCTGTGCTGCTTTGGGGGTCTGGACAAGCAGTGCTGTCGCTGAGCCTAGAAGAGCACCAGGCAGGAGGTGGAGAGAAGGCCCAACAGGGAGGACCTTCACTACTGGCCAGATTAAGTTTGTGGGACATTTGAGCACAATAATCTTGGCATAGATTTTAAATTTCTCACAAGCAATATATTCAGGTTAAAATAAATATTTTGGAGTGTATTGTTGCGTACCAATGTTTGGTTTACATTTCTTGAATGTGTGTTTCACTATATACAATTTTATGAAATGGAAGTTAATGCTCTGAATAATGTTAGTAGAGTTCCCACTAGTTGCATTAAAAAAAAAAAATTACCAAGGGAATATGTGTGCATTTGTGTGAACAAAAGGGGGTGCCATGGAAGAGAGAAAGACACCAAAGGAGGGGATATATTAATCAAGGTTCCAGAGAGGCAAAGGATGGGAGGAGATGCAGAGTTCTTTAATCTCTTTTACTGATATTTCACTCTACTCACTAAAAATCAGTCTTCATCTGTGAAATGAGAATAATAATAGACTCTATCGCAAAGGGGTATTGAGAAGAATGTAATGTGCTTAGGACACTACCTAGCACATAAATTATATTCCATGTTTCTCATTGTTCTTCTGGTACTTGTTTTAGAGACCAAAGAACCCACAGAAATTGAAATATGAAAAGTCTATTTTTATTATATAGTTTTCTGTATTACAGCACTCAGGATTCCGCCCCTTCCCCAAACCTTTCAATTCAGTCTTATATTATTTGGGAAAATATTTTGAATCATAATATATCTCAGTATATATTATATTATATATATAACACAATCAGTTTCACGTGTGGTAAAAATACATGAGACATTTAGCTCTCTAAAAAGTCACAGTTTTATGGAAGACACAGTAAATTGGACATTTTTAAATGTGATATTTTAAGACTTACAGTGAGATTTCAAGAAATCTGGATATTTCTGATACACACATTGTGCTATAATTAACAATTAGAAAATAAGTTACTGCTACTCAAAGTCTTTATATTAATATTTGGTATTCTTAAGTGTCTGGTGATACACATATGGAAAACCACATTAAATTATGACTGACTCATTTGGACAAGAATATGTGATTTCTTTCTTCGTCTGTAAACCATATATTATTGTAGATACATTTTCTGAGTTAGAAAGCAAATGCTGGAAGCAGTAAAAAACGAGCCGTTTATTACAACAAGTTCAATCTCACTGTATTCATACCAAAGAATATCATCTTATTTTTCCAGATGATTTTCAAAGCACACAAGTGACAACAGACAGTTCTGGCTTGAGGATCATTTGTTGATCCTCAAGATTAGCGAATGATTCTCAAAACTGGCAAACGATCCTTCAGCCAAGATCAGCCCCATAGGTGATTCTACATCTACATGAGTCTGTTTTCGAGCCAAGAACCTTCTCCAGAGTCCCCTTTTTCTCCCTTTATAATCAGCCACAACCCACTTCATAAGCTCTCGGAGTTCTCTTCTTATTTTTTTTTTTTTTTCCCCACCTCAAGAACAGTGAAGTACAGTTTCTGCAACTGTCTCAACTTTCTTGTTGCCCCAGGAAATGTGCACACAAGTCTTGTTAGTTTTTTAAATTTTTTTCATAGGAAACCTTACAGAAATTTTGTTCTATATTTCTAAGCCTTTTATTGAGATTTAACTAACCTGAACTTTGAACCCTGCGTCCAATATGTTTGACTATTATTTTTGTGAATGGCGCTTACCAACTCTCCAACCCACTCCAACCTCTTGCTTGCTGACTGATAGCATAACCTCCAAATCAGCTTTACGCAGAAAAATGAAATCAAGGGAGAAAAATGGAATGTTCCTTAATTTCAAGTGAATCTTATTTTCATTGCATTTGTGCCAGGTGAGTAACACAAACTCCCTAGTCCTTGGCAACCAGAGATCTTGGCACTTCTTTTATGTGCTAATTGAATGAAGATGCTGTGTTTTTGTTGTTGCTTTTCTGTGTCTGTGTGTTTGCTTTTTTTTTTTTTTTTTTTTTTAACTTTTTTTCCTTTTGACTGTGTGGAGAGATCCTCTGGAGTATTACTGTTTCCCACCATGTAGTGGATACACCCTATTTGAAGTGCTGCACAATGCTTACTATTACTTTATCTTCCATCCAAATCTTTCTACTGCCTCTGGGTTGTCAGATCCAACTGCCTATTTCTTGGTCTGCTCTTGCAAGTTACTGAAGAGCCTCAACATTAGTGTGTCAAAAACTGAAATCAGAGTCATTATCTGTAAACCTTGCTCATATATTTATAACTAAATTGAGATATAGGTACATATATACAAATACATGTGTTGTACATATTTTATTGAACACATTTGATACCAGATCTATACATATTTTATACACGTATTGCTCATTTAATGCACAGATGCCACAAAGTAGGTATTCTTGTTTAATTTTGTTAACCAACTTAAGACCCAAAGAACTTAACCAATTTCCATTTAGCCACAATAGACAGAAAGCCAGTTTTGAATTCTTAAAAAAAATCTTTTCTAAGTTAATTAAGCTCAGATAAAACTATGCTACTCTTATTGCAGATGTTTCACTCTGTATTATTACAATTATCAACATACTCCACTCACGTCCTATTAAGTTGTAAGTTAATTGAAAACAGGAATAATTATGTTTAATTAATTTTTATATTAACCCATAATACATACCATTAGGTCTTGTGCTCTGTCTGTATTAACCGTTTCTCTCATTTTCTATATGAAAACGTGGTCTAGTGACTACATGGATGCAAGTTCCAATAATTGAACACTTCTAGAAATATACAATCTAGGACTACAGTCTTATAGTCTGGGACTTAGCCTAAGGCTGGGGTCAGAGAACAAGACTACAGACAAAGGTCAAAGTTTTGCAGACAGGGTACTACTTAGAAACAGAAGGTCCCAATTAAACATGAATCCCATGAGAGGAATCAGAATACTAGGGCCAATATTTAGCTCAAATAGATCTGATAATGATGAATTATATACGTAGTGGCGTAGAAGGGCAAAATTGTTCAATTCCATCTGGGATTGATTTATGAAAACCAGATGCAATCACAAAGAGGCAGGATATAATGAAATATGCTCCTGATAGAGGACAGTGAGCCAATAAAAGGGGTAAAATATACAAATAAAAATTAAAAGTCAAGGTCTCAGAAACTTGTAATTGTAGAGGTTAGGAAGATGCAGTGGATATTTGAATTAGTAGTCAGAACTCCAATTAAAAGTCAAAAGCCTAATTACAATTAGTAGTCAGATGAAAATAATTTCAAATTTAAATTTGTAAAGTTGTATGTAGTGTGTGTACATATGTATGCATATATGTATTCATATATATACATAAATATAAGATAAACATGGATAAAGTGATAAAAATCTTCTTCAGTTTTTAGAGAAAATAGCCAAATAAGAAAACCCACATTCTGAATGGCGTATCCTAAAGTTTACACAAACCAAATTGTGCACATGCACACACTCAGGGGGAGAGAGACAGAGAGAGACTGTACACAGTTAATCTTCCAATTGTTCTTGATACCACAGTTAACCCTAGGCCTTGTGTGAGTCACATTTTATACTCTTAAATATGAAAAACTATTAAACTAATAACTAGCATTGCCTTTAAGACTGGTAGCTTAATCAGCTCAAATATATTAAATGAAGTACAAGAAAATTTAAAATAAGACTTTTTTTTTTGAGATGGAATTTCACTCTTGTTGCCCAGGCTGAAGTGCAGTGGTATGATCTCAGCTCACTGCAACCTACTCCTCCCGGGTTCAAGCGATTGTCCTGGCTCAGCCTTCCAAGTAGCTGGGATTATAGGCACGTGCCACCACACCTGACTAATTTTTGTGTTTTTAGTAGAGACAGAGTTTCACCTTTTTGGTCAGGCTAGTCTCAAACTCCTGACCTCAAGTGATCTCCTGCCTCAGCCTCCAAAAGTGCTGGGATTACAGGTGTGAGCCACTGCACCCTGGCCTAAAACTTAAAATAGATTTAAAAAAGAAAAAAGTTTCAGGTAACTGCTCTATCAGAAAATATACAGATAATAAGTGATGTGAATGAGTTTAAATGATTGAAGTTCAAATGTCAGGAAGATTATATTTTTTATGTTAGCACCTATAAATTAAAAATACTTCTCTAAAACATCAAAAGCTATTCAGCAGAAGTAGAATTTCTGCTTAACTTAACTCTGTCGCTTTGCAACAAAGCCATTTTCTTTCTTGACATCAAATATTTGGTGAATGGGTCCCCTGACTAGGGGTGTGTTTGTCGTAATAAAGTATTAGCTTCTTTTTTTCCCATGAAATAAACTCATTTTTCTCACAGTAAGTAAGCCATCCACTAAAAAATGTACTGAAATTCAGCCATCCTATATTAGCATTGAAGATTATGTGGTTAGATTTAAATTTGAACAACAACAAAAAAATACACAAAACAAAAAGTATGTAACATTTTAAATATTACCAACAGCTGTGTATTTTACAAATTCTATTTTATAAAATAACGTATTGCTGCTAATTAGTTCTCTATATATGCTTACACAAATTAGATATATACACACTTAAATATCACTTGATTTTTTTTCATTATTTTTGCATAGGAATCTATCAAAAACACTGTATTTCCTTAAGATAAATTACATAATAAAAAAAGGCATGAAGTAAAACTAAAATAATGAATTTAGTAAAGTTATGACAATGTCACTGAAAAATTACACAACAAAGAGAATATAATTAATCATTAAACCATGCACTTAAAAAAAATTGTTACAATGAGAAATGTAATGATAATTATATCTTATCACAATTTTTAAAAATTATAAAATAAAAAATATTAATAACCAAATATTTTATGCCTACAAAAAGCACATTATGAGGAATTACTATTTGGAGGACATTAAAGAAACCCAAAATTCTCAACACAGTTATTGAAACTCTGAAACACTAGAGGCTACCACCTAATTTTAAATTCAACCTACCTCTGCCTGCCTCCTGAGTGAAAATATCAAATTATATATTTAAGAATACTTATCAAAATAATCTTTAAAAAGAATTGTTTTAAAAATATAAAATTAGAAAACTTCTTTGAAAATAATAAAATCCTCGTAATGAAATCAGGTTGGTTTTGATTTTATATAATCTTTATCACTCAGTTTATATAAATTTTATCATAAATATTAAACATAGTTTATTGCCATTTCAAAGTTTAATTTACTTTGTATACTCAGATTTATAGTTTACATGGAGTAAATGAATAATAGATTGAAACTATTTTATCAAATTTCAATTCTATGGAACCTGATGGCAAGTTTAGCTCTTATTCAATAGAATTTTCGAAATTAAATGTTTTTGGAGTTTTATCTTAAGAAAACACAAATAAAATTCTATGTAGAAATATTTTTTTTCTGACTAAAGAATAGCTGATTTAAAAGAATGCTATTTAAATAAACGATTCAGAATAATACTTAGATCACTAACAAACTTCACATAAAGTCTGCTACAGGTAAGAGGAATTAAAACAATAACCAATTATCAACTTTGGAAACAAGATTCCCATTTATAACAAATTTGCCAGTGGAAATAATGAAAGCTGCCCTAGACTCAAAAATAAAATTAAGTCAAATGCATTTCATGTCCAGTAATTGAAGGCAACTCTAGCATGATTTCATTTATAGAATTATTGGGACCTTAAACGTTTTCAAGCAATTTTCATTATTAAAAATGTTCATCATAACAGACAAGGCAAACTTTTCTATCATACATTCCCACAAATAATATTGACAAAATGTGATCTTTCTGGAATATTTAAAAACAATTATCTTCAGATGTAAAATGTCATATTACACAATTCTGACCTCTCTTTTGATTACAGAGCCATTTATAATGCAATGACCAGCTTTAAATAAATAATGTGACAGACAACATTAATTCAAAATGTTATCAGGTGCTCACCAATAAAATAAAGCATGATGATCAGTCCTTTTAGCTTTTAGCCTTAACTTTGCAAAAGCAGCATGTTTCCCTCCATTAAAAAGCAAATTTCAATCCCTGCATAAGAATGAAATTTATTCCCTTTCAGTTGAATGATAAATACCCTTAATTAGAAATGCTAATAACTGAACTGTTCCCTGAAGACCTACTATGCTGACACATAAATACTTCATAACTAAACTTTTGTGCCAAATCTAGAGCCAGAATCCCTATATCCCTTTAGTATAACAGACTGTGAATTATCTATAAAGGACAAGGGATAACATATTTAATTTGTGCACAGATTAATCTCCTACCCCCAAATTCAATGCAAACATACAGCCCAACTGATTGCATTGTCTATGGAGGTATGTGTACATCATACGTATTGGATATCCATAGTATAATATCTAAGATTTGTTTGCACTTTATACTTAATAAAACCCTTGGATACACATTTTTTTATTTATGGAGGGGAATAATGCTGTGATTTCTAATTTATGAATATTATGACTTTACCAGGTATTTTACTTACAGAGAAACACAAGATTTTCTGCTTCCTAAAACAATGTTCTCTTTAATATAAAAATAAAATTTAATCCAAAGAGAAAAAATTCATATAAACATAGTCTATATAAAACAGAATATGGTAGACAGGCTGACATTTGGGAATTGGTAAATAATTGTTAAGTAATCATCCCCTGTGAAGTGAATTGGCCTCAAATCCTGCAGTCACTGAGAAACAGCTGAATGGGCACTACAAGTTGTTTATCTTTTATAACACAAATTTTTGTTGGTTGTTTTATAAATTCATAAAATTGAGATACTAGTGCCTAACTTTCAGGGCTATTGTGAGATTAAATGAGATAATATAGTACATATTCTGGAACTTACAAGCACTAAGTGTGCATATAATGAATATCATCTAATGTTTATGACTTCCTGTGATGTATCTCTACTTGAATGTCTTCCCTGAGAACTAAACTTTTATATTTAACTTTCTACTTGACATCTCAATTAGTTATATTATTTCAAATGTAGTATGTCCAGAAACTAAGTTTGCTAATTTGCCCTAAAATCTTTTTTCTCCCCATCTCCAAATTGCTCATCCCAATATTCTAGTATTCGGGCCTGATTCATGCCTTTTTGTAGCTTCTTATATTTCCAATACTATCATCAAGTCCACAAATTCAACTTTCCAAATGGGTAAAATATACAACTACTTAACACTCTCTAGAGAGTTAATCTGCTTTATTTAACTGCATCATGTTTCATAATACTCCCAATCTATTTATTATATTGTTTAATTTCTACTGTCTATTTTTGTGATTGTAATGTAAGCTGTATAAAGACAGAGACCTCTTCACCAGCATATCTTCAAGACCTAGAATAATATCTGGAGTAGAGTGCTCCATAAATATTTTGTGAGAAAGCAATGTTCAGAGACTTGTTGTTTTAGACATAAAGTCTTTGCCCATGCCTATGTCCTGAATGGTATTGTCTAGGTTTTCTTCTAGGGTTTTTATAATTTTAGGTCTAACATTTAAGTCTCTAATCCATCTTGAATTAATTTTCGTATAAGGTGTAAGGAAGGGATTCAGTTTCAGCTTTCTACTTATGGTTAGCCAGTTTTCCCAGCACCAATTATTAAATAGGGAATCCTTTCCCCATTTCTTGTTTTTGTCAGGTTTGTCAAAGATCAGATGGTTGTAGGTGCGTGGTATTATTTCTGAGGGTTATAGGGTTATATTCTGTTCCATTGGTCTATATCTCTGTTTTGGTACCAGAACCATGCTGTTTTGGTTACTGTAGCCTTGTAGTATAGTTTGAAGTCAGGTAGTGTGATGACTCCAGCTTTGTTCTTTTGGCTTAGGACTGTCTTGGCAATGTGGGCTCTTTTTTGGTTCTATGTGAACTTTAAAGTAGTTTTTTCCAATTCTGTGAAGAAAGTCACTGGTAGCTTAATGGGGTTGGCATTGAATCCATAAATTACCTTGGGCAGTATGGCCATTTTCATGATATTGTTTGTTCCAATCCATGAGTATGGAATGTTCTTCCATTTGTTTGTGTCCTCTTTTATTTCGTTGAGCAGTGGTTTGTAGTTCTCCTTGAAGAGGTCCTTCACATCCCTTGTAAGTTGGATTCCTAGGTATTTTATTCCCTGTGAAGCAATTGTGAATGGAAGTTCACTCACAATTTGGCTCTCTGCCTGTTATTGATGTATAAGAATGGTAGTGATTTTTTCACATTGATTTTGTATCCTGAGACTTTGCTGAAGTTGCTTATCAGCTTAAGGAGATTCTGGGCTGAGACGATGGGGTTTTCTAAATATACAATCATGTCATCTGCAACCAGGGATGATCTGACTTCCTCTTTTCCTAATTGAATACCCTTTATTTCTTTCTCCTGCCTGATTACCCTGGACAGAATTTCCAACACTATGTTGAACAGGAGTGGTGAGAGAGGGCATCCCTGTCTTGTGCCAGTTCTCAAGGGGAATGCTTACAGTTTTTGCCTATTCAGTATGATATTGGCTGTGATTTTGTCATAAATAGCTCTTATTATTTTGAGATATGTTCCATCAATACCGAATTTATTGAGCGTTTTTAGCATGAAGGGCTGTTGAATTTTGTCAAAGGCCTTTTCTGCATCTATTGAGATAATCATGTGGTTTTTGTCTTTGGTTCTGTTTATATGCTGGATTACATTTACTGATTTTTGTATGTTGAACCAGCCTTGCATCCCAGGGATGAAGCCCACTTGATCATGGTGGATAAGCTTTTTGATGTGCTGCTGGATTCAATTTGCCAGTATTTTACTGAAGATTTTTGCATCGATGTTCATCAGGAATATTGGTCTAAAATTCTCTTTTTTTGTTGTGTCTCTGGCAGGCTTTGGTATCAGGATGATGTTGGCCTCATAGAATGAATTAGGGAAGATTCTCTCTTTTTCTGTTGATTGGAATAATTTCAAAAAGAATGGTAGCAGCTCCTCCTTGTACCTCTGGTAGAATTTGCCTGTGAATCTGTCTGGTCCTGGACTTTTTTTGGTTGGTAGGCTATTAATTATTGCCTCAGTTTCAGAGCCTGTTATTGGTACACCAAAAGCAATGGCAACAAAAGCCAAAATTGACAAATGGTATCTAATTAAACTAAAGAACTTCTGCACAGCAAAAGAAACTACCATCAGAGTGAACAAGCAACCCACAGAATGGGAGAAAATGTTTGTAATCTACTCATCTGACAAAGGGCTAATATCCAGAACGTACAAGGAACTCAAACAAATTTACAAGAAAAAAAATAAACAATCCCATCAAAAAGTAGGCAAAGGATATGAACAGACACTTCTCAAAAGAAGACATTTATGCAGCCAACAGACACATGAAAATATGCTCATCATCACTAGCCATCAGAGAAATGCAAATCAAAACCACAATGAGATACCATCTCACACCAGTTAGAATGGCAATCATTACAAGTCAGGAAACAACAGGTGCTGGAGAGGATGTGGAGAAATAGAACACTTTTACACTGTTGGTAGAACTGTAAACTAGTTCAATCATTGTGGAAGACAGTGTGGCGATTCCTCAAGGATATCGAACTAGAAATACCATTTGACCCAGCCATCCCATTACTGGGCATATACCCAAAGGATTATAAATCATGTTGCTAAAAAGACACATGCACACATATGTTTATTGCGGCACTATTCACAACAAGCAAAGACTTGGAACCAACCCAAATGTCCACCAATGACAGACTGAATTAAGATAATGTGGCACATATACTCCACGGAATACTATGCAGCCATAAAAAAGATGAGTTCATGTCCTTTGTAGGGACACGGATGCAGCTGGAAATCATCATTCTCAGCAAACTATCGCAAGAACAGAAAATCAAACACCGCATGTTCTCACTCATAGGTGGGAATTGAACAATGAGAACACTTGGACACAGGAAGGGGAACATCACACATGGGGGCCTGTTGTGGGATTGGGGGACGGGGGAGGGATAGTATTCGGAGATATAATGTAAATGATGAGTTAATGGGTGCAGCACACCAACATGACACATGTATATTTATGTAACAAACCTGCACATTGTGCACTTGTACCGTAGAACATAAAGTATAATAAAAAAAATAAATAAATGAAAGACAGTCCATGTTAGATTAATAATATATTAAAAAGTCCTGTGTCATATATATATATAACTATAAATAAATTTATTTTAGATGTATCAAAAAAAAGAGAGAATTGTTAAATATCAATAAGCCCATAGAAGTGTAATAGTCTCACTGACTGTGTTAATCTGTTCTCACACTGCTATAACGACATACCTGGTACCGGGCAATTTATAAAGGAAAGAAGCTTAATTAACTCACAATTACCTAGAGCTGGGGAGGCCTCAAGAAACTTATAATCATGGCAGAAGCAGAAGAAAACATGTCCTTATTTACAAGGCAGCAGGAGAGATAAGAATGAGATGTGCAGAGTGAAGTGCGGTGAAGCCCTCATAAAACTATCACATCTCCTGAGAACTCACTCACTATTAGGAGAACAGCATGGAGGTAACTGCCCCCATGATTTAATTATCTCCCACTAGGTCCCTCTCAGGACATGTGGGGATTAAGGGAACTACAATTCAAGATGAGATTGGGGTGGGCACACAGTCAAACCATATCATTCTGTCCCTGGCCCCTCTCAAATCTCATGTCCTCACATTTCAAAACACAATCATGCCTCCCAAGAGTCTCTCAAAGTCTTAACTTATCTCAGCATTAACTCAAAAGTCCAAGTCCAAAGTCTCATGTGAGAAAAGGTACATCCCTTCCACCTATGAGCCTGTAAAATCAAAAGCAAAATAGTTACTTCATAGATATAAAGGGGGGGGGGCGGCATTGGGTAAATATACCCATTCCAAATGGGAAAAATTGGCAAAAAAAGGGGCTACAGGCCCCCAAAAGTCTAAAATTCAGCAGAAGAGATAAAGCTTAAAGCTCCAGTTGATCTCCTTTAACTCCATGTCTCACATCCAGGGTATGCTGATGCAAGATGTGGGCTTCCATGGTCTTGGGCAGCTCTGTCCCTGTGACTTTGCAGGGTACAGCCCCACCCCAAGCTGCCTTCATGGGCTGATGGTGATGCCTGCAGCTTTTCCAGCTGCATGGCCTTCTTCTCACAGCTCCATGAGGCAATGCCCCAGTGGGGACTCTGTGTAGGGGCTCCAACCCGAAATTTCCCTTTCATACTGCTCTAGCAGAGGTTCTCCATGAAGGCTCTGCCCTTGAATAAAACTTCTGCCTGGACATCCAGGTATTTCCATACATACTCTGAAATTTAGGCAGAGGTTTCCAAACCTCACTTCTTGACCTCTGTGCACCTGCAGGCTCAACACCATGTGGAAACTTCCAAGGCCTGGGGTTCGTACCCTCTGAAGCAACAGCCTGAGCTGAACTTTGGCCCCTTTTAGCCACAGCTAGAGCGAATGGGATGCGGGGTAACACCTCCCTAGGTTGTACACAGCAGTGGTGCCCTAGGGCCACCCAAGGAAACCATTTTTTCCTCCAAGGCCTCCTGGCCTGTGATGAGAGAGGCTGTTGAGAAGGTCTCTGACATGCCTTGGAGACATTTTCCCTGCTGTCTTCATGATTATCATTTGGCTCCTGGTTACTTATGCAAATTTCTGCAGTGGGCTTGAATTTCTCCCCCAGAAAATGGGTTTTTCTCTTATATTGCAATGTCAGGCTGCAAATTTTCCAAACTTTTATGCTCTGCTTCATCTTAAATGCTTTGTCATTTAGAAATTTCTTCTGCCAGTTACTTTAAATCATCTCTCTCAAGTTCAAAGTTCCACAGATCTCTAGGGCAGGGGCAAAATGCCGCCAGTCTCTTTGCATAGCAAGGGTGACCTTTGCTCTAGTTTCCAAGAAGTTCCTCATCTCCATCTGTGACCACCTCAGACTGGACTTCATTTTCCATACCACCTCAGCATTTTGGTCAAAGCCATTCAAAAAGTCTGTAGAAGTTCCAAACTTTCCAACATTTTTCTCTCTTATTCTGAGCCCTCCAAACTGTTCCCACCTCTGCCGGTTTCACTTCCACATTTTCGGGTATTTTTAGAGCAGTGCCCTACTCTACGATATCAGTAACCTGTATTAGTCTGCTTTCATGCTGCTAATAAAGACATACCCAAGACTGGGTAATTTACAAAAGAAAGAGGATTAATTGACCCACAGTTCAGCATGGCTGAGAAGGCCTCAGGAAACTTACAATCACAGCAGAGGGGGAAGCAATTCACAACCTTCTTCACATGGCGACAGGAGAGAGAAGTGCTGACCAAACGGGGAAAAGCCCCTTATAAAACCATTAGATCTCGTAAGAACTCACTCACTATCAAGAGAACAGCACCGAGGTAACTGCCCCCATGATTCAATAACTTCCCACCAGGTTCCTCCCATGACATATAGGAATTATGGGAATCACAATCCAAGATGAGATTTGGTGGGGACACAGGCAAACCATATCGTTAACTGTAATAAGAACTTATTTATAAAGTGCATTAAATTAGCATCATAGTTTGATTTTAATTAATGCAAAATGATAATTGGCAGTGATAATTACCAATATTATCATCTTCTAGGCATAAAGCCTAACAAATTCTATCTTCTTTATTTAACAATTAAATTTAAACAATATCTAAATTTAAGCTTATTTTCAAAATACCAATATTTAAAATTACTGATTCCACTTAATTTGGCTTCACTTAAAAATGTTTTCAAACATTTATTTATTTAGGGAAAGAAAAATAGCAGTTGAATGTTTCATTTATTAAAGTGAAATGAATAAAGTATAAAAAAGATGTTTAAAATTGCATTTTTATAAGTTTATGTCATAGAGAGAGTTAGCAATATGTTTTAAGGAATATCCTGATTTCCTTAAAAATATGTAATACATATGATATGGATGAGCAAGAATTTAGTTGAAAGCCAGAATTCTAAATATTATACTTGACTTTGCCACTACCTGGGTCTGCAAGTTCTAGCACACTGCTTATCTAACCCAGGCTTCAATTTTCTTATCTGGAAAATAAAGGAAGTGGACTGGCTCATATCCAAGAAACCTCCTGGCCAAAAAAAATCATCACTTAATGTCAGATTTCTCTAACTTAGAATTTTTTCATATGTAGCTTTGTTTAAAAACTCCTCCAAAATATACACTGAATATAACTGTAGCATCCCGAAACTGTCATACCAGTTTGTTTTACTGCTCTCTTGCACACTAATTCAGTTCCCTGAAAGAGTAGTGGCAGATATTAATGCCTCACAGCATTTAAATTTATTTTTGAGGGCATAATCTCATCTTGAGTTAAAAAAATTCTAAAAGGTCTGGACAAATTACTTGAATAAATATATATCCATTGGAATAATTTATGTGAACACCAAAATTTCCATAGTAAAATTTAAAACAAGCACATTTTTCATATTAAGTTGATGTGAAATGATGGGCCCTTATATTTAAGCTATGTGAAACCAACTGCCACTTGTGCTTAGAGGGTACTTAGATATTTGGGAGATATGAAAGATTCACAATTGTTTGCTTTGGGAAGCCCAGGTACCAAAGAGTTGTCGAATGATAAAACTATTCAGGCCAGGCGCAGTGGCTCACGCCTAGCACTTTAGGAGGACAAGGCAGGTGGATTGCCTGTGCTCAGGAGTTCGAGACCAGCCTGGGCAACATGGTGAAATCCTGTCTCTACTAAAATACCAAAAAATTAGTCAGGCATGGCGGTGTGTCCCAGTTACTTGGGAGGCTGAGGCAGGAGAATTGCTTGAATCCAGGAGGTAGAGTTTGCAGTGAGCCAAGATCACGCCACTACACAACAGCCTGGGCAACAAAGCGAGATTCCATCTCCAAAACAAACAAACAAAAAGAACAAAAACTATTCAAAAGCATGTAGTTTCTGCTCATGCAGGTTTTGAATTAAATTTTATGAGCCAGACTAAGAAAAAGTGTATAGTAAAGCAGAGAGTAGCAATAAGACCTGTCTAGAAACATCTAATAGATAACAGAATTGAATCAGAGCCAGAAGGTTCAGGGGAAAGTCATGAGAACACAGCTCAAGCAGTATTTTAAGCACTTGAAACTGAATTAAACCCATAAAATGCTTCACTGGGTCCTTACATATGACTGCAATTTGTCACATCACACTAAACACCACAAAGCCTTAAACACTTGTGCTGATTTTCAAAACAGAGGTCAATTTGAATGACCACAGCCAATGTAGCAAAAACTTCTGGAATTTCAGCCATGAGTTAAAAATGATTTGCACTTTTTTCTTTTGGAAGATTCTTTTAAAAAATCTGCAAACAATGAATATATAACAACAAACTAAATATGAGTATGTTAAATAAATATAAATAACAGTTACATATTAAAATAATAGTTTGTCTTTCAAATGATAATTATCATTATTAAACAAATATAACTTACTCATTCAACAAATATTTAGGCCGGGCGCGGTGGCTCAAGCCTGTAATCCCAGCACTTTGGGAGGCCGAGACGGGCGGATCACGAGGTCAGGAGATCGAGACCATCCTGGCTAACACAGTGAAACCCCGTCTCTACTAAAAACACAAAAAACTAGCCGGGCGAGTTGGCGGGCGCCTGTAGTCCCCGCTACTCGGGAGGCTGAGGCAGGAGAATGGCGTAAACCCGGGAGGCGGAGCTTGCAGTGAGCTGAGATCCGGCCACTGCACTCCAGCCCGGGCGACAGAGCAAGACTCCGTCTCAAAAAAAAAAAAAACAAAAAAAAACAAAAAAAAACAAAAACAAATATTTATTAAGCACCTATTATGTTGCAGGTCCTTTTCTAAGTGTTTCTGATAATCCCATTTTGAATAAGACTTAGGAAGTTCACTTTCTCTGGAAATCTGATAGCGATGGATAAGGTAAACAAACTCTATATACTCATATATTTTATGTAGAAGAATACAATTTTAGATAGGAATTTGTGTTAAGAAATCACAAAGAGGTGAGTTGATAGAGTGACACTGGGGAGAGGGCAATGGCAAACATAATACTGCTGGTCAGATAAGTCCTCTCTGAGAAGTTGACATTTTCTCTAAAATAATGAAAAAATGACCATGACATAAATGCCCCTCTCCCCCACCAAACCAAACCAAATAGCTGGCTGTAGAGTAGAAAATTCCAGGCAGAGAGAACTACAAGTGCAAAAGGCCAACATGGCAGAAAGGTTGGCATTGTTAAGGAAGCCTGATTGATTGGTTGGCATTGGCAGTATGCAGTAAATGTTTAGCAACTGCTTTCAAGAAACAGGCCAACTAGATTCAAAGCATTTACTGATTTCCATGGTGTAAATACTTCCACGTTGGCCAATTGCAATCTAACAAGGTGATGATATCAAATGCAGAACTGAGAGGAGACAAAGGGTGAGCTGGGGCCAGTGCATGACACTGGCTCAAAATAAAGGTGGCAGCTGGTGGTGGTGGAGGGGTTCAGATAAATTGACAGAGACCAGGTTATTTAATCCCAGGTAGTCAATGATAAGACATTTAAATTTTATTCTTAGAAATCATTGCAGGGTCTCTATGCAAGAGATGGGGTATGATGATCTAATTTATAGTTTTAAATGTTCATGTGTTACCTGTTGGAAAATGCACCATGCAGGAGAAAAGATAGGCAGTTAGCAAGCTATCATATTACCCCTAGCTTAGACTAAGGAGGTAGTATTGGAGGTAAAGAAAAGTGGATACATTTGGG
The DNA here is from genome assembly GCF_047675955.1 of Chlorocebus sabaeus. Classification (NCBI taxonomy): domain Eukaryota; kingdom Metazoa; phylum Chordata; class Mammalia; order Primates; family Cercopithecidae; genus Chlorocebus; species Chlorocebus sabaeus. The sequence goes on along the minus strand of NC_132910.1, from coordinate 76,408,075 downwards.
ACAATTTTGGACATTTTTTGAAGCTGAGTCTACTTGTTAATGAATTTGTTGGATATGGTGTACAGAGGAAGAGGAATGAATAATAATAACAAGGTGTGCCTTCAGCAATTGTGAAATGCTCTACAGAGCAATTTGTTTAAGGTAGGGAGGTGAATAGAAGTCAAAAGTGTTACTTTGGCCTTACTAAGCTTGAAATGTCTAGCAAACATGCTGACTGACATTAATAGTTAAAATAAGCAATTATTTTTATCTATTTGATCAACAAACTTTCATATAGATATTAGTATTTCCAATCATAGATACAAACATGAAGGAATAGGAAAGTTGTCAGAGGTCATATAGCTGGGAATGTCAGAGGTGGGATGTGAACTGGGGTTTAACTATAAAGTCTATGTATTTAACTCTAGGATATACTTCCATTTCTATCCGAATTCATTTTTTAAAGTATACTCTTCTAGTTTCCCTGATAATTTCCTGCTACTTACTCCATTTAAAACATTATTTTATTTATTGCATATATGAGAAAATAGTAAGGCAAACTCTTGTAAGAAAGGCTACTTAGGAATAGAATGCCTAACCCATATGAATGACATTATTGCTTTAGAGCAAATTCTCCTTTAAACCTTGTAGCAGTACCTGCATTACTATACCAGGTGGATGTGTTAGCCTCCTATGAGTTTCTACTTGGTACAGTAAATCTTTCTAGAAGAAATAACAATAAGTAATGCATAATGAAGGCTGAATATCCATACTTTCAGTTATACCTAAGCAACACGTCATCAGTAATGGAATTGTAGTCTGTTTAGCAATTTAATTATCTACAGGAAAAATGAGATATAATTATTATACTCTCTTCTGGTTTTGTAATTTAGTAATGTAACTTTTAGCACCATACACATGATAGTGTGGTTGTAGCTTATTGGAGTAGTAGACAGGAGTAGTTAGAGTTTCCAGATGTGCTACTTTGCAACCATGCAGTCAGTAAATAAAAATATGATGATAGTTTAAATGGTAATGTTTTCTCCCTGCCACATTGAAAGATTTAGTAGTTTGCATGATTAAAAAGCTGCCACTGCAATCCGTGCCATACTGATGAAATTGACCTATCTCTGGGCTAAGGTAATAGTTCAAAAAAAAATGCAAAGGAAAGGTGATTTGTGAGATAAAGAATTAAACTCTCAATTTTTTTTAAAAACCACACTTTGATATTTTCCATGTCCTTAGAACACTACAGATTTGAGAAAAACACTGCATCTGGGATCTAATAGTTGCCATATTTTTCTGAAATTTCTCATGTCATCTACGAGTTTGACTTTTGAATCAAAACAGTGAATATGTATTTTAAGTCCTCTGTCAAAGATCTCATTCTTGGAAAACAAGATTAAACTGTAGATTCTAAAACTGGATGTCTAAAACTCACATTCTCCTGAAAAAAGTGGTTATTCATATCAAGAGTATCCAAGGGAATTAATTTCAAGGTCACCCAGTTCAACTTTCCTTACAACTTCTGTTTTCTGTATCACTCACAACAAGTGAACTTCAGACATCTAATTGAGTATTTATCCACCAGTGGCCTCAGAAATGCCAGTCTATTTCAGAGCAACTTGAAAAACAGTGCTCATAGAGAGCTGTGCTTTGAAACAAGGTTTAATTAATGCTTTCATTTTTAGAGCTGCCAAAACAACATGACTTGGGATACTAATGTCACTGAAACTCATTTGTGCCTCCCATCATGGTCTTCAGCATCATTTTTAAAGCTTTGAGTGACAGGCTTCCACATATCCTAATGTTACTGATAATCTGATTGCTCACCCTCCACAACTTAGGATCCTCCATTACTCTATTGGGCAGAATCTTCACACATCTGATCTGCATATTTCTTATTTAACAGAAATTAGGGTTAGACTTCTGTTACTTATCTTTATACTAATAATTCCAAGTCCCGGTTTCCCCCTGATCCCGATTTTCCAGGCTGATGGCATCAGGAACTTACAGTTTGGCTCCCTGGAATCAGGACTTGGTTCTTAAGCAGCCTGCACACTTAGATCAATGCTTCACTGAACACTGAGCCACCTTCTAGTGAAAGCTCCTACTAACAGACTGACTCACCCATGTCTATCAGAAGAGAAGAAGTGGTTGGAACCATCTAAATGTTTCCAGAGCTAAAGTACTTTAAATGACTCCTGGCTCAGGAAGTAGAACATAAGGTCACATCCAGAGGTACTCAATTGGCTTATAGGGCAAGAATTCATTCTGTTTTATGGGAATACGGCTTAGGTGGCGATGACCTTTAGCCCTTGCCACTTATATATAAATGTCATAAAGTGAATTAGGTGCCATCAATAATATAGAGGCAATCAGAATTTCGAGCATTAGTAAAAGTGAACAAATATTTCATTTAATGGCAAACAGAAAATACTTCATACTCATATTATGAAGAAATTATTATTATTTTATTTATTTATTTATTTTGAGACGAGTTTTGTTCTTGTTGCCCAGGCTGGAGAACAGTGGCATGATCTCGGCTCACTGCAACCTCCACCTCCTGGGTTCAAGTGATTCTCCTGCTTCAGTCTCCTGAGTAACTGGGATTACAGGCATACACCACCAAGTCCAGCTAATGTTTGTATTTTTAGTAGTGATGGGTTTTCACCATGTTGGTCAGGCTGGTCTTAAACTCCTGACCTCAGGTAATCCATCCACCTCAGCCTCCCAAAGTGCTGGGGTTACAGGCATGTGCCACCGTGCCTGGCCTAGAAATTATTTACAAATGAACCAGGTTGTAATGGACTTACCTCCATCTATAGCTGTAATCATTAAGACAAACTGCTCTTTTGTTTCCCTATCCAGACTCTGTGTTACTCCAAGTTCTCCACTGGCTGAGAGAGTAAAAGCGTTGTCTTCATTACCACCAAACAGAACATATGAGAGTTTGCTGTTAGATCCTTGATCATCATCTCTTGCCACCACCTAGAGAATAGTACATATCATGATGTGAGTAAAACAAACAATGCATCTCATGAAATAAAATGCCTGCATTTAAAAAAACGAGGTAAAACCATGTTAAGAGATTCCAAAGATATATTTTAAGATTTTCAAGTAAAAAATAAAAATGGCACACTATAGTATGTATCATCCGAGTCTATTTGTGTAAAAATATGCATAAAGCTAATGCACAGCATTTTTGGAAGGCGTTATAAAAATTTTTAAGAACAGTTTCACCTAGGTAGTTAAATATATGAAGGAAAAGAGTAGAGTAATATTTGTAACAAGTTTTTTCAAACATTTCCATCATTTTATTTTTTACTATGTACAGATATTATCCTTGTGGAACAAAATTCAAAAACACAAATACATAAATGTGTGAAACATGAGTATACACAAAAGAAAGCTAGTAAAACACAATAGCTTCATCGATGAGGAAATTAAGAGGTTGTTAGGTATGATGTTTATAAACCTTTCCTTTTCAAAGTTTGCTATATCTGCAATTGAGCATTTCTGGTTGAGAATGAGGAGAGAACACAGGAAGCATAAACACTGTAGAAGAGGGAAGGTTTTCAAATAGATGTCTTATAATTAAGACAACATTTGCTTTATTTAAATATACTGACCTGAAGAATTGTTCTGGGTAGTGTCCGTAAATTCTCAGGGACATTTACAGAATACGGAGATAGCTCAAATACAGGAACAAAGTCATTAATATCCAGTAGAACAATGCTGACCGTGGAGGTATCAGTTCTCGGTGTGCTGCCTCGATCTGTTGCCTGAACAGTTAAATGGTAGGTAGGGGTCTTTTCTCTATCCAAAGGTTTAGCAACAGTGATGGCACCTGTGACAGAGTCTATCCGAAATTCCTGATTGGTATTACCATTAACAATGCCATAGCGAACCTGTCCATTTGTGCCTTCATCTCCATCTGCTGCAAACACTTGTATTATATCTGTTCCAGTAAGTGTGTTTTCATTAATCTCCACTTTATACAAAGTTTGTGCAAAGATGGGGTTGTTATCATTGATGTCAAGTACCATAACTATAACCTCTGTAGATGAAGAGAGAGATGGTTGACCTTTGTCTGTAGCCACCACTGTTAGAGTATAATTAGAAACCTCTTCTCTGTCCAGTTCTCCAGTGAGCCTCACTTCACCATCAATAGTCCCAATACTGAACTTGTTTCCCAAAGGGTTCAGCAGAGTGTACTCAATATAGCTGTTTGGGCCACTATCTGGGTCAGATGCTTGAGCTTTGAAAACAACAGTATCAATAGGTGTATTTTCTGGAATGTATGTCAATTTAGGGGAAAGAAATGTTGGTGGGTTATCATTTACATCCAACAAAATAATGGAGACTTGAGCAGTGCTTGTGAATCTGGAGGCTGGAATCTGTGGCAGGTCATGCACCTGAACAACCAAGTTGTAGAAGGACTGACTTTCCCGATCCAAAGCTTTTAGGACTTTGAGTACACCATTCTTGTCAACAGTAAACTGCCCAAGACTATCACCTGAAGCAATGCTATAAGCCAATTGAGAGTTGATGCCTGAAATTAAAGGGAAGAAAAAAAATATCTTAAACATATGATGATTGCAGAACAAGCTATGGCAAAACTTTTGGCAAGTATTTTGGCATGTTTGATATACCATGCACCCAAACACACTTTAGGAAATCCTGTGAGCAAATGATCTATATGCTGCTTGCTATTTACTAGGGTGTTGACATGTTAAATTACAAAAGTAAAGAGGAGAAAAATATTCCAGAGAGTGGATATTTTTCTGTATATTTATTTATTTCTATCACATAATTCTTGATTGTCCAACACTAACAGTGCCACACATTATACTGTTAGCCAAACATTTGTAACTTCAGTAATTTAGGGAGGTTGAACCAATTTTCAAGAAAGGGTAATAAAATATTCTGATGTATGGCATTAGTCATGAATGCTGTGAGTGTACTTTTACATTTCATGTCAAAATCAGTAAATACTTATTAATTTCTATTAAGCATCTAGCTAAGTAATGACCTTTAAGATAATAGTTATCTTTTAAATTTTATTAAACATATTTAATGTTTCAAAAAAGTATTTTTAAAGAAATTGTTAGCAGTAAAATTATACATAAAGCTTTCCAAATATAAATGTTCATGATATTATTGGACTGTATTTAGATACTGTTGATTTTTCTTAGGATCATGTGTCATTTTTTAGTTTAAAAATGGTTTCTAAATCTTCATTTCAGAAAATGCAGAAATTCTTATAACAAAAATGATGTGGAGCATATACATCATCTTATTGTTCTAGTAACGAAAGGTAAATAACAAATAAGCAGCGAAAACAGAAAGAAGTCAGTTTCTGCCTGAGTGGTGTTTTCTTCTCTGGCCTATAATTGTATGTGTGCATATAAATGACATGTACATTTTTGCATCTTATCCTAATGACATTGGAAAAATTATAGGATAGTATGATAAAAACATACTGTACATGTAGATAATCTATCTTTACTAAAGATGTATATTCTGGGACTAGCAAATATCTACTGACTAACGTGAATTACTTACAATTAGCTTCTACATTTCTAATGTTAATTTCAACTATCCAGGTTTCTGAATTCTGCCTATGAGAAGTGATGTTCATTTTTGGAAAAAGTCGTCTAGAACAATTTAATCACCCTTTTACTCTTTTCTTAAAAACAATTCTTTCTGATTATTCTATGAATACTTCAGTTAACTTTTGCCTTTTTTCGAACTTCATCAAGTTCTTTAAGAAGTTAAATTTAACCTGAGTATGAGATTGTTTTCTACTATGTAGAACTCATTGTTTTCAAAAACACCACAGTTATGTGTATTCTGTGACTTTACTGTCTCTAATATCCTTCACCTAATTTGAAACATAGGAAAAATATTTATGAATATAACTTTCAGGCAATGACTTATTAATAAAGATTTCTAGGATAAACAATGAGTAAATCATTGAAAAGGTAGTTTATTTTTCCCCCTCATTATGAGTTGTGGCTTTTAATCTTAAGACTACTCACAAGTGAACAAAGAGGTTATAAAGTTCAGAATACTTAGGAGTCTGAAAATCAGGAAAAATATGAATAAATAAAGCTAATAGGTGTCAGAGGTCAATTCATCCACAGGAAAGAAACAGAATTGTAGAATCTGACTAGAACAAGGTTAACAGCCTATTTCAACCCTTGTCTTAAACTTCCACAGGCTTCACAGGATAAAAATTTCCATTATCTTCATATATATATATATATAGAGAGAGAGCGCTTTTAGGACTTTCATTACAACATAAATATACATATATACATTATATTGTGTGTGTATATATTTACTCAAACATTATAACATACATATATTCAAGTATCTATATACACACACACACAATTTATTTTTAATTTTGCATATATGTGTGTTTCTATTAATGTCTACATACATAATTACTTTCAATTACTTTTTAAGAAAATTTTCTGCATTTCCTGTGAAAAAGTTCATCAGTAAATACTGAATCCCTATTCTTTTGGGGACATGATTATTATTGAGAAATGCAGTTATGAAAACACCTGAATGAAAATAAATACCAACAAGCAGAGATATAGAAGTTAATTCTAGAGAAGCATATAAAATCTTTCATATCTAAGATCAAAATACATTAAAAATACTGACATTTTACATGGCCTAACATTTCTACACAAATCAACAGGAATGGGAGCAATTAAATCAAGTATCTGAACAACCTTAGTCCATCATGTATGCTTCTTCCTTGAGTAAACAGCTAAATTGCAGAGGTAAAAAGAGAACATGATCCCAAAATTTTATAGCCTTGCTGTAAACAGTAGAACAGCCTCTTTTATAAATGCAAAAAGTTTGGTAGATGAATGGGTAAGGGAAGTAATAAATTTTAAACTAATTAAAAGTATAACAAAAGAAAAATTTGCTTTTATGTTCAAATACATAATGACAAATATATTAAGTAACAACATCAAAAATAAACTGAAGATAATTATTGTTGATGAAACTAAAAAATATAACAATTTTTACATAAAATATTGCCATATTATAGAAGAAGTAGTTCTCATCTCAGGAACTGAAAATTAATTGCTGCAATTACAGGTCATGGAATCTGTCTACATTTACTTTACTGTAAAGAAAATAACTTTTCATTTCTGAGATGTCTAAAAAGTGAATTTGGCCATACACACCACATCTAGAAAATACATGCAGACATAGCAAAACTCAAACTTCTCCCTGAATATTTGAAATATACTGAAAAATACTAAGCTTAAACCATTTTAATCTATTTTTGTGACAAATATCTGAATGATGAGACAGTAAACACATTATTTTAACGTTATTATTTTTACATTGTTTTGAATTCTAAACTTTATCCATAAGTGTTTCAATTTAAATTTAGTGGGCTTTAATGGCCCAACAGATCTTTAAACTTCAAACAGTCCATTGTGAACCATTTGTGTTCAATGTTCTCCAAGTCATTTAGTTACATGATTCTTCCTGGCAGTTTTATTGCATATGTATGGTTTTATGGTTTTGTCATATATACATACACACACACACTATATATAGATATGTACATATCTATATACAGTATTTCAGTCTCATGAATAATTTAGTTCTAAGAAGCACAGTACATAAAATATATATTATAAATATATAAAAAATATATAAATGCTAAAATATATTTTAAAAGTATAGGTGTATAGTTTCATGCTATAAAATGTGTACATTTACTCACAATCTATAAATGCCATCTTCTAATTTCTATAAAGAACTAATATTTGTCAACTTTTCACACAGCTGCAACACAAAGAAGTATTTTGAATAACATCCATCTTTATAAAGCAGTTTCAACAAGGTCATTGGATCACTGGAATATATGAATCTCAGTGGTGTGTATTGTACACCAATATTATATAGCTACATTTATTCAGCAAAAATTCCGATTGTATTATTAGCAAAACATTTTTATATGACTTTCCAATATTTAAAGTATAAAGAATTTATAGGATAATAAAATAACCATCAAAGCCAGAATATTTCCGTGATGCTTCAATTTAAATAGTTTTCCTCAATGTAATACCATATGCATGGTAGTCTTGAGGCTAACAGAGGTATTATCTTTCTGTGAAAACAGTAAAAGATCTGATTTATTTTTATGAAATCATCATGTAAGCTAAATTTTAAACTCTGAGAGAATCCATAGAAAGATAACAGTTTGTGAAATTTATTTTCATATAAAATGTCTTCATCTAAAAAGATGACAGTATTGCCTCATTGGAACCTTCTGATCAGAGATTGAGATTTATTTGTTAATTTGTTATTTAAAAAAATGTCTGACTAATATTGTCTGTGAAATACTTGACACTCTTTTGTGTAACTGAGCTGGAAAATTTTACAAACAAGCTTACCCTTGTACAGCCTTATCACTGTCCTTGAAATTCAGAAAGAATAGGAATTGTGTCGTATATTTTAGGTCAAGGTGCAGGAAATTACACTGATAAAATTATTCAAACTAAAACAATGAATAAATATTGCTTGAAACTTTTACTCAATGCAATTAAAGGAAAAATATCACAAAAACTGACTTAGAGTCAATGGTCAATGGATTTCTATGCTTACACGTGCATGGAATATTCCAGTAGGTTTTTGACAAGCAAAGTTCTTTTCTTTTTATTTTTAAATTTTTGGTATCTTCCCAGTTTCCCTATATTTTAAGTTATGATGGTAAATAAAACTTATTCCAGGAAACCATACAATTCTATGAAACAATGGGTTGTCTCTAATACATAACTAATAAATCACAAAGAAACATAGTGGAAAATTTTTCACTATAGAAAAGTTGAGCACAGTCACAGGACAAACAACTTAAGAATATATAATAAGCTTTGAAAATATTCTTATCTATGGAATAGGTAAACTAACTACTAAGAAGTTAGTTTTGGAGAAGTCAATCTCCAAAATAGAGATTAACCTCAATTATATATAGATGTCTAATTGGAGCCAATTCACAGACCTGGCATGAGGTACATGAAACAGTGTGTGCAGTGTTCTTAGGCCAGGACTGGGTACATGCAAAACACTTCACAGATGTCGGTTCTTGAGATTATTATCAACATCGTTAACATTAAAGTACTGTTACTAGCAATAGTAGTAGTAGTAGTATTAGTACTAGCATTACAGCTGCATCTATTTTAGATATATCTTTGTGTCCAATTTTAACTGCACTTGAACTAGAAGAAGAAACTTCAAAATGGTCTTACTCAATGAATTCTAAATAAAGTGTTTCTCATTTTACTTATTGAAACATATATAAAATACTGTGCTTTTGCTTCTCATATCGTTCCAAGTGCCATTTATAGACACTATGAAAAGGAAATTAAGTATAGAATAGAATGTTAAAATAGAATAGTATTTTGAGATTTCACAAATCATCCAAGTTAAAAGAATAAGGAAATTCTGAATTGAGATAGAAATGCCTGTCACTAGAGAACTATTTCCTCTTCAAAGTACTGTCCTTTGTTTTACATATTGACAAGACAATTTAGTTGCATCCAATGTAAGGGAAAACACAGTACTAATTTCCCAGACAATTCAGTTAAAGATTGCTAATCCATACAATGTTTTCTCTAATGCTGTATTATATAATGTGTGTACTTATAAAACAGGAATTATAAAATAGAAAAAAGGCCAAAGGAGTCAGCTATTAAAATAAAGTTTGCCAATTGCTTTTGCAATAAACACAAATCAAACATATGTGAAGTATAAATTTAATGCAAAATTTTAACTTGATCATTTAGCATAAATTAAACAGATCTGAGACTTTCTGTGTTAAAATGAAACCTGGTTAAAATATTATTAGCTGGGCTGGGTGCAGTGGCTTACGCCTGTAATTCCAGTGCTTTGCGAGGCTGAGGGAGGTGGGTCACCTGAGGTCAGGAGTTCGAGATCAGCCTGATCAAACTGGAGAAGCCCCGTCTCTACTAAAAATACAAACTTAGCCAGGCGTGGTGGTGCATGCCTGTAATCCTAGCTACTCAGGAGGCTGAGGCAGGAAAATCGCTTGAACCTGGAAGTTGGAGGTTGCAGTGAGCTGAGATTGCATCATTGCACTCCAGCCTGGGCAACAAGAGCGAAATTCCATCTCAAAAAAAAAAAAAAAATTGTTAGCTATTTGTCAGTCAAAAATATGAAACTTAAATTTTGCATTCGTAAGCATTTTTATTTAAGTCTTTGGTTTCATTTTTCAAGTTAAAATAATATATGTAAACTTAAATATTTTTATTTATCTAACAAAAATCTTCAAAAAAAGTGGCCTTATGACTTCTATATTACTAAATTGAAACACTACCCTACATTTGGGGGGAAAAATAAGATAAAGTTTATAAAACAATAAAAGGTATGTTTTCTGTTACAAATAATAATTTAACTGATAAAGTACTTAATTTTTAAAATCCTCTATAGTTCAGTTATAATTCTATTCCTCAACTTTGGAACTATATTCACAAAATGCATTTTTGTGATGGCTCAACACAATAAATAAATGTAATATAAATCTGATGACAGTTTATAGATATTTTTAAAATTATATTAAATAAAATACATACCATCATCTGCATCAGTAACATTAAACACAAGAACAGTAGATCCTACAGGTAGATTCTCCATTAAAGATGTGCTGTATGAATTCAAGCTGAAAATAGGTGGATTATCATTTACATCTAGAATATTGAAATAAACTCTGATGGCAGTAAATTGTCCCCCACCATCTTCTGCTCGAACAGTGAGGATATAATATTGCTGTACTTCATAATCTAATACTCGAGTCAAATTAAAGACCCCAGTAATGGGATTCAGGAAAAAGATGCCATCTTCATCATCTTCATTCACAATATATGTAATTTCTCCATTCACACCAGAGTCATCATCCGTGGCTAAAATGGCTGCTACCAAAGAACCTATCAAAAGAATAATAGCATAAAATCAAGGAAGCAAGAAGTATTACTAAGAGAACATACAGAAAGAGACCAAAAAATGTATTTGTACGGTAAAATATCTTAACTAGAGAACTGCTATGAAAATACGGTGAACATTACATTCTGCAGATTTATATTTTACCATTTCCCTATTTGAATAAAGTATGTGATATATCAGATATCCCGTGGACCTCAGGTTTCAGCATAAATTTCCTGAGGAATTATTAATACATCTGACATTACGTTTCCATCTAGCAGTACCTATCCATAAATATACTGATGAATTCAATAAATATTTAAGGTAGCATATTGCTAGTGCCAGGAACTGAGGATTCCAAAAAATATATAGACTTATGCCCTGATGCTACCACTCTAGAACTCATGTGGTCATTGCAATAACTAAGGCAAGAAATAAGTGTGATGGGATTTCCATAAAGGACATGCACAAAGGTATCTCGGGGAGTGAAGAAAAAAACCGCAGGTAGAAGGAATCCCCTATAGATGTTTAATTCCTTTGCCAAATGGAGTTTCAAAAATGTATGGCTTATCATGAATAATCATTCCAAATGTAATTCAGAATAAAATTTTAATTTTACATAAAAATTTCCAACAATGGGAATGAAGCATACACACACACACACCAGAAACATGGATATTGAGTACTCAGACTAAAAAAATCACAATATAATGTGTTCAAAGAAGCAAGATTATAATTAAAGATTCAGTTTCTCATAACACTTAATGGGCATTTGCTAATACCCAAGTCCTGTGTTAGCAAACTCAATGTACTTTCTAAATTATCCTTTACCTTAACTCTAACAGGAATTACTGTTTCCATTTACAGGATAAATAATTGAAACTAAGAGAAATGAATTAACTTGCCTTTGATCACACAGCTAGTGAGTGTTAGAATCAATATTCACTGTTTTTCATGTCTCTTTGTTGCTGTTCTTTTTATACATAGCAGCAAAATCACATTAGACATTTTTAAAGCAGAAAGAGCACCAAAACAGTGGTTGACAAAAAATTAATAATCCATGTCACAGATACTTTCAGACATATTTGGCTAACCTCATCCATTCTAAAAAAATTTAGCCATTTGCTTGGAAATTTTACCAAAGATCATTAATGAAAAGATCCAAAAATCCAGCACATATATTTTTGTAACTAGTAGTATACAGTAAAAACTAATCACTGACTAAGATCAGCCAAAACATAGTATGCAATTTTAGTCAAAGGCAATCCTTGCAAAATACACTTAAGAGACCCATCACCTACCAGGGATTGTGTCCTCTGGAATGTCAAAAGAGTACACAGGTCTGGAAAACTTGGGTGTATGGTCATTCACATCACTGACAGTGATATTAATTCTCATGTCCGAGGACTGAAGACCATCATCAGCACGAACTAGCAATGAATATTTGGAACGGCGTTCCCTGTCCAACCTCCTGGTTGCTATCAGATCTCCGGATTCTGGGTCAATGCGAAAACTATCATCAGCTCCACTAATGATAGTGTATGTGACGAGAGCATTTGCACCCTAAAAAAAGAAACCAAGCATCTGAACTATTGGAAGTAGAAAAGCATTGCTCCTTATATTTTCTTTTGAACACATATTTGACAAAGTAAGGCTTTTTGTCTTTAAGTTGATATGATATTATAAGACTTAAACAGGTAATGAGAGATAAACTCAACTAAGGCGGTAAAAGCTTTGTATGCCCCAGATTACAAACCATTGCTGAAAGAAATCAACACAGAATGGAATACAAAGAAATATAAACAAATGGAAAGACATCCCAAGTTCATGCATTGGAAGACTTAATATTGTTAAAATGTCCATGTTATCTATGTAATTTACAAATTCAATGCAAATTATATCAAAATGCTAATGGCATTTTTAATAGAAATAGGTAAAAGCACATTGAAAATTCATATGAAACCACAAAAGAACCTAAATAGCGAAAACAATCTTGAGAAAGATAAACAAAGTTAGAGGTATCGTGCTTCCTGATTTTAAAATACACTACAAAGTTACAGTAATGAATAAAGTATGGCGCTGGCATAAAGACACACATATAGACAAATGGAACAGAATAGAAAGCCTACAAATATATCCATGCATGATAGTCAATTGATATTCCATAAGGGTGCCAAGGATGTATAATGGGGAAAGGATAGTCACTTCAATAAGTATTGTTGGGAAAACTGGACATCTATATGCAAAAGAATGAAAATATACATTATACACAAATATCAATTCAAAATGGATTAAAGAGTTAAAATTAAGGCCTGAAACTATAGAACTCCTAGAAGAAGCCTGGGCAATTATATCATGTATGTGATCCCCAAAACAAGCAACATAAGCAAAAGCAGACAAGTGAAAGTGTATCAAACTGAAGTTTCTCTACAGTAAACAGTCAAGAAAATGAAAAGGTAATCTATGGGATGTGAGAAAATATTTGCAAACTGTATATCTGATAAATGATTAATTTTCAAAATATATAAGTAAGTCCTACAACACAATAGCTATAAGTTTGGTAATCCAATCAAAAAATGGCTAAGGTCTTATATAGGTGTTTCTTTATAAAGAATACATAAAAATTGCCAATGAGTACATAAAAAAATACTCAATGTCACTAATCATCAGGGAAATGCAAATCAAAACCACAAAGAGAAATCACCTCACACCTGTTGGAACTGCTATCATAACAAATAAACCAAAACAAGTGTTGGTGAAGATGTGGAGAAATTGGAACCCTTGTACACTATTGGTGGGAATGCAAAATGTTGCAGCTGTTGTGGAAAACAGTATGGAAGTCCTCAAAAAAAAATAACAAATAGAATCACTGTATGATCCAGCAATCCTTTTTTCACAATGGTCATGATTCGGAAACAAACTAAATAGCCATTAACAAATGAATGGATTTAAAAAAGTGATATAAGTTTAGCATCCCTAATAAAAAAAAATCCAAAATCCAAAAGCCCAGAATCCAAACATTTCCAAGTGCCAATATGATGTTCAAAAGAAATGCTTGTTGGAACATTTCAGATTTTGACATTTCAGATTACGGATTCTAAATCAGCATGTATAATGCAACTTCCAAAATAAAAAAAAAAAAAAAAAAAAGGAATTTGAGACACTTCTGGTCCCAAGTATTTCAGATAAGAAACACTCAACCTGTATATACATAAAAGGGAATATTATTCGGCTCAAAAAAGAAGGAAATCCTGCCACATGTGACTACATGGATGAGCCTTAAGGATATTACACTAGATAGTCACAGAAAGACAAATACTGCATGATATATATTTATAGATATGATGTATCTAAAATAGTCAAACACATAGAAGCAAGGAGTAGAATGGTGGTTTCCCAGGGCAGACAGTAGGGAGAAATCACTAGTTTATAAGCCATGGATATACATCTTAACTTATGCAAGAGGAATAATGTCTAGATCTACTGTACAACATTGTGCCTATAGTTAACAATACTGTATTGTACATTTAGAAATCTTTTAAAAGGGCAGATCTCACATTAATGTTCTTATCACAATAAAATAAAAATAAAAGCATATCAAATGAATATAATATTTTGCAGTCTTTCACTATTCATGTGCCTGGCTTACTCACTGCTGAACAGTGTGTTAGAGTGGACAATTTTAATGTAGAACGAAAAAAGAAAGTCAAGTTAAAATGTTAGAGTATCAGTATATTTTTGAGAACCCCAAATGTAACACAACTTTGCCTCAATTCTACAGCCAAGGAACCCCGATATTGTTTTAATTGGAAGCAGTCTTTTAAGGATATTGATACTGCAGTATGGACTAGTGTAGGGAGAGGCCAGAGAAGGCAGTGTGTGAATACAGTTTGGGCCCAAGAGATTGAGGCTTCACTTCCCCCAAGTTGGTGAAACTGTTCTGTAAAATGAAAATCCCTGTTCTGTAAAATGAAAACAGGGGTGACTTCCTATGTACTCTCAGGTCTTTGAGCTGTGACCCTCAAAATTCTGAACTAGAGATGGCAGAGAGAAAAATAGAATATTCATGGTGTTTGCTAGATGCTAAATGCCACTTTGAGCACATCAATTCCAGGGCACTAATCAATTTAATTGTTAAAGGCAAACTAACAAGGTAAGCACTATTAGAATGCCCATTTTAAAAGAAATTAAGGGATTGGAATCCTGGCCATCTTGCTCCAGAACTTACTCTGAATCACGATTAACTCAGCATAATACATGGGACAAATTAGTAAAATTTGACAGATTATTGAAAATAGAAATAATGCTAATAGCTCTCTCATTTGCTCAACATTTCCATATATATTCTCACTTTTTTAACAACACCATATGCAAAGTAAAAGCAAAAAAGAAAAAAAAAAGTCTTTTTAAATTTCAAGTTACTTTGGGAATTAAGAGAGTACTCTTACTGAGGACATTTCAAGAATAGGACCTGCTTTGATGCAGGATAAATATGAAGTTAAATTTTATTTGCAGTGTATTTAGGGATTAAAGGATAGCTTCATAGAAATGGTGAGCTGGCAATTAGAGATTTTAGAATGAGGTTTAAGAAAAATATCTGAAGGTCATTTTATGTGGGTGTCAGTTGAACCCACAAGAGTAGTTCAGAAATTAAATTAGAAGAGATAGAGATAGGAACACCCTTATTAGGACTGAATAAGGATGGTGAAGGAATGGGAAGAAATAAGAGAAGCAAGGATCAGCAGAGGAAGAAGGAAGAGAGATATTTCTTAATTCTGTATATTACAATCAAAATACTAAGTTAAATTATACCCCGTGCTGATTGAGATAGGATGCCCTGGGGCCATACTTTTTGGGGTTGAAACTGTGCTCCATTTATTAGTCATGTGGCATTGGACCACATACTTAACCTCTCCAAGCCCATGTTTCCTCATCTGTACACTGGGATGATAATATTACCTGCCAAAAAGGATTGTTTTAGAGGTTAATTTAGTTAATATATATTTTAAAAACCTAAAAACCTAGAACCAACCTTGACAAATAGTAAGCACAGGATAAGGATAGTCATTTTATTCTTATTCTTACTATTTTCTTATAAGAGAAACATGATGGCTTAAATGTATTTGATGACTTAGACTTCTGCAAACAAATAATTGGAATCAAAATATAACTAGAGTTGCTATATATCCATGGGAAACTATGGTATTGGATTTCCTATTATATGTTATTATTGACCTTGACACTGAGGTGTAAGTAGTGCTGGAATTGTTGACTTCAAAAATGACTCTTTAATTTGATATACTTACCTAAAACAAATATACCATTTATTATAATTAACCTCTAAGAATGTATTTATTAAAATATTAAGACTCAGAGCTCTCAGGGAGAATATTAGGAAGAAGGTAAGTTTGGAGCGTATAGGCATGTAAAGCTGACACACTGGGGGATTATGGCATCCACAGTTTCCACACATCTTTTTTCCATCATAGCTTACATACATTTTTTCCTTCATGATCAAACATATAAGGAGATGATTTCTTTTTTCCTTTTTTTTTTTTGATCTCACTCTATCGCCCAGACTGGAGGGCAGTGGCACGATCTTGGCTCACTGCAAGCGCCGCCTCCTTGGTTCACGCCATTCAAGGAGATGATATCTAACAGTCTAAAGCAAAAATATTCCCTCTATACTTAGTGTTAGTTTGTACTGCATTCTTCAGGCCAGTCTTAACATTTAGTAAAATGAATGCCTCAAAGCATATTTAAATTTAATAATGGACAGCTGAGTCTAAGACATTACCCACATTTACCTTGTATATTCAGGTGTATGTTGACTACCTAACATATTTATTGTAATTTTCTGGTTTAACAAAAACATTCCATAAGAATGCGAGACTTCTAATCTGACCACAATCTGTACTATTTATTCTGTTTCACGAGGAATTCCATTATTTTAGTAAAGTGGGTGAGGTATGGAAGTAGCTACATTCAATTCTGACCCATGAAAATAGTAAGTACTTGGAAATGAAGGTAAAGCAAAGAAACAAAAACCTATTTAATGCTATTACAAAAATGGTTTGATATTTAGAAATTCCCTGTCTACAAAATGGCTGTAATAAATAATAATATTCTTAAAATTGTAATAATTTTTCTGAAAAGAAGTAAACACACCGGACTGTGTTGATAAAAAAACAATCTTTTTCATATTCAAAATCAGCTGATGTGGTGAATTCATAATACTAGTGAATGTCTGAAAATGTCTGGCCAAGAGTAATGATTTAATTAGGTCTTTTGAAAAGTCTATTTACTTAATATTCAAAATATGCCATATCAGCAACAAAACAAGAAACAAATTATCATGTTCCAGCTGCAGTACAGTGGAAATAATGCTGGTTAAAAATATTCTGCTCTCCTGACGAACCACAGACACAAAAGCACATGGAAGGAATTCTAAAAGTAAACAGCCATAAATTTCAAATACATATTAGAATCTTAAATAGTATTTTCAAAAACATATATGGTACTACGGAGCAAAGTTTGATTTTCCTGGCCCATTACTAGCATAATTCTGTTCGTAAAAGAGAACAAGAGACAAACAGAGTCGTGTGCTTCTGAAACATGTAAATCTTGATCCAACACGTTTCAAATGGTATCTAAATTAAGTTCAACATGTAAATGTTGTTTTATAAAATTGTAATTCCTTTACCCAGGCTTTATTCTACAGTGCCCTACAAGAATTCCTATAGCATACTAACACTTATATGTTAGGTAAAGTAATTAATGAAAAGTATGTAAATAATTTTTAAAAGTCTACACAATTGGCTGACAACCTACATAATCTTGAGTCTTACTCAAACTAGATGAAGAGAGAAAACAGAGCCAGGATTTGAAAAGAGAGAAAATATTTTAAATATTTTCTCCAAATTCCGCTAAGAGGTAAGGGGCTGAGAACAAAGTAGAAAATAGAACAAAAAGTTTGTCTAAAAGCATTAATATTTATTATAAGCAACTAAAAGCAACAACAAAAAGAAAACGGCCCAAAATTCTAAATGACACATGCAGCCATTCTACTTAACATGGAACCAAAGACATGTGAGCTCCTCATGTCAAGAGTTATAGTCAGTCAGTAGTTATTAAAACATTATTAAATTGTTTAAAGGAAAATGCATTTAAGAAGGAACACAGCTTTGTGAGCTTTTTCTTTAAAAAACAACAGTTGTAGTTTTACTAAAATGCCCCCCTTTCCTTTCATGTTGTAGGTGCACCTAGTTACTCCCTTCCATACTTTCTGCCTTTCTACACTCACACACAAACAAATCTAGTTACAAGAATGTGGTGATGTTTATGCCTTCAGGCACAGTCACACCTCATACATATTGTCAGCATCCCTCTCTACCCCTGAATTGCTAACAGCCTTTCCTCCATTTCTCTTGTTTATTCCAACGGTATAGCCTCACACTTTTCTGGCCCGAATTTCCCACTCTGTCTCATCTCAAAAGTACTTCTTATATATCCTAGCTATCATCACTTTACATTCTGTATTTTTCTTAACTATGTCTAAGTGATAACACCTGCATGATTACTTACATTTTTTTTTTTAAACTTAAAAAGCAAAGCTAAGTAGAAATAAAATAAAAATTCACAAAAGCAAGTGTTGGTCTAAATACCTAGAGATATAAGGACCTTCCTAGGCTTCCTCTAGTCTCATCATAAATGTAAACATAGCTTAAAAGATGAACTTGAAGGCAATGCAAGTGTGTGCACACATAAACAAACACACACACGGAAGTCAGATGGAGAAAAATAAGAATGCTGGCAGTATTGCATTTATACTAATAACTTATTTGAAATGTTCTTAAAGAGAAAATATTGGTAGGGAAATAAAATTATAACAGTATCAAGAGAATAGTATTAAAAGGGTTGAATGTTGGAATCTCTGAAATAACAATTTCTTAAGAGAGCAGTATGATGATTAAAACAACTAAATTTCCAAATACAATTTTACCTGTTATTCCTGTAACTCCTATTGAATAATCCCACTCTAATTAAAATATTCCATGGAGTAAATAGCCATCCCATTTGAATATCTATTATAATTAACATGATTATTACTTTATTATTTTAAAGTTATTAGAATAAATCACTTCAAATAAATGAGTTTTATTTGCTCTGTTCCTGGAGAGAGTATAACCAACAAAACAGCCATTACAATTTCAATTATTTGATGTCAATTGTCTTCTGCCAATTGCACGAGTTTTTTTGTTATTGCTGCTATTTTCAAATGAGAGTTAATGAAATTTTATGAATTGAAAAATCAAAATGTATATTATCAATGATAAACTTTAAGAGAATGAAATAGTTACTGAATTATGGCTAATGACATCACATATCTATGAATAATAGAAATATTAAGTCAGACAACTCTTTCAAAGCTAGCTAAATCTGAAATAAGTGTGAACTTCACATTGTAAAATTGAGTAGAATGTACTAAATATAAAACATCATACCTTTTCTAATAGCAAATTGCAATTACCTAAATGTCTATGCTTTATTTTGTTCATCTGTAATAGTTGGATTTTGGCAAATTTTATAAATGACTAAGTCATTACATTTCTGTATTGGCAGTTAAAATTATTCTATTATTTATTTATTTACATTTTTAAGGTCACAGAAATACATTTATAAAGTGCTTATTTGTATGCCAAGAATCAAGTTTCTGATATTTCTGAGTTTAGATGAGAAGAAGAAAATTAAATTCTCTGTTCTGTGTTGGGCTTGGCTTAAGGGGAAAGAGGTAAGGAGATACTGGTGTCTGGAAAGTTATTCCTCTTTCCTAAACTCCAGAACATTAATTAAACTCCTTACCCAGTAAGAAGACAACAAGCTATGGAGTTTTTTCGTGAGAAAAAATGTAAATCACACATTATATGTTTCCATGCCATTTGAAACATAATTACATAGCTGAACTTAATATATAAATATAGAAAATAGTAATCTAAACTTTAAAATTCTGTAATTTTACGTCATTTGCTTTTAACAATTACAAATAAAATAAAAATCAAACCTTAGCTGCTATAAGATAGCAAAGGGGAATAATAAAGGCATAAAATAGAGATACATCTTTAGATATTTTTATTATTAAAGAAAAAAATAATTTGGCTAGGAAACCTAAAGTACAAGCAGCAAGTAAGTGAGTTGTGGATTGCTGATCAGAGGAAAATTACCTCTTGATAGTAATCTCTTTTTTAACATTTTTATGTTACATTTCAAGAAGTAATGTTCTTTGGAAAGGAGCACACATGCTTAACCTTAATTATTGGGCAATAAAAGTAGTCAACATATCCTAGAAATTTGATAAATCACTGCACTACTAAGTTTCCCAAATTCAGAGACACGCTCGAGCTACCTCATCAGCATCCATGGCTGTCAGCTGCATAATCTTAGAGCCATCGCCAATGTTCTCCTCTACAGTGAGATCCAGCATGTCGGTTGGAAATACTGGTGGATTGTCATTGATATCCTGAAGTGTTATTTCTACCTACAAAGAAAAAGGAAACAATGTGTGAATGACTCCCACGTGTCCGCAAAATACCAATTAAAGTGACTGCCAGGAATCCATGCAATTAAGACTGCCGAAATGAATCAGAACCTTTGCATCAAACATCCAAACAACAGAAACTACTCCTAGGAAAAAACTGTGAAATCTTTACAGGAAAACATAAAGTCGAAATAAAAATCATCTGTCTTGTTGATAAGTAACTGATTTTAAATAGTGGCCATGGAGTTTATACTACAAAAGGTCCACTGGTTAACTGCCATTTTAATTCCAGGATTTGCACATCACTATGGAACTGCCAAGGCTCAGCACTGTCTGTCATTCAACGATTAAATACTGTCTCACACACAGAGGAGGTGGTGTAAAATTTCTTGCCGAAATGTTTACATATTGGCAACTAATGTCTGGGGGAAATAAAGAAGTTCACATGTTGTTTAAGAATCACTCAGAATTTCCCCCTTTAAAGTCTATCCTCATCCTTTAGGGGAAGAAAAATACATCTTTTCTTTGTATTTCCACTCATATCAGCACTTTCTATTTGCAACTAAAGCTAAGCCATCATTTCTTTCAGGTGTCGTGTCGATATAGGTTGCAAATATTAACAGCTTTGTTTAAAAGACTCTAGCCAGAGTTATTTGTTTCCTCACCTAAGAAAAAATGTTTAGAAGAAAGGATCTGTGAAGTCTAAAATAATAACTTCAAACTCTATATTTTCTCTTTTGAGTTAGGTGCTAATAGCTCAAGTTCTGGTAAGAAAAGGGGAAAGACAGCTGCTAATAAAACTGAAGTCTTCCCAGTTGGATAACAAAATTAAGTCATGGAGAAAAACTCACCCATCCATTTAGCTAGGATATAACCAGGGCATGTTTTTCATAGGATAAAGTGTCATCTTTTATAGTTATGCTATAAAAACTCCATCAGTGATGAGTGATGAGGATGAATCTGAAGGAAGTGGGGAGAGCAAAATAATTCTGATTTCTCCTTTCCCAGGAAGAATGGAAGCTATGGGAAAGGGAGAGGCAGTAAGTAGGACTGTCATCATTCTCTGAAAAGGAATGAATGGGAAATATACGAGAGCTAGACAAATAAATAAATAAGCAATTGATAAAAATAGAAAACCCCAGAAAACAATATATAAAATTAAGTACTAAATAATTGTTATACCTCTAGTTCCACCTTTTAGTAGAAGAGTGGATCATAAAACAAATGGCTCAAATGAGTCCAGAGAATGGTGAAGACAGGCAAGTCTCAGCAGTTAGAAATCTGACACTTGTGATTTTGGCTAGCAACAATTGTGGACACCATTTCCTTTAAGGAAATACCCACAGTGACTACAACTGCAGCCTATAAGATGCATTTCCAACTTCCTTGCAGGGATGTAAATATCATGGGTTTTAGAATCAGAGAGACCAGACTTCAAATTCCTGTCTGACACTTATTAGCTGGATGAACTCGGGTACTTAATTTCTCTTAGCCTCAGTACATCCTTTTAAAATTAGTATAATAATAAGTGTCCTAGAGTATTTTATGAAGACTAAACCTTGATGATATAGGTAAAGAAAATGCTTAACACAGTTTCTGGAACAGAGTGAAGTATTCTATAAAATATCAAGATCTTAGTTTTCAAGCTATTAGGACAGATCTGGAAGCTTCTTAGAACCAGAAAAAGGCTTTGAGAAAAGGTATTTTAGAAATCAGAATTCTAGTCTCACATACAGTTTCAACTGGTACACACTGAATGTACATTGGGTTTTCATGTGGGAAGAGCTTTGAAATACACACATATACATACACATATATATACACACACACATGTATATACATATATATAATTAATGTTCTTCAGGAATTACTAAATATCTTCATTTTATACATGTACATTTTTGTATATATATGCAGAGTCCTTAAAACTAGAAAAACTGACAAATAAAAGGTAACTGAATGCCTCATAATTCAACTCTGAACTTTTAGATTCGCAGAATTTTAAAAAATTCTAAATTGTCTTTCATCCGTAATCTTATGACTTTATTGGGAAAGCAACAAGCCACTCTTGTGCGTGCTTGGGGGGTGTGTGTGTGTGTGTGTGTGTGTGTGTGTGTGCATGCTTGCGTGTGCATGTGTGATTTTGTAAATGTCTTTGTGAAAAAACGTACGTGTTTGTGTAACTATGTGTGTGTGTGTGTGTAAATGTGTGCTTGTAAGTGTCTATGTGCAGAGAAGAACATTAAATTGAGAGTAAGGAGGGTCTAGATTGACACCAATTAAATATGACCATCAAAGGCACATCAGGAAACAGAGTTACACACTAGAAACAAGTTGTGTGTACCTAAAAGATGTCTCATTGTAACTGGTGGGTCCATGAATTTAGCAAGCCCATTCTATATTTTAATAGTTTTAATAAAATAACTAATAAACATACCTGACATTGTTTTAGGTTACATGTGTGTGTACATACATACACACCTACACACACATATATACATCTAAAAACCTCAGCAGAGCCCTATGACCTAAGAACTAATTATCTCCCATTTGAGAGATGAGTTAATGAAAGTCCAGTGGTAAGGAACTACCTAGTGTTACAGAGCTAATCAGTCAGTAAGTTTTCTTTACTGCTATGCACACCTGTCGCTCTCGTGTGTGTGTTCGAAAAACATAATTAATCATGTTTTTAAAATATATGCTACAGCTATACAAATATATTTTCATAAATGTGTATTTCATTCACATCTGGATCACTTACATAAGAACGAACTAGCTATATGATCATGGGTAAGCTAATTAATCTCTCTCTGTCAAATTTTTTTTTAAAAACTAGACTAGGTGATCACTACATAATGCTCTAGAAGTCTTTGATCCCATATGCACTGTGAGATTTTGGTCATTTCAGATACGGAAAAGTCTTTCTTTTTGCTTTAGTAGAGATAGTAAATTTAATTAAATATATTGAGTTCAAAACTACACCTTTTTGAATGAATCTATATAGACCAGTCGTATATACAGATCTAGACCATTTCATCATCAGTTTATATTTTTTGTAAGAATTCCATAGGTCATTTATTAAATAAAGCAGGCTATCCTCTTTCCCAAAATTAGTGTCATCTTGCCATTCTAAAAGTGAATAACGGCCGGGCACTGTGGCTCATGCCTGTAATCCCAACACTTTGGGAGGCCTAGGCAGGGGAATCACCTGAGGTCAGGACCAGCCTGAGTTCAAGACCAGCCTGGCCAACATGGCAAAACCCCATCACTACTGAACATACAAAATTTAGCCAGGCGTAGTGGCGGGCGCCTGTAGTCCCAGCTACTCAGGAGGCTGAGACAGGAGAATCGCTTGAACCCGGGAGGCAGAGGTTGCAGTGAACCGAGATGGCGCCACTGCACTCCAGTCTCAGCTGCAGAGTGAGACTCTGTCTCACAAAAGAATAAAAAAAGAAAAGTGAATAACCTCATATTCCATTTCTTGAAAATCTAGATATTTTTCCTTAATTGCCCATTCCCTTTTCTCTACTCCACAGTTCCTTAGATATAACTGAAAAGCTTTCAGCATGGCTTGGCAAAGTTCTCTCATTAGCCTGGGGTTTTAATTATCCAGGAGAGAAGATGTGAACTCATTAGCATAGATAAGTGTTATCCTGCCATTTCTTCACTTACCAGATCCTTAGTGCCATGGTTCTATCTACCAAGAATTGCAAGATTCTGAACCCATTTACATGTGATGTGGTCACTAAATATAACATTTATTCATTGAATATTTTAGAATCTGTCACATAACAAGTATGTGTTAGTCACCAAAATATACAAAAGAAAATAAGACATGTCACCATTCCTTGTAGAAAATAGGTGATGTACTTTAATAGCAATATTTACAAATGCAAGCAGTCATCCCTGGGAAAATATACTGTTGACATCTTGATTCCAGAAGTTTGTCTTCCACACTATCAATATTATTTAAATTACCTTACTTCTTGCCATTGGCTGTTACTATTTCTCTTGATGATTCTAAATCCTAACATGTGCTTAGTTCACTCTGAGATCTGACATCAACCATTACTATACCTTCTTTAGATTAAGGTTTGGTGTGATTTATTTTAAAATGTTATATAAAACACAAGAATTGAACATGAGAAGTTTAAAGAAAATATCAGGAAGCAATAACTACATTTTTATAATTCTTAAAACCGTTTTATTTCTATACAATTTAGATCACTTTAAATAACGTAGACAGTGGTTATTAGTGGTTTAGCTTAAAATTCCAAGATCTTAAAATAGTCTACAATATTATTTCTAAACTAAAAAAGCATATGTTGTAAAAATTAAAGGACAAACCAAATATCACTACATAATTATGCTTTCAGTGTCAGCATTGCCCCTCCTAGTGTTTTACATTTATCTTTGCATTTGTTTAGACTGGAGGCAAAATAATTTCATTCAAATAAACATTTTGCAAAAACACAAATCACATTTCAAACTCAGAAGTTTCTCTTCATGAGTGGCTACATTTTGAATAAAAACAAAACAAAATCTGGCAATAGCTTTTATAATTGAAGTTCATAACAACTTAAGGTATCAATTCTGAAAGTTCGTAAAAACTGACCTTTAAAGACGAAAGACTCATGACCCTGTTAAGATAAGGCCCTTTCACGTTTCATGCATGCCTACCAAATGTTGACCTTTGTGCTTAGATATTTGGTCCTTTAAAAATGTGTGTGGTTTCACCTGCTACAATTAGAAGAAATGTACTTAGTAGCTCTGTGTTTGACGTGCAATAAATACCTCAGCTGCAGCTAATGGTTGAGCCACAGGTATCATCCACTGCCACTACCGTCGTTACCATTTAGGTAGCTTCACAAGAATGACTTTCTTGACTGAGTCACCTGAGCCCTGAGCACTGAAACTCTGGTAAATGAAATAATTTTATTTAGAGACAAACACATGACTGAGATTAAAGGAGCTAATAACCAATTAGTTCACAAATGGTCTGTCTTTTGGTAATTTAAAATTTCTAATTTTAAATTAGAAATATACCTTTAAATATTGTTACCAAATTACTTTATGCTGAAGGAATAAAATCCCTGGTATTCAGCTTGCTGAAGAGTCAAGTGGATATTTTAAAACTAAAAAATATTTCTGTGGGAATAGTGCATAAAATAATATAATATTTTTACCTTTCATTTTTTCTGTAATATGCAGTCTATCATTTTATTTTGCTCTACATTAAGAATGATATTATACATGGGGATTAATTTTTTTAAATGTTTAGGCATACAATTACATAACTAAGGAGCAATCATTACCTAACAATAGCTAATATCAAACCATTATATATTTGTGGATCTAACTATAAAACATGCTATTTCTCTGATTTAAATTGATATTATGAAAGTAGAAGATTATATTCAAGTTAAAGGAAATGACTGAAATAGCAAAGTCCATCATGAGTGTATTCCCCAGTTAATAAACTGATAATTGCATGGTGGTTACCACCTCAACCACAATTCTAAACATATTATTAAACGCATATCCTCTCTGCAACTTAAATCAAATGGTTCTTAATGAATGGGATGAAAAAATCTAAACATATTTTAATTCACAACCTTCCTGCAATCTACATGAAATGGTTCTCAAATAAAGAAGAAAAACAATCTTTTGTTTTCTTTTGGGAGACTGTAGCATTTGTAGTACAGTGAAAGTTCAGAAATTCATTCATTTGCAAGTCAACATATTAATACTTTTTGTAGGAATCTTAAATACCATCAAGTCCATTTCCGTTCTATTTCCGTTATTTTAGAGAGTCAAAATTAAGGCACTGAAATGTCAAGTGATTTATCTAAGAAAAACAATGTTAGGTTTCCTACTCCAGGGCACTGATTTTTCCAGAGTTGTGGAGCAAGCCAGGGCTGTGGAGCAAGTTGAATCATGTGCCTAAGACACAATGCCTCTGATCTTTGCACAGAGAGAATGATCTTTCATATAGATACACATTTGATGTCAACAAGAAAATAATTTCTGATGAAAATAATATTTGATGGGCTACTTTAAAAAACATTTTATTCACTTCTTGCCTATTTTTAGGTTCTTTTATATTTATATTAAGATAAAATAATCTGTGAGAGTTTGTCTTATCAATGCCACTGGAAAACTATTAGACATTCAGCAGGAAGACAATAGGTATGTATTACAAATAAAGAAACTATAGTTAAATTCTCTGTAAATATCAGTGAAAGTGATTGCTATTAAAATGTATACAAAAAGCTGTTTCTTTTTCTTAAAAGTTGCAACATATAAATACTCATTTTTAGAATGGCTTACATCTAAATAGTTGGCAGGGTAAACAGAAAGTGCACAAACTATAAAATAGTAAGACCTGATGCATCAAGGCAAATGGTGCTTAATTTTTTGTTTTGTTTAGTGGCAAAAATAATTATTTGCTTTATTGACTTTTTGGATTTGTGGAACTGACACACTCAAAATTAATTGTCTCATGTAATATTGTCACTTAAAGCACATAAATTATGACAAACTTTGCACTAAAAATAATGTTTAGACTTCACAAGGGTCATCTCTAAAGATGTTAAGAAAATTCCATCAAGATTGCTTTTAAATATAAGCAATTAACAGTTTTGTCAGAAATATTTATTTCAATAATAGTATTTTGTAGCTCTGATTTAAGTTTACATATTACAGAAATAGGTAATTGCAAATATCTTCAGGATACTGAAGATCATTTATATTCCTTAAAGTAGAGACTTCTATATTCTGAGATTCCAAGAGCAATAAAGTGTCCTGCTCATTCTGACAACTTATCCTTGTCTAGCATGTAACTTCTCCTCCAGAGATATTTCTGTTTTTAAGGAAATCCAGGTCATTTTTACATTTTTATTAGAGTCCCATATTCAGCAAATGTAATAACAACATAGACACTCTACTGGCACATAAAGAATGTATTAATCAAAGTTGTCGACTATCACAATGATATTTTAAAGCAATTCAATCCTATTGATTTCCTAGTTTTTGTGTGTCCCACATGCTATCATATATAATTTTTATGTTATGAAATCATATTTTATGATAATTCAATAACTACTCATAATAATGACTTATTTTTTCCTTTTTTAAAAAAACATTTCTTCTAAATAAGAAAAACGGGATACATGTGCAGAATGTGTAGGTTTGTTGCATAGGTATACATGTGCCATTGTGGTTTGCTGCACTGATTGACCCAACCTCTAAGTTCCCTCCCCTCACCTCCCACCACCCCCAACAAACCTTGGTGTGTGTTGTTCCCTTCTCTGTGTCCATGTGTTCTCATTGCTCAACTCCCACTTATGAGAGAGAACATGCAGTACATGGTTTTCTGTTCTTGCGTTAGTTTGCTGAGGATGACGGCTTCCAGCTTCACCCATTTCCCTGCAAAGGACATGATCTCATTCCTTTTTATGGCTGCATAGTATTCCATGGTGTATATGTAGGACATTTTCTTTGTCTAGTCTATCATTGATGGGCATTTGGGTTGGATCCATTTCTTTGCTATTGTAAATAGAGCTGCAATAAACATACATGTGCATGTGTCTTTATAGTAGAATGATTTATATTCTTTTGGGTATATACCCAATAATGTGATTGCTGGGTCAAATGGTACTTCTGGTTCTAGATCCTTGAGGAATTGCCATTGTCTTCCACAATGGTCGAACTTATTTACGTTCCCCCCAACAGTGTAAAAGTGTTCTTATTTCTCCACAGCCTCACCAGCATCTATTGTTTCCTGACTTTTTAATAATCGCCATTCGGACTGGCATGAGATGGTATCTCAATGCGGTTTTGATTTGCATTTCTCTGATGATCAGTGATGTTGAGCTTTTTTTCATATGTTTGTTGGCCACGTAAATGTCTTCTTTTGAAAAGTGAATCATGACTTAAAATTTTAAAAACTTCAAAAAAATATATCTTTAATATATTTTGTTCAGAATATCTCCCACTTAGGAGATTGGAATAAAAAGGTCCTACACAGTGCCTATCACTGCTTCAAAAGCTGCTACACTAAACACCATGAAAGGCACTACTAAACCTGGAAGAATAACTGAGCTAATTCAAATGTGTATTGCCCTTTATAAGTCATTATGATGTCATCTCAATAACATTTTGCTAAATGATGCCTCAGTTTATGTTGTGTAGGTACTACTGAAATTAAGCAAGGAAAAAGTGTAATCTTACACTCAAAACAATTTTTATTCACCAGAGTGAAACAAGATGCTGGAGGCCTACCATTTACTTTTCTGTATGGAATCTCAAGTGAGGAGTTGAAATTGAAAGCAAATTCACCAAATTGAAACCCACCAATATCAGTACAACCATCACGCCTCAGCTTTCGCTTCCTTTGGCCCTGAAAAGGAAAACTCCACCTTTCCTGCCTAAGATGAGTGTAGAGTGTGGAATATGAGTTTTCCCACAATGCAGTGAGAGGCTCAGTGCTGGGGGACAACTCAGTATGACTGCATCGGGGTGATGTGTGCAAAGGAACACTCTATGACTCGACTTTAAACGTGAGAATCAAGTATAGAGTTAAATTTAGTCATTAGGAACAACAACAAAAACAAATTCAATGCCTACTTGTACTGTAGTTGATGGGTTTAAGCTCTAAGTACTTCCATTTCTTAACAACAATAGAGAGCTGTATTGTCACGAAAGGATGGTGCCAGAGTCTGCATATGTCCTTTAAGTTTGTTCTTCATTTTTTTCCCTATTTTGGGTGACCACTGGGAATTCTACTGCCATAAGTCTGGGTGAAATGTTTCACGACATCCAGAACACTTCATCATGTAGCAGAGCCAAAATCTATTACGGTTTGCAAGTGACTCATATTTCAGTTATGAGAACGCCCTAACAAAGAACAGTTTGCATTTAAATGTTCTAAATGTCAGGAATGTATTGTTTGGACTATGTAGGTATGCAAGGCCTGATCTTACTCCATGAACGATGCTTTCAAGTATTTATTTGTTTATGATGTATAATCAACTTTGTTCAAACTTGTGGTAACTCTAATAATAGTTTACTATCTCATCTTGATGGTATTACTGAAAGCTTGAAATTGAAACGTTAAAAAAAAATGGGAGAAATCAAACTTTGGAGGAAAGACCTACCATCTCATTCTGTGAAAGACTGACTGGGGCTATGTGGGACTTATTAAGGAAAACTGATAGGACCACTACCACCTGTATGAATGAACCGTAACTACTAGAAAACACAAATCTGTTGCAGGCCCAAACTCTACTTAAGTTTCAGAAATTATCATAAAGTAAGTATGTATTTGGTGCATTTTATTTTTAGAACTAGAAGAAAAAAAGAAATAAGCATTATATTTTACTAGAAAATGAGTATTTAAATATTATCATGCATACTAAAGGCAATTTTATTGTTTCACAGGAAACACTTTAGTACAAGAAACATGATACAATGGTAATATTTGATGAAGTAACATACAATATGGGAATTGGAATACTTCTGTTTTTAAGATTATAGGCTATTGAGCACTTTTTGTCATGTAAAAGTTTATACTTTAAATGTAAATAATATTATATTTATTTAGATATCAGAGCATTCACATCACATAAAAGTATCTAAGTATTCTGGAATATTAGGAATGAAGGAAGCATATACATTTTAGATTCTCTTTAGTTTCATTTTTTAAGCAAAGTAAAATTAATCATAATGAGTTTTAAAACTGAATGGACTTCTCATATAAGCTACATGTATATAACTGTGACCAATTATATTTCTCAAACAAAAGCAATTACATTAATCTGTCACCACTAAAACTCTTCTAACAGTCAGCAGCACATGTTCCTGGGATTTTGATGTATTTCTTAGTAGGAAGAAATATGTATGAATAACAGGCAGGCTTGGAGAGTAGCCAGGAGTGACAAGAATGGCTAGAAGTGTGGATAACACATAGTTAACTCCATTCTTAAAACAAAATGCTTTCCATAACTCACTAAATGTGTGGTGACATAATAAAAAGCTAGTTTTGTTGTGCTTTCAATACTGTTCAAATTAGAACCAAATAAGGATTTCTTTTAAGGCACAGGCAACCATGTGTAACCACTTCAATTTTTCCTGAAATCAATACTGCATAATTTCTGCATTTTAACAAATTCTTAAGGACGTTCAAAAGTAAATGCAGGATAAAAGATCAAGTTAAAATATGTGTGGTTGCATAAGAAACTTACGGAAATTTTTATACTACCCTTCAAAACAAACACCCTGCGAAAGCATCCTGTAGTGTATGTTTCAATAGATGTTAATCTGAGTGTGGTAAACACATATCAAAGGGAAATTTTAGTATAAATCAAACAAACAAAAAATGCCACTAAATTTTTTCTTCTCTTTTTTTGCCTAATGTATACTGGATACTATGAAATAAAGGCTTCCATTAAAACTACTGAAAAATAATGAAGTGGTTTGATTTCTATTCAAGGTACAAGCTATGGCAGACTTAATTAATGGTCCCAATACCCCTCCCCATAAACAACTCTGCAGTCCCTCCCACTAAACGTGGGATTTCTCTCTTTGCCTTTTTTGGGGCTCTTTCATAACATTTGCATTGGACAATAGGCTATTTATAAAAATAGCACAAAAAGTAGCTTAAAATACACTTATTCTTTTTTACCTCTGCCATGGTCACTAGAACAATATGTTTCTGCTAGCCCACTACTACCAGAAAGACTACAGATACTGAGTAGAGGAATCTCAGCTGAAAGGTGTTTACACTGAAGCCAGGCTTCCTAGTTGAGTCCAACCTAAAGAAGCCCAATTGCAGTTATCCAACAATGCATGAAGTTAAACGTGAATTTTTGTAGGCCTTTGAGATTTTTATGGCTCTTTATTATGCAACATTATTCTGGCAATAGCTAACAGATACAACAGCCAGAACAATGAATTCATTAACTGGTTATTTTACTTTGTTTTAATGTTATAAATAATTACTGGTCTAACATGAGAGGCACAAAGAAGAATAAAAAGCTAACGTATACTGATCTGTGGTATGCCTTGTACTGAGAGTTTTATTTCTCTGCATCTATAAATACCTTTTCCTACCCTATATAGCTACCCATTCTCACTTACCATGCCATACTGCTATCTGTCAGAAGGAGCAACTCAAAATAAGACATATTAAGTTCTTCCTCCCCCTCCAACAATCCAAAGATTAGAGAGGTGCTGGGAATACATGATCCAAGAGGAACAAATCATAGATTGGGGCAAGTTCATCAGATTGTGTGTTTTTTTTTTTAATAGAAAATTTAAACAAACAAAAACACAGAGAACACTACAAGAACACAATAATGGCACAAGTACAATAAGAAACAATGCAGCCCCCACAATAACATGGTCTCCATCTTTAGTGGTTTTCTAGAACCCACACGAGACTTGGCTATAGTTCTTTTATGGAATAACTGAAATGTCAAAATAATCCCTCTTCTTCATTTCACCTTTGCATAGTAGTCTTCACCTTTGCAGACATTTCTACTATTTGATGCAAAAGACACTTTTGACTCATAGCTATGCTATTCTATTTCATTTGGTTAATAGTCTATAACAGGGGTCTCCAACCCCTGGGCACAGACTGGTACTGGTTTGTGGCCTGTTAGGAACCAGGCCCAGAGCAGGAGGTGAGGGGCGGACAAGTGAACATTACTGCCTGAGCTCTGCCTCCTGTCAGATCAGCTGCAGCATTAGATTCTCAAAGAAGGGTGGACCCCATGTGAACTGTGCACGCGAAGGATCTAGGTTGCGTGTTCTTTATGAGAATCTAATGCCTGATGGCCTGAGGTGGAACACTTTCATCTCAAAACCATCCTCCCACCCAGTCTGTGGAAAAATGTCTTTCACCAAATTGGTCCCTGCTGCCAAAAGTTTGGGGACCGCTGGTCTCTAATATTTATATGTCCTTATATCTTTTAAACAGCTATCTCAAACTATAAAATTAAAGTCTCTTTCTAGAGTCTTGTGTTCTGTTTCTACTTCAAAACAACAACAAATTTAATTTCTATGAAACAGCTTTAGCTCATCAATAAACAGTAATGAATACAATTTTTATGTGATATAAAATGTAAAGTGTATGTTCTAAAAAATTCAACTTATCAAAATAAATTTTTTGGAAGTGCATTGCTCTTTAATTCTATTTAGAAATCCTATCTTTATAAACTCAGGGCCGGGTGCAGTGGCTCACACCTATAATCCCAGCACTTTGGGAGGCCAAGGCAGGTGGATTACTTGAAGTCAGGAGTTTGAGACCAGCCAGGCCAACATGATGAAACTCCATCTCTACTAAAAATATAAAAATTAGCCAGGCGTGTGCCTGTAATCCCAGTTACTCAGAAGGCTGAAGTAGGAGAATCCCTTGAACCCGGGAGGCGGAGATGGCAGTGAACCAAGACAGTGCCACTGCACTCAAGCCTGGGCAACAGAGTGAGATTTTGCCTCAAAAAAAACAAAACAAAACAAAACTCAGAAAACCTGCTTCTTTTCTAAGGTTCAAACAGTGAAACATTTAGATCAGTTTCTAATATAATGTCTAGCGTACAGAAGGCATTTAATGTACGTTTATTCAATGATGTAAAAACCAGTATGTCCATTGCAGTAGTACATTTTATTGTTACACACACACAAATGAAGAAGTGAGTGAACCACCAACTATTACACTTACATTGAGTAATGAAAGTCCGAAGAATTATCCACTGATGACCATCAGAGTTAAAAGTAATTAACAGGAGGAAATTTTTTAATATGAAAAATAAGGAAATAAATGACAAAATAAATTTTCTTTAATAAGATGTTTCAGCATAAAAGGCTGTTTTAGATTTTACATTGTCAAAACCATAGTACCAACATTTTTAGTGGAATAAGAGTATGACAAAAAGCTGAACGAAAAGCTGAATATATTTTTTTTAAATTAACTTTTGAGAAGTCTGAACAACTATGGAAATGTAGAAAGAAAATAATGTGCGAAATCAGATAAAACATCTGTACACTTATAAAAGATTTGAAGTTAGACTCCAGAGTAATGGAAAAAGCCATCAATTATGAATACCGACTACAACTTACCATCTCCATGAAATAATACGGTTTGATGATTTTTTCTAATACTCTCTCACTCTTCCTCAACTTATGACTATATAAATATGATTATAATTTCAAAGTATCCTATGACATCAAAGGATACTTTGATTTCAGTTTTCAAATAAAGGTATGTTCTATGGAAAAACACTGGAAAAATAAAACAGATGGCACTTCACCACTCATTCTGCTTTTTCCAAGATAAAGTAAGGCAATTAACTACTTGATGTTGTCATTGAAACATGCTTTTAAATATACACACTTAAATTTAATTTAAGGAATCAATATCTGAATTTTGTGTGAGGATGACCAAGAAGTTTCTAAAATTGGCAGGGCACATTGGCTCATGCCTGTAATCCCAGCACTTTGGGAGGCGGAGGCCGGTACATCACCTGAGATCAGGAATTTGAGACCAGTCTGGCCAACATGGTGAAACCTCATCTCTACTAAAAATGTGAAAAATTAGCCAGGTGTGGTGGAGGAAGCCTGTAGTTCCAGCTACTCAGGAGGCTGAGGCAGAAGAATCACTTGAACCTGGGAGGCAGAGGTTGCAGTGAGCGGAGATCATGCCATTGCACTGCAGCCTGGGCATCAAAAGCAAAACTCCGTCTCAAAAAAAAAAAAAAAAAAAAAAAAAAAAAAAAGACGTTTCTAAAATTAGTTATTCAAAGATCAAATATTGTCATTCCTTAGTAAAAATTATTTTGTTACTGAGCAGTGTTAAATTTACTTGTTGAAAAGGCGTATCAAAAAATCCATTAATGAATCCAACAAACATTCATTGATATCTTACTAGAGCTCAGGCCCTTTGCTTGTTGCTTAGGATACAAAATACCCAGGTGTTCACATTGGCTGTCTAGTAGAAGCACAGTCACGTAAACCAAAATTACACTACATGTTGCTGTAAGTAAAAAATTACGGAGAGTCTAAAGGAAAAGTACAAGTGATAAAAGACTGGAAATTTAGACTTCATCACAATTTAAACCTTTTTTGCTTTAAAGGACATTATTAAATGGAAGAAAACCTCACAGAATGGGAGAAAATATTTGCAAACCATATATCTGAAAGGGACTTATATCCAAAATATATAAAGAACTAATACAATTCAATAATAAAAAATAAATAACCCAATTTAAAATGGGCAAAGAATTTGAATATACAATCCTCCAAAGAAAATGTGAGAACAGTTAAAAAGCACATAAAAAGATGTTAAATTCATTAGTCAACTGGGATATGAAAATTAAAAATACAATAAAGTGTCACACATAAAAATGGCTATATTAAAAACAACAGATAATAACAAGTGTTGGTGACTATATAAAAAAATTGAAACACTCATATGTTGTTGGTGAGAATATAAGATGGTGCAACCACTTTGGAAAATACTTTGGCAGTCCTCAATATGTTAAATATGGCTGTCACAGGACTTGTAATTCCAGTCATAGGAATTCTACCATAGAGAAATGAAACATGTTTGCACAAAAACTTGTACACAAAAGTTCAGAGCAGCATTATTTATAATATTCAAAAGGTGAGAACAACCCAAATGTCCATCAGCTGTTGCATGACTACACAAAATGTGATATATTCACACAATGGAACCATATTCAGCAGTAAAAAGAAATAAAGTCATATTAGTACAGTTTATAGTATCCCCCTTATGCTCAATGAAATATGTCAGTCTGATAGGGCAGCGACAATGATAGACTTTTTCATTCTGGTTATTCCAATAATTTTATCACATTTTGCTTAATAAAAAGGATTTCCATGGACTTGTTTTAAAGATCATAATAGGCTTTTTTTTTTTTTTTTTTTTAAAGAGGTACCTCTTAAGAGTGGAAATGAGAAGCTGAACTGATTGAGCTTTCAGTCC
The DNA here is from genome assembly GCF_047675955.1 of Chlorocebus sabaeus. Classification (NCBI taxonomy): domain Eukaryota; kingdom Metazoa; phylum Chordata; class Mammalia; order Primates; family Cercopithecidae; genus Chlorocebus; species Chlorocebus sabaeus. Next base: position 76,372,574 of record NC_132910.1, on the reverse strand, counting down.
CTTCTAAATCTGAGTCTAGAATTTCATGATATAGTTTAACACCAGGTACTGGAAAACCATATTTCATTGCACTTGTCTTTATCATGTTTCACAGATATTTGCATATTGTTACAAATTAGAGGTCTGTGACATCCCCTGCATCGAGCAAGTTTCTATCAGCATCATTTTTCTAGTAGCATGTGCTCCCTTTGTGTCTCTGTGTCACATTTTGGTAATTCTTATAATATGTCAAACTTTTTCATTATTAAGGTGATCCATGATTAGTGATTACTGAGGTTACTATTTTCTTGGGAGAATTACAAGCTGTACCCATATAAGACAGTGAACTGGATGGATAAATATTGTCTGTCTTCTGAGTCCTCTACTGGCCAGCCATTCTTCCATCTCTCACCTTCTCCTAGGGTCTCCCTGTTCCTTAGAACAACAATGTGGAAACAAGGCCTGAAGCACAATATTGAAATAACCCTCCAATGCCCTCTAAGTGTTCATGTGAAAGGAGTAGCTGCACATCTCTTACTTTAAATCAAAAGTATAAATAATTAAGTTTAGTGAAGTAGATACGTTGAAAGCCAAGGTAAATCAAAAGCTAGGTCTCTTGTGCCAAATAGCTACCCAAGTTGTAAATGCAAAGGCAATGATACTGAAGGAAATTAAAAGTGCTGCTACAGAGAACACACAAAAGATAAGAAAACAAAACAGCCTTATTGCTGACATGAAGAAAACTAACCACAACATTCCCTTAAAGCAAAGCCTAATACAAAACAAGACCCTAACTCTGCAATTCTTTGAAGGCTGAGAGAGTTGAGGAAGCTACAGAACAAAAGTTGGAAGCTAGCAGGGCTTGGTTCATAAAGTTTAAGGGAGGAAGGCATCTCCATAACATAAAAGCACAAGGTGAAGCAGCAAATGCTGATGTACAAGCTGCAAGAAGTTATCCAGAAGATCTAGCAAAGATAATTGGTAAAGGTGACTTCATTAAAAAACAGATTTTCAATGTAGATGAACAGCCTGCTCCTGGAAGATGCCACATGAGACATTCATAGCTATAGAGGAGAAATCAATGTCTGGTTTTGAAGCTTCAAAGGACAGGCTGAGTCTTTTGTCAGGGACTAGTGCAGTTGGTGACTTTAAACTGAAGCCAATAATCTTTCACCATTCTGAAAATCCTGAAGCCCCTCAGAAGTATGCTATGTCTACTCCACCTGCTCCCTACCAATGGAACAACAAAGTCTGGATGACAGAAAATGTTCACAGCATGATTTACTGAATATCTTAAGCCCACTGTTGACAAGTACTGCTCAGTGAAAAAGATTCTTTTCAAAATATTATTGCTCATTGACAATCTACCTGGTCATCCAAGAGCTCTGAAAAAGATAGACAAAGAGATTCATGTTTACATGCCTGGTAACACAGCATACATTCTGCAGCCAATGGATCAAGAAGTAATCTAAACTCTCAAGTCTTATGATTGAAGAAATACATCTTGTAAGGCTACAGTTGCCATAGATAATGATTTCTCTGATGAATCTGGGCAAAGTAACTGAAAACTTGGCAAGAATTCACCATTCTAGAGGCCATTAAAGACATTTGTGATTCATGGGAGGAGGTAAAAATATCAACATCAACAGGAGTTTGGAAGAAGTTTCCAACTCTCAAGGATGACTTCGAGGGGTTCAAAACTTCAGTGCTGAAAGTAACCACGGATGGGTTAGATATAGCAAGAAAACTAGAATTTGAAGTAGAGCCGAAAGATGTGACTGAATTTCCACAATCACAAGATAAAACTAGAACAGATGAGGATTTGCTTCTTATGGATTAGCAAAGAAAGTGCTTTCTTGAGATGGAACCTATTCCTGGTGAAGATCCCGTGAATACTGTTGAAATAACAACAAAATATTTAGAATATTAAATCTACTTAGCTGATAAAAGAGTGGCAGGGTTTAAGAGGACTGACTCCAGTTTGGAATGACATTCTACTGTGTAAAATGCTATCAAGCAGCATTGAATACTAGAGAAATCTTTCATGACAGTCAGACTCAATCAAAGCAGCAAACTTCATTGTTGCCTTACTTCACAAAATTGCCACAGCCACCACAACCTTCAGCAATCAGCACCCTGATCAGTCAGCAGCCATCAACACTAAGGTAGGATCCTCCACCAAGAAGATGATGACAACTTGTTGAAGGCTCAGGTAACTGTTAGCATTTATTAGAAATAAAGTATTTTTAAATTAAGGTATATACATTGTTTTTAAAAAATGTAATGTTATTGCACACTTAACAGACTACAGTATACCATAAACATAATTTTATATGCAATGAAAAAACAAAGGAAAAACTGTATGCCTTGCTTTATTGTGATATTCACTTTATTGCAGTTGTCTAGAACTAAATCTGAAATGTCTCAGAGGTATACCTGCATTTAAAGATCAAAAATTCAACTAGCTGCCCAAACTGATCATAGCAATATAACCACAGCCTATGGACTTAGAAAATCATACAAGGGCAGAAAATGGTCAATAAAACATGACAACTGTATTTTTTTTTTTTTTTTTTTTTTTTGTCTCTTCTACTCACATACCAAGAGACTGACTAACTGGGTAAATTTATTGCTTTTCTCTTAATATCGTTTTATTGATGGCCTTATGTGACTGCTGTTAACACTAAGAATGCATAGCCCATCACTTGCAAATTTATTTCAGTTGCTTAGAGAAACTACTTGACTACTAACATTAGTTTTATTGAAATTGGAATGTTTCTGTAATAGGTAAATAGAAGTTAGTACTAATATGAATTCATGATATCTCAATAAGGTAATATAAAGCCATGTTTATGAAAAAAGCAAATGTTTCATATAATCCCTTACTACTAATTAGGTTTTCCTGCCCTGAAATATAACAAATGATTGCATTTTAAGAATATCCAGTAAATACACAAATATTAAAATGTGTCAGTGTAGGGTATTTATGAAATCCTGTTAGTGTAGAATTGCAAGCATTTCAAATTTGTCAAACTTAATGAAGAAGACTACAGAAACATTACAGTTCTCCTGTCTAGATTAATAGAACTCGTGCAGTCTACTTACATTAATAATTGTTACCGGAAATCTATTGCTTTCCTCTAGTGGTTGTTTTTAGATATTCAAAACCTGGGATTGTTTTTTCAGTAAATCAGATAATAATTTGTAATAAAAGAATAAACTACAATTTTAATAGTCTCTGTTAACTTTTAAACTAATACTAAAGAGTAATTAAGGACTTTCAACATGTTTTTATTGACGGTTTTTAATATTGTATGGATTATATATGTAAAATCATTATGCAAATTTTTACATTATATTTCCCTTAAACTGTCAAAACATCTATACATTACATTGTGTTGGTCCCTATTTTTAAAAGTATTTTCTGTAAGAACCTCAACATAGCCTTTTTATTGTGACAAAAGTGCCTTGCCCTTCATAGGTTAATATTGCTGCTTGATTGATTTAACCATATTCACAACAGCCAAAGTTTAGCTCTTTCAATTTATGTCTTTTTAGTAGGTAACTATCTGCATTCACCTAAATTCCCTAAGAGTGAATACCAGGTGTGGTGGCTCACTCCTGTAATCCCAGCACTTTGGGAGGCCGAGGCAAGTGGATCACCTGAGGTTGGGAGTTCGAGACCATCCTGGCCAACATGGAGAAACCCTGTCTCTACTAAAAATACCAAATTAGCTGGATGTGGTAGCATATGCCTGTAATCCCAGCTACTCAGGAGGCTGAAGCAGGAGAATTGCTTGAACTCCGGAGGTGGAGGTTGCAGTGAGCCCAGATCACGACACTGCACTCCAGCCAGGGCAACAAGAGCAAAACTCCGTCTCAAAACAAAATAAAACAAAAGAGTGAACTCCATAAACACATGGGCACAAAAGCTAGCAATGTGTGTGTGTGTGTATATATATGTGTGTGTGTGTGTGTGTGTGTATATATTTTAGACTATACAAGGTATGAAATAAGTTCAAATTTTGATTAAGAGAAAGGTTAAATATCCATGTCTGGCCAGGTGTGGTGGCTCACACCTGTAATCCCAGCACTTTAGGAGGTCAAGGTGGGTGGATCACCTGAGGTCAGGAATTCAAGACCAGCATGGCCAACATGGTGAAACCCTGTCTCTACAAAAATACAAAAATTAACTGGACATGGTTGAGTGAGCCAGTAATCCCAGCTCCCGGGGAGGCTGATGCAAGAGAATTGCTTGAAGCCAGGAGGCCAAGGTTACAGTGAGCCGAGATTACACCACTGCACTCCAGCCTGGGCGACAGAGCAAGACTTCATCTCAATAAATAAATAAATAAATAAAATAAAAAATCAATGTATTTTTATTAAGGTTCTACACTCTATGACTTTCACTTTTTAAAAGATTGTTCTGCATGTTAATTTTTTAATTTGCTTTAACATGTCTTTAAATTATATTAATAAATTAAATTTGTTCTCATTTTTAAGTGAATTCTTTGTCAAAACAAAGACATTACAAGTTTTATGCTTCCAAGCAACTGCAAATTAAAGGAAATTGGAATGGACCAATAACCATTTACTATACTTCATTTAATCCAGGGTTTTCTGTTGAGCATTGTGTAGATACATTTCTCGTTCACATGATGCATCATTTTTTTATACAATGAATTCTCCAAGGCAACCAATGAAGTTGCAAGTCAAGTAATTATCAAAAATGCTTGACATAAATAAAGGACAGAGTTCCCAGTTACTCAATAGCCAATGGAATTTCCCTTTAGGAAAATAATCTTCTCAGTTCAGTGTACCTCCTACATTTAAAATTTTCTTTTTCTTTTTAATTTTCATAGTAGCAATTGAGAAAATATTCTATGTTACAAAGACAAATATTGAGTATGGAATTCATCTTAGTTTATTAGACCATATTTTGACTGTTAAATTTAGAAGTTATGTTTATATCTATTTGAGAAATTGTACTAACATTGATGAGCAGGAATGACAACAAATATTTTATAATAAAACAAATATCTTACTAAGAGAAAATATAGTACAAGCAATAATTGTCCATTTTGGCATCTAATTTGAGATTTTCTATAATTTTCAAATTAGTTTTATGAATATCTGTGATAAGAACACATGTTTCTTGACCATACTTAGCTCACCAAATCATATGAAATTACATCTGATTTTTATATAAATAATGGTTGATATGTGATGTATAGTTACTTTTCTGAAAAATAACTATGCCTCCATAATTATATTTCATTAACTTATCCAATAAATATTTATATAGGAGTTACTATGTGTCTGTTATAGATGATAAATATACAGCAATGAACAAAACCAACCACATGCTCTGCTTTAATATACCTTACATTTTAATGAATTCTTAAAGCTATTCTTTATACTGGGCTTTACAATGACATTTTGCTACAAACAGTTTAGATTTTAAAAGACTAACAATTCCTAAACCCATTGGTTTATATGTCTAACTTGTTACATATATGGAATCAATAATATATCTGTTAATCGGGAGCAGGATTGGCATATTTTTATCTGGCAATAACTATGCTTATGTCTATCGAAGTTTTTAATTGTCATTTTCTAAATAGAAAGGTAATTGTGCCTTATTTTGCAGGTGTTAATAAGCAATACAACCCTGGGCATACATGCAACAGATTTTTCAGGTTTTCTGCTTGAGCAAACTGTTATTAAAGTAAATAACAACATACAATTTATACTCAAGTGTATATTGGAGAGAATGTTTGTGTGATAACTGAACTAAATCACTTCCACATTTAAAAATATTTTTATAACCTCTAACTTTGTTTTATTTGCTAAAATAATATTAAAAATCAACCAAAATGTCCTAATTTTGCTTTGGTTTGTGAGAGTTTGCCAAGATTTTTGAATGTTTATTATTTATTAGAATAGCTTTTAACTTTAGAAACAGACCTCTAGAAAAACAGATTTTACCTATAAAACTCCAAAATTTAAAGGTTTGGTTGCATTAATAACTTGCCTATTAAAATGTGCATGATTCTTCAGAACAAATGTAACAGCAGAATAACCACTCAAGTATGTACTCAGTTGAGTCACAAAATGATATACTTAAGATTTTCTAAAGGTTTATATTTAAGCAAATCTTAACAAAACCAAACCTGACTTGTTTGGGGTCTAGTTTCAGAAATGATATTGATTATAAAGCAAGCAAAGCATAAATATAGGGAGGAGAGGTGGTCTAATCACAGTTGGAAACTGTACATGAAGATGAGTATTCCCAAAGTTTCAGTGAATGGATTTTTCTTTTTTCTTTTTTTTTTTTTGATAAAGAAGGCTCATTTTATTTAAGCAATTTTGTAGCTACATATGAAATATAAAAGTAAATAGTAAAGGCTTTTTTTTCTCATTGAAAATCCTCTAGAGAAAAAAAAAATTGTTTTTAACCCAAAACATGTTTGTGCATACACATATTTATAAATATGAAGTAAGTTTTTGATCAAAAAGGTCTATAACAAATAGTCATTGGTAATTTGTGCTTGAAATTACCATAACAATGTTGGAAAAAAAGGGCTATGACATCTGCGTCGTTTATATGAAACCCCACATTTCACTTTCTTTTAGAATTTAGAAGAAGAAAAACACACAAAAAAGTAACAACCACTTCGGGAGCCACATTTTTCTTCCCTTGTGATAAAAGGAAATTTACTATTGTGCCTATTTTGCTCTGACTGCCTGCAAATGCAAAAACAAATCTATATTTAATCGTGACATCCAAACAATTTTTTCTATTTTGTTATTTTATTGTTATTTACTTATTTATTTTTTAGATAGAATTTTGCTCTTGTTGCCCAGACTGGAGTGCAATGGCACGATCTCAGTTCACCGCAACCTCCACCTCCCGGGTTCAAGTGATTCTCCTGCCTCAGCCCATTGCAGGCATGCACCACCACACCTGGCTAATTTTGTATTTTTAGTAGAGACAGTGTTTCTCCATGTTGGTCAGGCTGATCTTGAACTCCTGACCTCAGGTGATCCGCCTACCTCAGCCTCCCAAAGTGCTGGGATTACAGTCATGAGCCACGGCACCTGGCCTATTTACTTATTTATTTTTAATTATACTTTAAGATCTGGGGTACACGTGCACAACGTGCAGGTTTGTTACATATGTATACATGTGCCATGTTGGTTTGCTGCACCCATTAACTTGTCTTTTACATTAGGTATTTCTCCTAATGCTATCCCTCCCCTATCCCCCCAGAGGCCCCCATGTGTGATGTTCCCCATCCTGTGTCCAAGTGTTCTCATTGTTCAAGTAGTTTTTTCAAATAGCATCAACAGAGGTCCATTTTACCTCTAATTATTTCAGTGGTAACTGTTTGATTTAAATTTAAGTATGGTAAAGACCTTTTCTAAAAGGAAAAATAAAATCTTGCATCGCCAAGTGTCAATTTATTTGTTTTAAAACACTACTTTAAAATGTAAAAATATAAACTTGGTAAAATCTTTGTAGGTGTATAATTCTTACAAAAATAACAAACCAATACAAATGTGCAAATTAAATGCACACTCAAAACAATTTAAATTCACAGCAATAGCTAAATATGGCTAATGTTCTCTGAAATTAAGCTCCCCATTAGAAGTGTTATACAGATGCCAACACTACCTGGGTTCTAGTCTTGATGCTATTAGTCAGTTACTTGAGAACTTTTATAAGCCTCAACAGCTTCATATAGAAAATGGTGTTCCCAAGTGTTAAAAAAAAAAAAAAAAAATGCAGTTTTGCATAATGTCAGGTAAATATATTGTAATCGTAAGAATAGGTTTTGTTTAAACGTCGTGCAGGTGAGTTCAAATCTCAGTAACGACATTAAAATAAAAAGCGAATACTTGTCAAACATTAAATGAATTGTTAAGAAAATCTTGTAATTGGTTAAAAGCAGAAATTAATTCCCTAAAACGCATTTATGGATGACATCGAAAGTCATGCATGCCTTTTCAGCCAAGTTATGAAAGACGTGTTTGTGATAAAGAAAACTACCGAACTAGGGCAGAGAGCTGAAAGTTTAATCACTCTTAGTGCAGTGATGTCTAACTAGTTACAAATTAGAATCACCAGATATAATTTTCAAAATACATATTTCCAGACCAAAGCCCCAGAAACCTCACTCACCAGGGTATTCAAGTAGTTTGCCAAGGATGGGCAACAATGTAAAGAATGACTATTCAGTGACATGACAATAAGCACTCCAAGCCAGTGCTCATTGGAGGCACAGGTGAAACGATAGAAAATAAAAGCTTCGAGGAATCTAGAACTAGATGTACCATATGACCCAGCCATCCCATTACTGGGTATATACCCAAAGGATTATAAATTATGCTGCTATAAAGACACATGCACACGTATGTTTATTGCAGCACTATTCACAATAGCAAAGACTTGGAATCAACCCAAATGTCCATCAGTGACAGATTGGATTAAGAAAATGTGGCACATATACACCATGGAATACTATGCAGCCATAAAAAAGGATGAGTTTGTGTCCTTTGTAGGGACATGGATGCAGCTGGAAACCATCATTCTCAGCAAACTATCACAAGAACAGAAAACCAAACACCGCATGTTCTCACTCATAGGCGGGAACTGAACAATGAGATCACTTGGACTCGGGAAGGGGAACATTACACACCGGGGCCTATCATGGGGAGGGGGGAGGGGGGAGGGATTGCATTGGGAGTTATACCTGATGTAAATGACGAGTTGATGGGTGCAGCACACCAACATGGCACAAGTATACATATGTAGCAAACCTGCACGTTGTGCACATGTACCCTACAACTTGAAGTTTAATAATAATAAATAAATTTAAAAAACAAAAATAAAAAAATAAAAAAATAAAAATAAAATCAAATCAAAAAAAAAAAAAAAAAACTTCAAAGAATAATGTAATTCCAATCTAACACAATCTGTTTTCAGAGAAATGGTAAGAGTAATAGCTGTCAACCTTATTTTATGAGACTAACATAATATTGATTGTAATAACTAATAAGAGACAATAAAAAAATAAATTACAAAAAAAAAAAAAAAAAAGCTTCATGACTTTTTGTCTTTCACTTTGTATTAACTGCCTCAGCCAAACATATACATGAGAAATCATTTAGCTGCTTTACCAAACGTGTTATGACATTAAATTTTAAGATAAACAAGGTTGCCAGTGAAAATGTTCTTGCTATTCTTACTTACAATTTAGAGTCACCATGAGAAAACCTAAAATAATGATTAAACTCTCCTTTCTTTGGTTTTATGAGTTACTAAATCAGTAAGGCCTATAGGAAAATTTCACACTTCGTCACTAAATGTTATGGTGCTGTCTTTTCTCAAGTAATAATCTGTTTTTTAAATAAATAAAATGAAAACTCCAGAGTGTTAATTCATCTTGCTCTGAAGATGCCAAGATGTGCCAATGAATTTAAGTCATACATAAAGTTATTCAAGTTACATAAGGGGCAATATCATATTTGGCACCTTACTTGATGCTAACAAGCCTATGTTGTTTTTCTATGTGTTAATATTATAACTAATATTAGAAATAAATGTGTTGTTTTAATTATTTACTTGTATCCTTCTGGAATCTTTACCTGACCATATCTGAATACTTAATTATTCTGAATTTTACAATTATTTCATCTGAGTTTAGCTAGAATTATCTGGTCTCTTTTGCTATATCCTTGTATTCATTAAGTGGAGAATTGAGAAAATATTGATGCAATCCTACCGCTGCACACTTCACTGGGCAAGATTTTCTTGAATAAGCAAAATGATTCAATAAGGGTCAATCTGAACAGCTCTGTGAATATACTAAGAACCACTGCATTGCATCCTTTGTGGTATGTGAATTCTATTTTTCAAAAGTTCTTTAAAAATAAGTAAGGGTCATTTTGCAAGTAATGTCTCTAGAACAAGGAAGTGAATCCTGTTCGTATAACTTATTTGTATTGAAGCCATGATGGCTTCTTATTGATAGCGCCTCTCTTTCTTTTTCCAAATAATACTTATAATAATCTCTCATGGAATATTTCCAAGCTTATCAACTTACACTAATACACTGATGCTTCATCATTTTGAAAATAGGGGCATTTGTTTGTCACCAAATTTCTGGAGAGTTGCAACTTCAAGGATATCCAAATGTGATTATGGGTTTACATTCTGTCCTTACACTCAGTTTCATCCAAATGTGATTATGGGTTTACATTCTGTCCTTACACTCAGTTTCCCTTTACAATTAGGGATGTAGGAGAAACATCTGGAGAAGACTGAAGCCATCAATCTCTGTAAGATTCACAGACCACCAAGTGATAACACAGAAGGTGACAAAGAACTTTAGAATTGGCAGACTGTGGAGCTCATTTCATCTGATGCATTTGAATAAAAAATCCCAAGCCAAAGAGTTAAGTTGGTATCTCTGATTTCAAGGTTAGTAGAGACCTGTGACTAGAATTCAGATTTTCCCTAACATTTCACCCTTTAACAAATATGTCATTTATCCTAGTTTATTTAAATAGGAAATAGTCTGAAATCATATATACATAGTCCTCATTATTTTCTAATACATATATTTTCTTCATCTAAATGTTTGAAATTGCACATTAAACAAGGGTTGTTTCTTGCCCTCAATTAATTTTTAAAGGAAGGCATGAATGCTATAGCCCTAATGATGGGTGTTAATTCTGGGCTTTTTCATGTTCACCTGTATGACCCTGGAAAATTGTTTTGCCTCCCTGTGCCCTGTTTCTTCAATCAAGTAATCTCTAATAAAAGTATCTCAGTTATAGGGTTTTTAATGATATTTAAATGAGATAAAAGTGTGTGAGGTACATGGAATAGTAGCCAGCACAGTGTTTGACAAAATAGAACTGATATTGGTATTAGTATTACTTAATGGTACACTTAAATTTCATTTGTTACCAACATAACACAAATATTCAATAAACACACACAAACATAGATTATGGTTTTAGAAATAAAGCTTCATTTACTAGAAGGAACATTTATTAGGTACCTAATAATAAATGTCAAAGTTTTTAAAACAATCTGTCCTATATTCTGATCTCTACATTTCCTTTAGATATAATTTGTCTCTTTAGATAAAATTTGTCTCTGTTAGAGTAGTTAAGATAAAAACGGGGGGCGGTTCCAAGACGGCTGAATAGGAACAGCTCCAGGCTACAGCTCCCAGCATGAGACACAGAAGACAGGTGATTTCTGCATTTCCAACTGAGGTACTGGGTTCATCTCACTGGGGTGTGTCAGAAAGTGGGTGCAGGACGGTGGGTGCAGCTCACCAAGTGAGAGCTGAAGCAGGGCAAGGCATCGCCTCACCCAGGAAGCAAAAGGGGTAAGGGAATTCCCTTTCCTAGCCAAGGGAAACTGTGACACACAGCACCTGGAAAATCAGGTCACTCCCACCCTAATACTGCACTTTTCCAGGGGTCTTAGCAAAGGGCACAGCAGAAGATTATATCCTGCACCTCGCTCTGAAGGTCCCATGCCCATGAGGCCTCCCTCATTGCTAGCACGGCAGTCTGAGATCTAACTGCAAGGCAGTAGGGAGGCTGGGGGAGGAGCGTTCACCATTGCTGAGGCTTAAGTAGGTAAACAAAGTGGCCAGGAAGCTCAAACTGGGTGGAGCCTACTGCAGCTTAAAGAGACTTGCCTGCCTCTGTAGACTCCACCTCTGGGGGCAGGGCATAGCTGAACAAAAGGTAGCAGAAACTTCTGCAGACTTAAACGTCCCTGTCTGACAGCTTTGAAGAGAGTAGTGGTTCTCCCAGCACGGAGTTTGAGATCTGAGAATGGACAGACTGCCTCCTTAAGTGGGTCCCTGAATCTTGAGTAGCCTAACTCGGAGGCACTCCCCAGTAGGGGCAGACTGATACCTCACATGGTGGGGTACCCCTCTGAGACGAAGCTTCCAGAGGAATGATCAGGCGGCAACATTTGCTGTTCAGCAATATTCACTCTTCTGCAGCCTCTGCTGCTGATACCCAGGCAAACAGGGTCTGGAGTGGACCTCCAGCAAACTCCAACAGACCTGCAGCTGAGGCTTCTGACTGTTAGTAGGAAAACTAACAAACAGGAAGGATATCCATACCAAAATCCAATCTGTACATCATCATCATCATCAAAGACCAAAGGTAGATACAAATAAAACCACAAAGATGTGAAAAAAAACAAAGCCAAAAAGCTGAAAATTCTAAAAATCAGAGCTCCTCTCCCCCTCCAAAGGAACACAACTCCTCGCCAGCAATGGAACAAAGCTGGAGGGAGAGTGACTTTGAAGAGTTGGGAGAAGAAGGCTTCAGACAATCAAACTTCTCCGAGCTAAAAGAGGAAGTTTGGAAAAGAGGGATGGAGCAAGATGGCCAAATAGGAACAGCTCCAGTCTCCAGCTCCCAGCGCGAGCGACACAGAAGACGGGTGATTCCTGCATTATCAACTGAGGAACGCAGCTCATAGCCAGCAACGGATCAAAGCTGGACGGAGAATGACTTTGACCAGATGAGAGAAGAAGGCTACAGTCCATCAAACTTCTCAGAGCAAAAGGAGGAATTACGTACCCAGCGCAAAGAAGCTAAAAATCTTGAAAAAAGAGTGGAAGAATTGATAACCAGAATAGTTAATGCAGAGAAGGCCACAAACGAACGGACAGAAACGAAAACCATGACACGAGAAATATGTGACAAATGCAGAAGCTTCAGTAAATGACTTGATCAACTGGAAGAAAGAGTATCAGTGATTGAGGATCAAATGAATGAAATGAACCGAGAAGAGAAATCTAAAGAAAAAAGAAGAAAAAGAAATGAACAAAGCCTGCAAGAAGTATGGGATTATGTAAAAAGACCAAACCTACGTCTGATTGGGGTGCCTGAAAGTGAGGGGGAAAATGGAACCAAGTTGGAAAACACTATTCAGGATATCATCCAAGAGAACTTCCCCAACCTAGTAGGGCAGGCCAACATTCAAATTCAGGAAATACACAGAATGCCACAAAGATACTCTTCGAGAAGAGCAACTCTAAGACACATAATTGCCAGATTCACCAAAGTCGAAATGAAGGAAAAAATTTTAAGGGCAGCCAGAGAGAACGGTCGAGTTACCCACAAAGGGAAGCCCATCAGGCTAACAACAGATCTCTCAGCAGAAACTCTACAAGCCAGAAGACAGTGGGAGCCAATATTCAACATTCTGAAAGAAAATAATTTTAAACCCAGAATTTCATATCCAGCCAAACTAAGTTTCATAAGTGAAGGAGAAACAAAATCCTTTACAGATAAGCAAATGCTTAGAGATTTTGTCACCACCAAGCCTGCCTTACAAGAGACCCTGAAGGAAGCACTAAACATGGAAAGGAACAACCGTTACCAGTCATTGCAAAAACATGCCAAAATGTAAAGACCATCGAGGCTAGGAAGAAACTGCATCAACTAACGAGCAAAATAACCAGTTAATATCATAATGGCAGGATCAAGTTCACACATAACAATAGTAACCTTAAATGTAAATGGACTAAATGCTCCAATTAAAAGACACAGACTGGAAAACTGGATAAAGAGTCAAGACCCATCAGTCTGCTATATTCAGGAGACCCATCTCACATGCAGAGACATACATAGGCTCAAAACAAAGGGATGGAGGAAGATCTAACAAGAAAATGGAAAACAGAAAAAAGCAGGGGTTGTAATACTAGTCTCTGATAAAACAGACTTTAAACCATCAAAGATCAAAAGGGACAAAGAAGGCCATTACATAATGGTAAAGGGATCAATTCAACAGGAAGAGATAACTATCCTAAATATATATGCACCCAATACAGGAGTACCCAGATTCATATAGCAAGTCCTCAGAGACTTACAAAGAGACTTTAGACTCCCATACACTAATAATGGGAGACTTCAACACCACACTGTCAATATTAGACAGATCAATGAGACAGAAACTTAACAAGGATATCCAGGAATTGAACTCATCTCTGCAGCAAGCAGACCTAATAGACATCTGCAGAACTCTCCACCCCAAATCAACAGAATATACATTCTTCTCAGCACCACATCACACTTATTCAAAAATTGACCACATAATTGGAAGTAAAGCACTCCTCAGCAAATGTACAAGAACAGAAATTATAACAAACTGTCTCTCAGACCACAGTGCAATCAAACTAGAACTCAGGACTAAGAAACTTAATCAAAATCGCTCAACTACATGGAAAATGAATAACCTGCTCCTGAATGACTACTGGGTACACAACGAAATCAAGGCAGAAATAAAGATGTTCTTTGAAACCAATGAGAACAAAGATACAACATACCAGAATCTCTGGGACGCATTTAAAGCAATGTGTAGAGGGAAATTTATAGCACTAAATGCCCACAAGAGAAAGCTGGAAAGATCTAAAATTGACACTCTAAAATCACAATTAAAAGAACTAGAGAAACAAGAGCAAACACATTCAAAAGCTAGCAGAAGGCAAGAAATAACTAAGATCAGAGCAGAACTGAAGGAGATAGAGACACAAAAAACCCTCCAAAAAATCAATGAATCCAGGAGTTGGTTTTTTGAAAAGATCAACAAAATTGATAGACCGCTAGCAAGACTAATAAAGAATAAAAGAGAGAAGAATCAAATAGACGCAATAAAAAATGATAAAGGGGATATCACCACCGACCCCACAGAAATACAAACTACCATCAGAGAATACTATAAACACCTCTATGCAAATAAACTAGAAAATCTAGAAGAAATGGATAATTTCCTGGACACTTACCCTCTCCCAAGACTAAACCAGGAAGAAGTTGAATTCCTGAATAGACCAATAACAGGCTATGAAATTGAGGCAATAATTAATAGTCTACCAACCAAAAAAGTCCAGGACCAGACAGATTCACGGCTGAATTCTACCAGAGGTACAAGGCAGAGCAGGTACAATTACTTCTGAAACTATTCCAATCAATAGAAAAAGAGGGAATCCTCCATAACTCATTTTATGAGGCCAACATCATCCTGATATCAAAGCCTGGCAGAGACACAACAAAAAAAGAGAATTTTAGACCAATATCCCTGATGAACATCGATGCGAAAATCCTCAATAAAATACTGGCAAACCAGATCCAGCAGCGCATCAAAAAGCTTATCCACCATGATCAAGTTGGCTTCATCCCTGGGATGCAAGGCTGGTTCAACATATGCAAATCAATAAACGTAATCCAGCATATAAACAGAACCAAATACAAAAACCACATGATTATCTCAATAGATGCAGAAAAGGCCTTTGACAAAATTCAACAGCCCTTCATGCTAAAAACTCTCAATAAATTCGGTATTGATGGAACGTATCACAAAATTATAATAGCTATTCATGACAAACCCATAGCCAATATCATACTGAATGGGCAAAAACTGCAAAAATTCCCTTTGAAAACTGGCACAAGACAGGGATGCCCTCTCTCACTACTCCTATTCAACATAGTGTTGGAAGTTCTGGCTAGGGCAATCAGGCAAAAGAAAGAAATCAAGGGGATTCAGTTAGGAAAAGAAGAAGTCAAATTGTCCCTCTTTGCAGATGACATGATTGTATACTTAGAAAACCCCATTGTCTCAGCCCAAAATTTCCTTAAGCTGATAAGAAACTTCAGCAAAGTCTCAGGATACAAAATCAAAGTGCAAAAATCACAAGCATTTTTATACACCAGTAACAGACAAACAGAGAGCCAAATCATGAATGAATTTCCATTCACAATTGCTTCAAAGAGAATAAAATACCTAGGAATCCAACTTACAAGGGATGTAAAGGACCTCTTCAAGGAGAACTACAAACCACTGCTCAGTGAAATAAAAGAGGACATAAAAATATGGAAGAACATACTATGCTCATGGATAGGAAGAATCAACATCATGAAAATGGCAATACTGCCCAAGGTGATTTATAGATTCAATGCCATCCCCATCAAGCTACCAATGACTTTCTTCACAGAATTGGAAAAACCTGCTTTAAAGTTCATATGGAACCAAAAAAGAGCCCGCATCTCCAAGACAATCCTAAGTCAAAAGAACAAAGCTGGAGGCATCACGCTACCTGACTTCAAACTATACTACAAGGCTACAGTAACCAAAACAGCATGGTACTGGTACCAAAACAGAGATATAGACCAATGGAACAGAACAGAGTCCTCAGAAATAATACCACACATCTACAGCCATCTGATCTTTGATAAACCTGAGAAAAACAAGAAATGGGGAAAGGATTCCCTATTTAATAAATGGTGCTGGGAAAATTGGCTAGCCATAAGTAGAAAGCTGAAACTGGATCCTTTCCATACTCCTTATACGAAAATTAATTCAAGATGGATTAGAGACTTAAATGTTAGACCTAAAACCATAAAAACCCTAGAGGAAAACCTAGGTAATACCATTCAGGACATAGGCATGGGCAAAGATTTCGTGTCTAAAACACCAAAAGCAACAGCAACAAAAGCCAAAATTGACAAATGGGATCTAATTAAACTAAAGAGCTTCTGCACAGCAAAAGAAACTACCATCAGAGTGAACAGGCCACCTACAGAATGGGAGGAAATTTTTGCAATCTCCTCATCAGACAAAGGGCTAATATCCATAACCTACAAAGAACTCAAACAAATTTACAAGAAAAAAACAAACAATCCCATCCAAAAGTGGGCAAAGGATATGAACAGACATTTCTCAAAAGAGGACATTCATACAGCCAACAGACACATGAAAAAATGCTCATCATCACTGGCCAGCAGAGAAATGCAAATCAAAACTACAATGAGATACCATCTCACACCAGTTAGAATGGCAATCATTAAAAAGTCAGGAAACAACAGGTACTGGAGAGGATGTGGAGAAATAGGAACACTTTTACACTGTTGGTGGGATTGTAAACTAGTTCAACCATTATGGAAAACAGTATGGCGATTCCTCATGGATCTAGAACTAGAAGTACCATATGACCCAGCCATCCCATTACTGGGTATATACCCAAAGATTATAAATCATGCTGCTATAAAGACACATGCACACATATGTTTATTGCAGCACTATTCACAATCGCAACGACCTGGAATCAACCCAAATGTCCATCAGTGACAGACTGGATTAAGAAAATGTGGCACATATACACCATGGAATACTATGCAGCCATAAAAAAGGATGAGTTTGTGTCCTTTGTAGGGACATGGATGCAGCAGGAAACCATCATTCTCAGCAAACTATCACAAGAACAGAAAACCAAACACCGCGTGTTCTCACTCATAGGTGGGAACTGAACAATGAGATCACTTGGACTCGGGAAGGGGAACATCACACACCGGGACCTATCATGGGGAGGGGGGAGGGGGGAGGGATTGCATTGGGAGTTATACCTGATGTAAATGACGAGTTGATGGGTGCTGACGAGTTGATGGGTGCAGCACACCAACATGGCACAAGTATACATATGTAAAAAACCTGCACGTTATGCACATGTACCCTAGAACTTAAAGTATAATAAAAAAAATAAAAATTAAAAAAAAAAGAAGTTTGATCCCATCACAAAGAAGCTAAAAACCTTGAAAAAAGATTACAGAAATGGATAACTAGAATAACCAATGTAAAGAAGTCCTTTAATGATGTGATAGAGCTGAAAAACATGGCACGAGAACTACGTGACAAATGCACAAGCTTCAGTAACCGATTCGATCAACTGGAAGAAAGAGTATCAGTGATTGAAAATCAAATGAATGAAATGAAGCAAGAAGAGTAGTTTAGAGAAAAAAGAGTAAAAACAAATGAAAAAGCCTCCAGGAAATATGGGACTATGTGAAAACTCCAAATCTACATCTGATTGGTGTACCTGAAAGTGACGAGAAGAATGGAACCAATTTGGAAAACACTCTGCAGGATATTATTCAGAACTTCCCCAACCTAGCAAGGCAGACTGACATTCGATTTCAGGAAATACAGAGAATTCCACAAAGATACTCCTCGAGAAGAGCAACTCCAAGATACATAATTGTCAGATTCACTGAAGTTGAAATGAAGGAAAAAAATTTAAGGGCAGTCAGACAGAAAGGTCTGGTTACCCACAAAGGAAGCCCATCAGACTAAGAGCGGATCTCTCGGCAGAAATTCTACAAGCCGGAAGAGAGTGAGGGCCAATATTCAACATTCATAAAGAAAAGATTTTTCAACCCAGAATTTCACATCCAGCCAAACTAAGCTTCATAAGTGAAGGAGAAATAAAATCCTTTACAGACAAGAAAATGCTTAGAGATTTTGTCACCACCAGACATGCCCTGCGAGAGCTCCTGAAGGAAGCACTAAACGTGGAAAGGAGCAAACGGTACCAGCCACTGCAAAAGACATGCCAAAATGTAGGAAGAAGCTGCATCAACTAATGAGCAAAATAACCAGCTAACATCATAATGACACGATCAAATTCACACATAGCAATATTAACCATAAATTTAAATGGGCTAAATGCTCAAATTAAAAGACACAGACTGGCAAATTGGATAAAGAGTCAAGACCCATCAGTGTGCTGTATTCAGGAGACCCATCTCACATGCAGAGACACACATAGGCTCAATATAAAGGGATGGAGGAAGATCTACCAAGAACATGGAAAACAAAAAAAGCCAGGGGTTGCAATCCTAGTCTCTGATAAAACAAACTTTAAACCATCAAAGATCAAAAGAGACAAAGAAGGCCACTGCATAATGGTAAAGTGATCAATTCAACAAGAAGAGCTAACTATCCTGAATATATATGCACCCAGTACAGGAACAACCAGATTCATAAAGCAAGTCCTTAGAGACTTGCAAAGAGACGTAGACTCCCACCCCACTGTCAACATTAGACAGATCAATGAGACAGAAAGTTAACAAGGATATCCAGGAATTGAACTCAGCTCTGCACCAAGTGGACCTAACAGACATCTACAGAACTCTCCACCCCAAATCAACAGAATATACATTCTTCTCAGCACCACATCGCACTTATTCTAAAATTGACCACATAGTTGGAAGTAAATCACTCCTCAGCAAATGTACAAGAACAGAAATTATAACAAACTGTCTCTCAGACTACACTGAAATCAAACTAGAACTCAGGATTAAGAAACTCAATCAAAACCGCTCAACTACATGGAAACTGAACAACGTGCTCCTGAATGACTACTAGGTACATAACGAAATGAAGGCAGAAATAAAGATGTTCTTTGAAACCAATGAGAACAAAGATACAACATACCAGAATCTCTGGGACACATTTAAAGCAATGTGTAGAGGGAAATTTATAGCACTAAATGCCCACAAGAAAAGCAGGAAAGATCTAAAATTGACACCCTAACACCAAGATTAAAAGAACTAGAGAAGCAAGAGCAAACACATTCAAAAGCTAGTGGAAGGCAAGAAATAACTAAGATCAGAGCAGAACTGAAGGAGATAGAGACACAAAAACCCTTCAAAAAATCAACAAATCCAGGAGCTGGTTTCTTGAAAAGATTGACAAAATTCATAGACCACTAGCAAGACTAATAAAGAAGGGAGAAGAATCAAATAGATGCAATAAAAAATGATAAAGGGGATATCACTACCGATCCCACAGAAATACAAACTACTATCAGAGAATACTATAAACACCTCTATGCAAATAAACTAGAAAACCTAGAGGAAATGGATAAATTCCTGGACACATACACTCTCCCAAGACTAAACCAGGAAGAAGTTGAATCCCTGAATAGACCAATAACAGGCTATGAAATTGAGGCAATAATTAATAGTCTACCAACCAAAAAAGTCCAGGACCAGATGGATTCACAGCTGAATTCTACCAGAGGTACAAGGCAGAGCAGGTACCATTACTTCTGAAACTATTCCAATCAATAAAAAAAGAGGGAATCCTCCCTTCCTCATTTTATGATGCCAACATCATCCTGATACCAAAGCCTGACAGAGACACAACAAAAAAAGAGGATTTTAGACCAATATCCCTGATGAACATTGATTCAAAAATCCTCAATAAAATACTGGCAAACCAAATCCAGCAGCACATCAAAGAGCTTATCCACCATGATCAAGTGGGCTTCATCCTTGGGATGCAAAGCTGGTTCAACATATGCAAATCAATAAACATAATCCAGCATATAGAAAGAATCAAAGACAAAAACCACATGATTATCTCAATAGATGAAGAAAAGATCCTTGACAAAATTCAACAGTCCTTCATGCTAAAACTCTCAATAAAGTCGATATTGATGCAATGTATCTGAATAAGAGCTATTTATGACAAACCCACAGCCATTATCATACTGAATGGACAAAAACTGGAAGCATTCCCTTTGAAAACTGGCACAAGACAGGGATGCCCTCTCTCACCACTCCTATTCAACATAGTGTTGGAAGTTCTGGCCAGAGCAATCAGGCAGGAGAAAGAAATAAAGGGTATTCAATTAGGAAAACAGAAAGTCAAATTGTCCCTGTTTTCAGATGACATGCTTGTATATTTAGAAAACCCCATCCTCTCAGCCCAAAATCTCCTTAAGCTGATAAGCAACTTCAGCAAAGTCTCAGGATACAAAATCAATGTGCGAAAATCACAAGCATTCGTATACACCAATAACAGACAAACACAGAGGCAAATCATGAGTGAACTACCATTATCAATTGCTTCAAATAGAAAAAAATACCTAGGAATCCAACTAATAAGGGATATGAAGGATGTACCTCTTCTAGGAGAACAACAAACCACTGTTCAATGAAATAAAAGAGGACACAAATAAACGGAAGAACAATTCATGCTCATGGATAGGAAGAATCAATATCGTGAAAATGGCCACTGTCCAAGGTAATTTATAGATTCAATGTCATTCCCATCAAGCTACCAATGACTTTCTTCACAGAATTGGAAAAAACTACTTTAAAGTTCAAATGGAACCAAAAGAGAGCCTGCATTGCCAAGACAATCCCAAGCCAAAAGAACAAAGCAGGAGGCATCACGCTACCTGACTTCAAACTATATTATAAGGCTACAGTAACCAAAAGAGCATAGTACTGGTACCAAAACAGAGATATAGACCAATGGAACAGAACATAGCCCTCAGAGATAATACCACACATCTACAACCATCTGATCTTTGATAAACCTGACAAAAATAAGAAATGGGGAAATGATTCTCTATTTAATAAATGGTGCTGGGAAAACAGGCTAGCCATATGTAGAAAGCTGAACCTGGATCCCTTCCTTACACCTTATAGGAAAATTAATTCAAGATGGATTAGAGACTTAATGTTAGACCTAAACCCATAAAAACCCTAGAAGAAAACCTAGGTAATACCATTCAGGACATAGGCATGGGCAAGGACTTCAAGTCTAAAACACTAAAAGCAATGGCAACAAAAGCCAAAATTGACAAATGGGATCTAATTAAACTAAAGAGCTTCTGCACAGCAAAAGAAACTACCATCAGAGTGAACAGGCAACCTACAGAATGGGAGAAAATTTTTGCAATCTACTCATCTGACAAAGGGTTAATATCCAGAACCTACAAAGAACTCAAACAAATTTACAAGAAAAAAACAACCCCATCAAGAAGTGGGGGAAGGATATGAACAGACACTTCTCAAAGGAACAGAAAACCAAACACCGCATGTTCTCACTCATAGGTGGGAATTGAACAATGAGAACACTTGGACACAGGAAGGGGAACATCACACACTGGGGCCTGTTGTGGGATTGGGGGAGGGAGAAGGATAGCATTAGGAGATATAATGTAAATAATGAGTTAATGGGTGCAGCGCACCAACATGGCACATGTATACATATGTAACAAACCTGCACATTGTTCACATGCACGCTAGAACTTAAAGTATAATAATAAAAAAAGATAAAAACAACATAAAAACGAAAGTATAGGAAAGAATATTCCTCATGTTAACTTGATGTGAAGCTGCATCATGGCAATTCCAACTTGAACAATTCACTGAATTATTATTAGACTGAAAATAAATTTAAATAATAGATTTAAATCAAATCATCCTCTAACTTTTACATACATTTTAAAACACATTTCAACTTTGTAATTTCATAGAAAGAAAGGAGTTCAATGATTCATATTAAATGATTACTGGTGGTCATTTCTGTTTTGTTATTTTGTGTATGTTCTGAATTTTGTTATAATAAAAAAGTAATGTTTTATTTAAAGAATGGCAAAGCTATTTTTATTTTAAATATTTTAAATAGCAAATTTGTCAGGCTTAGATTTTTTTAAAAACATTGAACTACATAAAACATCCATGGGACCATAGACTGTTAGCATTAAATTCTAAATTGAAAACATGGGTTTTTCACTTGCTATTGCATATGATATTGATCAAGACAACTTTTCTTAAATTCTATTTCCATGTCTACAGTAATGAATATTATATTTTCTTTCTCACTGGACCATTGTAAGGTTAGAAGCATATATCAAAACACTTTGAAATCAGTTCAATAGTATTGTGTAAAGAAAACGTGATTTGCATTCTTACAAATATTCCATATTCAGCATTCACAACATAACAAATCATGAACCGTTGTGCCACATATATAAAAAGAGAACTGTTTGAGAAGGCCTTCCCTGTTTTTCAAGCCAGCTTCCCCATTCACCAGTAATATGTTCTAAGTACCTCAAATTCATCAAATGTAGTTAATAATTCCTATCACACTACCTCAGGTAGCTCCAAAGATCAACATGTTTTCGTTTAAAAGAATCTTTTAGGGTGATTTGTACTTGCAAGGCATGATTTCACATTTTGTTGTTGTTGTTGTTATTAGTGTCATTACTATTGATATCACTTTTGTGAATCCATCTTGTTTTTTTTTTTTTTTTGTTTTTGTTTTTGTTTTTGTTTTTTTTTGAAACAGTGTCTCCCTCTGTGTCATCCAGGCTGGAGTGCAGTGGCACAACCATAACTCACTGCATTCTAAGTCTCCTGGGCTCAAGCGATCCTCCCACCTCAGCCTCCTCATTAGCTGGAACTGCAGGTGTGCACCACCACACCTGGATAATTTTCCTTTTTGTTTTTTTCTTTTTTCTTTTTTTTTTAGTGGAGACAAGGTCTCACTATATTGCCCAGGATGGTTTTGAACTCCTGAGCACATGGGATCCTCCCACATCTGCCCCACAAAGTGTTGGGATTACAGGTATGAGACACTGTGCCCAGCCTTGATTCAACATTTTTTAAAAGAAGACTTACTTACTGTCTTCCATTTCATTCTTCTTTCATTCAAAAAACATTCAGTAAATGCCTACCAAGTGCCAGGCTCTGTCCTAGGCACTGCAGACACACTAGCCAACAATGAATATGTGATTCCCACCTGATGGAGTAGAGCAGTTGAATAATTGGTGTTTATGACGCCCCTTTCTCAGGGAGGCATTCCTTAAATGACTCCATCTAAAGAATATGCCCCATATACCGCTATCATTCTCCATTACATCACTTTGTTCAGTTTTATTCATAAAAACTCTGTTATTATCCAATTTATATATTTCTTATATACATTTAGATATTAATTAAGATATTATTTAATATATTCAATCTCTCCCCACAATTGATATTCCAATGAAACAGCCAGTTTTTATCTTATCCCCTCCTATATTCACAGCCCCTGGGACAAAGTCTAGAAATTACTAGTGTCTTCTCCACTATTTGCTTAATAAATTAACTGTGAGGTCAACAATTTACATATTATTACTTACAGCATTTATAGCAGATGGCATGAAATCAAGTCAGTTTCTCAGCTGGATGGACTCTAGGAAGATACCCTATGCCTCAATCCCCGGCCACCCTTCACAGCCACTCTCCTTGGGAATTTCATGGCTCTTTCCAACTTATCCACTGTTGATTTTTGGAAGAAATTCTCTAAAAAGGCATACACAGTATAATATTATTTGTATAATTAATTATTCATATATTTAATGTTATTTGTATAATTATTCGAAGAATTAATATATATCCATGTGATCCAATATTTATGTTACATATTTGATATGTATAAATTTTTAAGTTCCTATAAAATAACTCAGCGGCCTATCAGTAGACATTTAAACTTCTTTTTGTTTTTTTTTTTTTGAGATGGAGTTTCACTCTCATTGCCCAGGCTGAAGTGCAATGGCGCGATCTTGGCTCACTGCAACCTCTGCCTCCCAGATTTAAGCGATTCTCCTGCTTCAGCCTCCCAAGTAGCTGGGATTACAGGCATGCACCACCATGCCTGGCTAATTTTTTTTTTCTGTAGTTTTAGTAGAGACAAAGTTTCGCCATGTTGGCCAGGCTGGTTTCGAACTTCTGACCTCAGGTGATCCGCCTGCCTCCGCCTTCCAAAGTGCTGGGATTACAGGTGTGAGCCACTGCGCCCAGTCTAACATTTAAACTTCTGATTAATAAAGGGAACTGTGATGATTTCTATAAAATTTTGACATCAGAGAGACGACACTGCCCCCATCCCCAATACCACCATTGAAACTTTAATTCTGCTGAGTAATCAGGTTTGCCTTACACAATTTGAATATTACCAATATTGTGAATACTGTCTATATATGTGATTTATAGGTTTGGTTTTCATTTATTTTTTAGTGACTGTTCATATTAATCCAACTGCAATCCTCTTTCATCAAGAAACACTGTTTTCAAATGGCTGAATATGTGTGCTTCCTATGGCTGTAAAGCAGAGCTGCTTCTATTCTCCAACAGTATCTCACGAGTCCTTGTGTATGCCATGCACTGTGTAGGGAAGTGGGCATAATCCCTCAAATTGTTAGGAGCTGTACAGTTTAATAAGCAGTTTGTTGTATGTATCACAATCTCACATTCATTCTGGAAATTTGGAACTGCCTCTACTTTGTAGGATTCCTGTCAGAATACAATGAGAAATATATAAAAACCCTTCACCAGCATGAAACATACAAGTGCTTCATAGCTATTAGCTATAACAATGATATGAAATATATTTTCATCCCTATTCTACAAAGAGTCAGGAAGAAGTAACATTTGTACCTAGTTGTGGCAGAACAGAGCTGAGTTTGATTATTTCCAAATCGAGTATGAACTCTATCACCCTATACCTGCCTTTACAACAAACATGTAATATTAAAACCCAATACACCCAACAGAAAAAGGAGAAAGGAACCCAAGTGCCCTTTATGATAAACAAAATGTAGTATATACATATAATGGAATATTATTCAGTCTTAAAAAAAAAAAAAAAGGAAATTCTGACATTTACTACAACTTGGATCTACCTGGAGGACATTATGCTAAGTAAAATAAATCAGACACAGAAAGACAAATATGTATGATTCCATTTATATAAGTTACCAAAAGTAGTCAACTTCATGGGAACAAAAAGCAGAACAGTGGTGGCCTGGAGCTTGGCAATTGGAGGAAATGGAAAGTTAGTGTTGAACGGGTAGAGAGTTTCAGTTTGGGAAACAAAAACATTCTGGAGATAGATGACGGTGACAGTTGCAGAGCAATTCGAAATTACTCAATGACCCGGAATTATACACTTAAAAATGATTAAAATGGCAGCTTATATGTTATGCACATTTTACCAGAATTTTTAAAAACCTCAATGGCATGGCCACACTTTAGCCATTTTCGTTAAACAACAGAATGGATGAATCAATACAGATGATGGTAATCTCCCAAATTGTTGCAGGAAAGCTAGGCATTTTTCCTCTTGGCCATTTCTTTTGTTTGTTTGTTCGTTTGTTTATTTGTTTGTTTTGTGAGATGGAGTCTCACTGTATCACCCAGGCAGGATGGAGTGCAATGATGCAATCTCAGCTCACTGCAACCTCCACCTCCTGGGTTAAAGTGATTCTCCTGCCTCAGCCTCCTGAGTAGCTGGTATTACATGCACGTGCCATTTCTCATTGAAGACAGTTGTTTCCTCTTCCTTAAAACTCCACGTTGATAAGATTTAACACATTCAATTCAGATTAGAGGTCTGCTGATTTTATGTTATTTACCTAAAACTGCATCTCACTTATGCCCTCCAACCACAGAATACGTATATCAAGTATCTGATGGGTATTTATTTTAATGGAAAAGCAAAAGGCTGATACAGATTTGTCTGACATAAGGTGATGTACATATTATGCATGAAAAATACAATTCAAGCTACATAATATGACTCTCCCTTGGCATATTCATTCTTAAAGTATTCTAAGATTGTGTAGTGCCAAACACAATATTTTTCTTTTGTCAGTTCTCCAAAGTGAAACTTGACCACTGAAGTCTAAAAGGGTGTACAGCAACAAAGCACAAATAGATGAGACTTTAAATTCATTCAAGTAACATTTGAGGCCACGAAAGCATGGAGAACATGATTGCCTTAAAAAGTACAGTTTCCAGAAATTCTCATAAGAATTCCTCAGCAGGCATATGGCGAGAAGCCAACTTTCTCTTTCTCTTTCTCAAAAAAAAAAAAAAAATGGTTTTGGATATTTTCCTATCTTGACATTTTAGAAACATCTAAGGCATTGCCAGATGTCATGTGTGCATGTGGTTTTTTTTTTTAATCATACTTTTAAAAAATCATAATTTGCATTCAGTTTTGAGTTTCAGAATCAGGAAAGTCTCAAATTTGATAGAAAGGGTTAACATTTTTTATCCAATATGAATATATATATATATATGTATCTCCTAACTAGAGAAATATCACAGACTTCCTGGCTTCCCTCCAAAGACTTTACCAGTCAGGCGCATTGGCTCAATTCCCACTCTACTCTAAAATGTCTTTTTAGTTTGCTTTCTTTGTCTTTTTCATATTCTAACAGCATAAACTGTTTACCACTAATGCTACAGAGCTTCCCTCCAGTGAGTCAGATTAAAAACACGGTTATTTAATAATCACTAAGTCATACTGGAAAAAATGACTTTTTCAATCACATGCTTTATTTCCATAAACCCACACTACTCTCTACAAATCTGGATTTGCACTTGAATGTATTCAAGCTCTTCTGCCACAGTGAAAGGCCATTTCAAGAACCTCTGTATTCTTTGCCAACATTTTTGTCTATAAATACTTAGCACTTCATATGGCTCCAGAAAAATAATTTCCAAACTAGTAACAAATACTAAATTGCCTATTTAGAAAGTCTTATAAAACCTTAAACGGAAGGGGGAAAAAACTGAACTGGCAGATTTAGAGAGTTCCACACCATCAGGTAGGAAATTGCCTTTTCCCTTTTTGTTCATAATCTCTACCTACCTGAGTCAGAGTAGAACTTCCACACATGCATTCACCATTTTCCCTGATTAAAACTATGGCAAGTTAGTTGGGAAAAGTTACCAAAGCCAATGTTTGCATATACCATCTTGTAGTAGTTTCTTACACGCTAGTCAAGGAAAGGTGAATTTTGGAGATGTCTGATTAAAAAGGGTGATGGTCACCCTAAATTTCCCCCACAAGGAACGTTTTTCATTTTAACCATCTCTCATGAAAAGTGACTGACTTTGAACAACTGAATAACTTCACTTTCTATGATATATGGTTGAAAAAACTAGTTACAGAGTATGTTCTTTTTCCCTCAACCTGATATTTAAACTATGCGTATTTCCATATTGACTCCTATGCATTTTTCATAGATTCCACAGTTCTTGGCACATTAATAGATGCTTAAAACATACGCAGTCCTTTACTTTCCTGGATTAGTGTACAGATTCTAGAATCAGAATGCTTGGGTTCAAGTCTATTTCTGACAGTTACAAACTGTGTGACCTTGAAAAATACCCTCTAGAACCTTTGTGTTCTTCATTTCCTCACCTGTAACATGTGATGTTTCATAGAATGTTTATAAATATTAAATGGTTTAATATATGTACAGTGTGTAGAAAATTGTCTTGCAAATGCTATTTCCAGCTCTACCAAGAATTGCTTCCAGTAAATTTTACCTCGAAGAATTATAATTGGTAGATGAGACTTTGTGGAGCAGTGTGGTAAAATAAATTGATATCATTTGATGCATGTTTGCGATATTAAAATTAAAAGGGAAAATTCTGGTTTATTTATATTCTAACTAAACTAAAGAAAAACTTCTGTATGGCAAAGGAAACTATCAACAGAGTAAAACATCCTACAGAATGCAAAAAAAAAAAAGAAAAAAAAATTGCAGACTATGCATCTGACACAGTTCCAGCATCTACAAGGAACTTAACAAACACCATTAAAAAGTAGGCAAAGGACATGAACAGACACTTTAAAAAAAAAAAAAAAAAAAAAAAGACATACATATGGCCTACAAGCATATGACACAAAGCTCAATATCACTGATCATCAGAGAAATGCAAGTCAAAACCACAATGAGATACCATCTCATACAAGCAGAATGGCTATTATTAAAAAGTCAAAAAAATAACAGATGCTGGCAAGGTTGTAGAGAAAAAAGAACATGTGTACACTGTAGGTGGGACTGTAAATTAGCTCAACCATTATGAAAGATAGTGTGGCAATTCCTCCAAGACCTAAAACAGAAATACCATTCAGCCCAGCAATTTCATTACTGGATATATACCCAAAGGAATATGCATCAGTCTATTATAAAGACACACATGTTATGTTCATTGTAACACTATCCACAAAGGCAAAGACGTGGAATCAACCCAAATGCCCATTAATGGTAGACTGGATTAAAAAATACATATATGGTAGATACATACCATGGAATACTATGCAGCCATAAAAAGAACAAGATCATGTCCTTTGCAGGAACATGGATGGAGCTGGAGGCCATTATCCTTAGCCAAATAACCTGGGAACAGAAAACCAAATATTCCATGTTCTCACTAATAAGTGGGAGCTAAATGATGAGAACACATCAGCACATAGAAGGGAACAACACATACTGGAGTCTATTAAAAGGCAGAGGATGGGAGAAGGGAGAGGATCAGGAAAAATAACTAATGAGTACTAGCCTTAATTAATGCCTGGGTGATGAAATAATCTGTACAACAAACCCCCATGACAGAAATTTACCTATATCAGCAGTGCCCAACCTTTTTGGCACCAGGGACCGGTTCCGTGGAAGACAATTGTTCCACAGAGCGGGGTGGGGCAGGCATTGGATTCTCATAAGGAGCACGCTCTCTAGATCTCTCACATGCTCACTTCACAATAGGGTTCATGCTCCCACCAGAATCCAAAGCAGGGGCTGATCTGACAGACAGCAGAGCTCAGGTGCTAATGCTCACTAGCGGGCCGCCCACCTCCTGCTGTGCATCCCAGTACCTAACAGACCACAGCCCCACACTGGTCAGTGGCCCCGGGGTTGGGGACTCCTGACCTATATAACGAACCTGTACGTTTACCCCTGAACTTAAAATAAAAGTTAAATCTATAAAGGGGGAAAATTCTAATTTAGTTATATTCAAGGCATTTCTAATGTTTCCCATACTAATTTTAGTCAAATATTCATTTTCTGTTACTTTCTCATATGTTTTACTTCTTAAATATACTTTCCTCTTTCCCTACAGCTAATAATTTTGTTTAAACAACAGTCATAACTCTCCAGCTTACTGCAATAGTCTATGAATCTCCTGGCACTCAGTCTTGCAATCCTTGAGTATATAATAGCTGTCTCGTCAGAAATAACAAGAACCTAATTAGACTATTGGAAAGAGAAATGATGGTATGAATAGGAAAGACAATAGAGAGTAAAACTGATAAGACTTGACCATTTATTTACACATAGGAAGAAAGAAAAAAAGAGAAAGAGGAGTCAAGGAATAAAGTTGAGGTTTTCAGCTTGAATGATGAGAAGAGAGTCCACTTTCTTTTGGACAACACATCCAAGCTCATGGCTACTTTCATGGATACCACACTCCAAATACAAATTTTAACCTAGACTACTGTCGTGTTCCAGGTCACATATCCATCTTCCTGCTGGATATTTCCATTGGTATCTCAGAGTGACCTCACATTTAACAGGCCCTGAACTAATTTATTGTCTTCTTGTTATGACTCCTCATCCAGCTTTCCCTAACTCATCATCCGCTTAGCTGCTCAAGGCAGAAACTGAGCCATCATCTTTGGCTCGTCCATCATATTCCACATCTGTATTCAATTCATCATCAAGAAATAACAGGACCACATCTTCAACACATCTCCACTCAATGCATGTACCTCCAACTCCACCACCAACTGTTAGTAGTCCAGGGCTCCAAGTTCTCCGTGCTCAAATTCTAGGTCCGCAATGCCCCCAACCTCTGTTTTATTTGCATGTAGCCAGGAAGATTTTTATGAAACCCAAATAAGAAAATAATCAGTAATTTGATAAAAACTCTCTATGGCTTTCCATTTTGGTATGAGAAATACCAAACTTTTAGTCTTATTTTGGGTGCTCTTCACTCTCACACCCAGGTTGCCCTTCCAGGGTCTCCTCTCATTTTCCTTTTAGGACTCCATGCACCAGCTCAAGAAACCTCACTTCCTTCAGTTATACAGAGCTGTATGCTTTTCCAGCTCATGGTATTTAAGCGTGCTATGCTTTCTGCTCAGAACACTGACTCCTGACCACTGAAGCTTGCCTAGTTAATTCAAGTGATCCTTCGTATCACAGTTTAAATATTACTTCCACAGAGACTCCTTTAGTGACTCCCTGGTAGCTCACAGTCTAGTTTGGGTTCCCTTCTAATATATTCTGAAAGTCCCCTATTTTTTCTCCTTATCATATGCTTATCATAATTTATTGAAATACCTTATTAATAACTGGCTTTCTTAATAGACAGGGTGAAGTTGAAATTCACTGGGGGCTAAATTTCCAGGTAGAAATTTCCAGCACAAAAACAGACTGTGATGTTGAAGAAGAGACAGAAGTAAAGAGAGATCAACATAAATGTGACAGATGATGCTATGAGATTACTCAAGAATCACTATAGAGAGAAAAAAGTCCAAGAAAAAGTCTTTGAAAAAAACTACATTTAATTTGTAGCAAGAGGGATGATGAAAGAGGGGAAGCTAGAGTGAGGGCACACATGGGGTGGGGAGAAGAGACAAAGAGAGAGAGAGAGAGACAGAGAAAGAATAGGAACATCCACAAAAGTAAGCAAAAAAACAAGCAAGTTTTAAGAACATCCATCAGTCTATCAATGATGGACAACTGTTTCTGCTCACTTTTGCATCCTTGAAATCTAGAATGATTGTAATGCATAGCAGACTCTAAACAACTATTTGTTAAATTAATGTCCAGCATTAAAACCTTTCCAGGAACTATCAATAGGGGAACATATAAATGAAATATTAAGTAAGCCTTTCTGCAAACTAAAGAGTGATGAGATAATAAGTAGTGAATATAATAATCCGTAATCGTTGCAATTCTAAAATCAAATCTACTTTTTAAAAAATAAGCTATAGGACAGGCACGGTGGCTCACACCTGTAATCCCAGTACTTTGAGAGGCCAAGGCGGGAGGATCACGACGTCAGGAGATCAAGCCCATCCTGGCCAACATAGTGAAATCCCATCTCTACTAAAATACAAAATATTAGCCGGGAGTGGTGGCACGTGCCTGTTGTCCCAGCTACTTGGGAGGCTGAGGCAGGGGAATCGCTTGAACCCAGGAGGCAGAGGTTTCAGTGAGCTGAGATGATGCCACTGCATTCCAGTCTGGCAATAGAGCAAGATTCTGTCTCAAAAAAAAAAAAAAAAAAAAATATATATATATATATATATATATATATATATATATATATATATAAAAATAATAAAAAAGCTATATTGATATAGAATTGAAAAAATTGAAAAATATTAAACTAAGTAACATGGTATGATTTAATCTAAAATAATTTCAGGATTCCATTCCCAGTACATCACTCTAAAATGAGGAGCAAATCAGATGGAATTATAGCTGAATACAAATATTAAAAAGTAGCTACATATATACTTCTATTTGCTTCTCTCAGACTAAGAAATTATTTATACACACACATACACACACACACACACACACACACATAAGCACCCAATTTCATTAAGATATTGCTAAGGACACCCGCATATATGTACATAGTTTGCCTTGCATACAATTTTTATTGTTGTGAAAACTGATTTGATAATTTCAGTCTTTTAAAGTTTTTAACTACTACAAAAATTTCTTCTTGCTTTACTAAAATTTTTTTTTCAAACGAGTTCTAAAAGGTTCATAACATTTATATAAACCATCCAACTAATGCCAAGCTAGGAAAAGATTATCTTCCCTTTAGTTTGGTTTTGGTGTCTGTTTTATTTTTCGACTAGTCAAGTGCAGTAGTGGGGAGGTGGGGAAGTAAAACAATGAGTTCTATCTGTAATTGGCTATGATCAATCAGTTGAGATAACTCATTACCTTCAGACCAGCTATCTCCCTTTTTGACATAATCATACTAGCTGGATTTCCTCACATAGCTTTTGAATAGTGTATGTTTAATAGAAATTCTCCTATATTTTTTATTATCTTATTTGACAAAATTCTCTATTCAAAGAAGAATATACAGTGCAATACATTTTCCTCTATCAAAAGTAATTTTGGGTATTTTACTAATATTTAAAATTCATGTGATACTCAACCATGTAAAAAAGGCCAAAGAGTTTAAATGTAAATCTGTATATCTCCAGACCGGATCCTAAACTGAATGATTCCTCTAACCAATTCTTCATCTGCAGCTTTTGGGAATCTTTATCCCTGTATCAGAAGGGAAGAATCATTTCTCTTCTAATATCATACCACCGAACTTCTGAAAATATTACCTAGTCATCATGACATCGCCACCTAGAATTTCAACTAATATCTTTCAACTTATACCTGATGTCCGGCTAGGTTCTCAGAATGTTCTCTTTCACTGGACAGAACATGATGCTTGCCCTCAATCTATTTACAGTCTTGCCCTCTTGAAAAGAAATATATAGTCTGCATATCCCTAAAAAGTTGAAAAAGGAAAAATACGTTTCTGTGTAAACACACATACACACTTTTAATCAAGAACCATGATAATATAAGGGTAAATATAATGAAATAACAATGGAAGGAAACAGTGTATTATCAGCACATCATGAATTTGAAGAGTGGTACAGTAGTCAAGAACATCTAGTGAGGGAGGGGACTGAAATGGCAATTGAGTATAAGCAAACTTCAAATGTCTTTCAATGAGAGGTCTGATCCAGGGTCTACCCATGGTTTGTAAGGAAAATAATAGAATCTGGAACTCAAAATAAACCAGGCAACATTTTACACAAGCAGTTGAGATAGAAGGCCAATAGTTATTTTGTCCCATTGCTTGTGGGAATCTTTGTGCTTCATGGGTAACTGGAGTTCATTCTAGTGAGGCTGGGATTTGCACATGAGAACAAATAGGGCTCGTGACTGACGTAGGAAGACATAGAATGACAAGCGGGTCAGAACGGTTGCAGGTAATAAAATGACCACTTTTCTATAAGGACAATCTTCTATAAGGACCTCTCCTTTATTCTATTTCCTGAAACAGAGCAAATAACTCTTTCTCATGTGGCTTCTGTGGCATATAACCCACAGTATGCAAAATCACAATTTTAATATGAATTGTTTGGTTGCCTATCCTCCCTGTTAGGGCATATGTATTTTTATATCATCTAGCACTGTCTCAATCAAGGTTGCAGAGTTTGAATGAACATTTATCAGACCACCTCTCAGTTTTTACCACATCACACCATCTTTTTAAACAAAGACAATGACTTTCTATTTCCCAAATCTCTCATGAGCCTATGGGCCTCTACCCCATCACTAACCATTGATTCTGTCACACGCCATCTCACTCCCTGTGCCTTCCAGATTAACAATTTGATGGATCTCATTCTTTTTATTCACCTTGTACCTTGTTACTGCTTTCACTGTCATGTCATA
This sequence comes from Chlorocebus sabaeus, assembly GCF_047675955.1. NCBI lineage: Eukaryota > Metazoa > Chordata > Mammalia > Primates > Cercopithecidae > Chlorocebus > Chlorocebus sabaeus. The sequence goes on along the minus strand of NC_132910.1, from coordinate 76,338,630 downwards.
CAGAACTATTTCATAGGTGTAACTGCTCCAGATGCTTAGTTAATAATAGACTGAAATCCCAAAGAACAGAGATATATTTTTATTATTTTTGAATTCCCTCCAACACTTATCACAGGAGAGAACTGAGATCTAATACATATTCATTGCAGCTAATTGAATTGAACTTTGCCCACTGGGGAAAAATGTAATATTTAGTCATACAGTAGTTAGCAATTTGACACTAAATTTAATGAAAAGTATTTGAAACACTACACATTAGTGCACTCAAATCCGTAAATATTTATCCCAGAATTTGTGAAATTAAGCACGACCATATTTTATACATTTGCAAATTTTAGTAAACTAAACTTTTAATGAAGTAAAGATAGCTATGCCTCTAATAGTATATCTGCAATCCATCCTCCTCCCCTAAAGACATGTTAAATTTTATGAGTATAGTCAGGGGGATGACTACAATTAAGTGCATATATATTATTGTTCAACACAAATAGTATAGGTTTATTGTAATTATCGCTTTGCTGGTCAGCCTCTTCTTCTAGACAGTGAGTTCCTTGAGAACAGTAACTGTTTACTCAGGCCCTTGGACATAATACGTTTGATTAAATAGTTCCTGAATTAGTGAGTTATGTGAGAAATAATGACTTCGCAGTGGGACTTTACCGAGGGAGCTATAATAAGAACAGCTAATCTGTGATCTATGTGCCAAACTCCCTGCTAAGAACTTTATATTCATGACATAATTGTGTCCTCCTTACAAGCCTGTGTGAGAAACGTGATGAAAATGTTTTGAAAATGAAGAAATGAAAACTTAATGAAGTTAACTGACTTGGTAAGGTCACAAAGCCAGTAAATTGGGAAAGTGGAATATGAATCCAGACATGATGACTCCAGATCTCTTAGCCATTTAGGAAAGAGAGAAAGAGGTGATAATTCCTGGAGTAGTGGAAGTGCTGGTGTTAGCAATGCGTAAAGGAGGAAATATTGAGAAGGGGCAAGAAAGCTTTTAGAACGTCAGAGACCTGATTAATGGAAAAGAACAAAAGATAAACTGGATTAGACTAGAGAAACAAGGAAAGGCAATGGCAGGAGGGAGGGGAAGAGAGTTTAGGACACTTGAATTTAGGTTGTTTCATCCTGAGGCATAATCCATCTAGGGAATCTGGGTGAGTGGAATCCAGTGGAGAGTAAATAAGTAGTGTTTTCAGAGTTAAGAGTAAGCACTGTAATCTTTGGAACTACTTCTCCCTCCCAGAGATCTGGGCCAGAGCCCGTGAGTAAAAGAAATTTAAACAGGCAAGAAATAAAAACAAAATGAAACAACCTCCCTCCCCACAAACACACAGGCAGAAACATAAGGGCATTTGTTCCCTGAATACTGGTATCACATAGTTACCTTTCGATATGAATTTATGTGAAAGTACGATTTCTTCTGAAATTAAGTTACTCTCCACTATTTCAGTTTTCTCTTTGAAGTGTTTCTTTTCTTTTGGTTATGATACTCATACTAACATGAAAGTATGTTTTTGATTTAAAAAGATAATTAGAAGACAATAGGATTATAGATGATGATCTCACAGTTACATTTTTAAGACTGATAAATCTTACCCTGACTTTTAGTCCATTTATTAACAGTATGATAAGTCACAGTGAATTAAATTATTTGTATTTGAACATATAAGCAGTATGTTCTCTAAAATATCCCACTTAATGAATATGTATGAACTCAATATATTTGGAGGTAAATTGGTCTTCAGTATACATTGCCTGTTTAGTATTTTAATAACTCAATTATTAGGAAAACAATAACATCCATTAAAATCAAGATATTTAACCACCTAATTCCAGAGTAAGAAGATTTTTTGCATTTGGCCTTAAGACATGGGGTGAATTATCTCTGCGTGACTATGACTCACTTTCCTCATTAGAAAAATGGGGAAACTAGTAGTATCTATGTGGTAAAACAATTGGGGGCATTAAATGTGCTCCTATGTGATGATGTGCCAGAGTAGAACCTGGCTAATTCTATACAGAGATTTATGCTGCTGCTTCTATTATTTGTTGAAAATTTGTCTACCAAGTCTGATCATAAAGTTAATATGGGCAAATCAATGGCAATGGCAATGATTACTCACGTACAATTAAATACTTTCTAAATGAAAAATGATAAGGTAATCATGTTTCACATAACAAACTTGTTTGTATGATTTCTAATACCTACAATATAAGTTCTAATAAAAGTACAATGTAAGTGGTTTTACTTTCCACTTCTAGCTGCCTTTCCTTCTACTAGCTATAATTTTTAGCTCCTGAAACCCATAACCCCACACCAAATCTTCGCAAACATAGAAAACGTGGGTGTAGATAAGGGGTCCTCAAACCCTGGGCCACAGACCATTACCTGATAGGAAATCTGCCTGATAGCAATCGGGCTGCACAGCAGGAAGTGAGCGGTGAGAGAGGGAGCAAAGCTTCATCTCTATAGCCGCTCCCCATCTTCCCATCACTCACATTACCACCTGAGCTCGGCCTCCTGTCAGTCAGCCACAGCATTAGATTCTCATAGGGCACAAACCCTATTGTGAAGTGCGCATGTGAGGGATCTAAGTTGCACGCTCCTTATGAGAATCCAATGGTGATGATCTGTCACTATGCCCCTTCGTACCCAGATGGGAACATCTATTTTTGCAGGAAAACAAGCTCAGGACTCCCACTAATTCTACATTATGATGAGTTGTATAACTATTTCATTAGATATTACAATGTAATAATAATAATAGAAATAAAGTGCACAATAAACGCAATGCACTTGAATTACCCTGAAACTATCCCCACACCCGGGTCCATGGAAAAAATTGTCTTCCATGAAACCGGTCCCTGGTGCCAAAAAGGCTGGGGACTGCTGATGAAGATAGTAAATGAAACTCATTTCTCCTAACATAACAGGTACATTTGTCCATAGTTAGTAAGGTTGCAGTTATTTAAAACATTGAAACATAAAGTTAAACGCAATATTTCTAAAGAAAAAAAGGCTAATTTCATTTCTTTTTTTCCTGTATACTCATCTATAATCACACTGGAGTTCCCCCGCCCAAGCTGGCTTACTTAAAAGAATTCTGGTCTGGCTTACTTAAAAGAACCATACTCTACTGACTACAAAGGAAACTAATACCGAGGGACAAAGGGAAACAATCTTACAGCTCTGTGAAGTAGTTAGCTTTTCCTTTCATAAGCAAAACGGAAGGGATGTATGGCCCAGTTACTTCATTAATCTGTTGGAATTGACAATGTTAAGACGTTTTCTGAGGCTGTTTACCACAACAAAGGAGAGCATCCATGGTAAATGACAACCCCCTAGGAGGAAGGTCTGAGCCCTTTGTAAAGACCCTTGATTCAAACATATTCTCAGAGCACATGCCAGCAGTGTTCAACAATGTATATGCTTAGTTGTTACTCTCTAAGCCTAAATTGTAATGAGGAGATAAAATACTTTGTTTCTCTTTAGTGAAAGCAGTAAAATCCATAACAATGAGCAGTTAAAATAACATCACTTTGTATGAAAATCTAATGTTAACAAATACAGCTGAAATGGCAAATGTATCTCATTTACTTAATGCTAATGACCATATTAGTAAAATCAATTTAATTAAAATTCCATTTGATTCCTTTGTTTTGTTACTGTTAAAGGACCAGAATAATCTACTTATTATCCAGGTTAAGGTATAAATCTATCCCAAATCTTATCTTTAGGTCTTTTTGCTCTATAAGAATCTGTATCAATTTAAGTGAGAAAATGACAAATTTTATTATCTATCAAGAGATTGTACATTTGCCTAAATTCATGAAAAAACTGGAATAACTCATTCAGGCATATTTATTCAGTAAAATTGTATTTATCATTTTACTCTATTATTTCTCATAACCCCCTAAAAGGTTTCAATGTTTCTTTTTGTTTACAGGTACTCAGAAACACAGACAGTTGAACACACTGATGGATTAATTTCTTCCACATGAATATCATTTTATACATATGGAATACATTATATGCTATGTTCACTTTTATTCATTCAGCATTATTACTAGTTGCTTTGTATAAAAGCACACAATGGGAAGTGTTGGGGGAGCTATACTGAGATAATAAAATAGAAGGCATGCAAAGACATAGTTACACACTCGGGACTTAATTTTTACATTTTTAGATTCGTGAATGTTCAACAAAGAACTACTGGAGATTTAATGCAATGTGCAATATCCCACCATCAACTTATAATCTATATCTATTGATATACAGATGTCTATGATTTCTATTAAATTATCTGCTATATTATCATATCTCATTATATTTATTATAATATATAATGTGTATCAATTATATGTAGATATATTGATATTAATATCTGTCTATATGATGTTCATTGGATGTGCATTGTAAAGGCTATTATAACATATTCTGTAACTCAACTATATTTTACTTATGTTAGTCTTGTCACCTGTAATGTTGTCACTTTTTAAAATAACTCATATATGGGGCACTTTGAAATACCTAAACATGGCTTGTAACCTATAAATGACAAAAAAAAAAAAAAAAAAAAATTCACCCTGTATCTACAAATTTAGAGAAGAATATTATTTCTATAATGATCTGCATATCTAGAAAACTTTTTTATATTTCTTTAGCTAGTCAGACAAAACTTCAAATTTCTTTTGTAAATAACAGTGTTACATATTAGTTCATATATCTGCATAAAATAAATATTGACCACACATGCAATAAATCCATAAAGAGCATTTCTCTACATTTACTTTCAAGACAAATTACCCAGGGGTGTAAAGATGTCATTAGTTTTATCATACATCCAACTTTAAGACATGTCAATGTATACAAATGTATGGCTCTTAGGCAACTTTGCTCTTCTCAATCAGAGGAATGCAGCTAGGGTATACTATTATTGTTAGACTACAAAGATAAGACCACCCTGAGTGGCTCATGTGAACACTGTCAGAGCTGCTTCTTTCCTCTTTGATATCATTCAAAGTGATGCATGCAGATGAGGTTGCTTTTACCAGCCTCCCACTCAGGGTCTGGTTAGGCCACTGAGGAAAATACTTGTGATACACTGCCGACAGAAAACGAAACATGAGCCATACAGCAGGGCTGCTACTCATAGGATATTACTATAGGTCAACCAAGGGGTTCAACTGTGATAGAAAAAATCCTCTAACGTAACAATATCCAGGGAAGAAAGAGACAATATGGCGTCTGGCCCTGTAGAAAGACGATCTGTTAAAAAACTGCAAATCAACTTTGTCATCATCATCATCATCATCGTCATCATCATCATCATCATTGCCATATATTTTTTCTCTTCCGTCAAGCAACTCCTTCTCCAATTCAACTGAGTCCACTGATTATTGGAGAAAAAAAAAAAATTGACCTACCATTTCTACATCACCAGAAACAAATGAGATAAAGCTGTGAAATATTTTACCTGTATCATAAAAGGCATGTGTGCCATGCATAAATTACATTCTCTAATCTTTACAAAACCCTAAACATAGGTGTTTCCTCATTCACAGATAAGAAAGTGTAATTTAACAAAAATCAAGTAACTTGACCAAGGGCATAAAGCTAGTAAAAAGAGCTGAGACTCAAACCAAGTTTGTAATATTATTTCCATCAAATCAGTACAACTCCAGGATCCAATTTTTCTTTCCATTTACCTACATGCATTTGAAATTATATCTGGAACACATTCTGTAATGAGATGGATCAAAAGAATTTGTATTTTTGGTACATTAAAATATGCGGAGGATATTCAAATTTTCTGTTATAACTAGCCAACTCTCATATCCACCTTAGAAACTAATTTTACTTTAGAGATATAAATATGTTTTAGGGTAATACAAATTATTACATGAATATATAAATTAGTTTCTTGGAAAGAAATATTTATTTAAAAATTCATTTAATTTTCTATCCAGTGTCAATACCTCATTTGAAGGTTCTCTAAAATTAAATTGGCTAAAAATATAAATTTTTGATGATATGCAGGGAATTATTTGGAAAAAGTAAAGTACTAACAGTTTAATAAGTAGACGCTATACTAAATTTCTTTACATTCATGTCTAAATTTAAGAAACTAGGTGGATGATGGGGAAAACTCTCACAATATAAATGTGCAGTTGAAGCTAAGCTAGTAGGACTTCCTCCCATATTTCTGAATCTTAAAATTCAGAAAGTCTCAGAAACCACACTAGGAGTACTGCTTTGAACAGTTCCTTTGAGGTCCACTGTTTGATCCAGGACTCTGATCAAGTTAAAAACTAAACTTTAGATTTATTTTCCTTCTTACCCAACTGTTCCAACCATTTTTTTTTTCAATAAACTCTGAAAGGCTTGTTCACCATTCTCCCATCTACCAATATTACCTTCATTCTTCCATTTCCACACACATTTTCCTGTTGAACTGAGGCTTGATACTAATTTCTCAGCTTCACCATTCGACCCTCTACACTGTGGTTTCATTTCTTTCCCTGAACTAGCTTCTTGGAATTCAGAAAAGCACACCCTATCACTGTTTAAATTGGCCTGGGACTCTCTTTTCTTACCGGATATACACTATAACTGTACATCAGAGTGAGAATTTGTTCAATATTCCATCAGCAAAGAAATGAAACCAATTCATTTATGAGTAAGCACAATAAAAAGAGTCAATATGTAAAATTTTCTAAGTTGACTATATCCATATATAATACCAAAGTATCTTAGTTATTTTTTTCTATATTTGAATCAAAAACATACCGAAAAGCAAATAAACTACATGTTGAGTGTTACCAAAAGACTTTATTAATAAAAATCCCTTATATTAAAATTTTATATTAATTTAACACCAGCGAGCTGATTAGGGAAAATGATAAGTTATTTGCCCATTTATCACCTATGAAAATCTGGAGTAAAATCTTACAAAACAATCTTAGTAATAGAAGTTTACAAAATTTTTCCAAAATATTATAAAATGCAATATAATTTCCCACCTTTGTCTTTGATACATGGACTTCAACTGTTATTTCCTTTAAGAAAGCATATTTCCAGCATTTTTTATTCTATGAATTACACTCACTTTTGAAAGATTTGTTGAATAACAGCATAAATATCTATCTACTCATGTGATTAAAGCACAATTTTTTGATTATATAATAATTTAAAAAAAGGATGATAGATTATTGAAAATTTCTGGGACCTTTGGGTTGATTCTATAATTATGGCTTTGCAAATTCTCAAACTTTGCCGTTCAACCAAAACACATTTTACTTAGTCTTCATTAGGAATTTTTCAGTCACTAAATATTTTACTCTAACGATTAAAATGTAACAAATGTTCATTTTTAATAAAGTAAATATGTATGCATAGAAGTCATATTAAAGAAACCACAGATCTCCCTTGTAACACAATACCAAAACTGATAGTTTCTACTTAAAATAAATGTAGAATACATATATGTATGTATAGTTTATCAATGTAACCACGAGCTCTGCTACAGCACTGTTTTACTCTAATGACAAGTATTAATTTCTGTTTTTAAAGATAATATCAAGCTCTAAGCCAACTAAAAGATTGACAAAGAATACTAAACGTATTATGAAAAGGACTTACTTTAAAACATATTTGTCTCATTTCTGAGCCAATACCAATTTGGGGCACAGTTCAATTTTAAACTAAAGAGAAAATAATAAAAACGTTATTTATATTATATTCTAAAACAATATAAAAATGGGCAAGCCAATAGTGGACAGATGTTGAGATGATGCCTAACAGGCAATGAATGGTTTCTTTGTTTGTGATGAAGTAATGTTTTGGTGAAACTTCTGTAAACTATCACCACTAAATGCTGACTGGTTTTCATTTTCAAATTATTATAAAGCTGACTGAATGAAGAAGTCATTCTGACTCAGGGCCAAACTTTCTATAGAACTGAACATTTCTTGAAAAATAAGATCTGATTTGGGTGATATAAAGTCTTTATTAGTATTAACAATGTTTCCTTTGCGTCTTTCTAAAATTTACAATCCTCTAAAATTTCACAAAGATTTGACAACACCTTCAAATTAGAGTGAAATAGTATTTTAAGATTTCCATACAGAAGAGGGCTAACCAGGAATTAAAAACACATTCATCAAGGCCCTATTATGAACAAGGCATTCTGCTGAGGAAACAGCAAAACGGAAATAAATCATTTTTTTTAATACATCACTGCATCTAATAGAATTCAATGTCGTCTTATGGCTTATACAGTTGACTCTGGCATTTTTTCTTTCAAAGCCAAGGTTGCAATATGCTGAAGAAGCAGAAGAAAGCCCCAGTTTCACTGCAGAAAAGGGCAATGTATGCGTGTTAGCCTTACAAAGACGACTGGCAGCTCTCAGAAAGGAAAGTACTGCACATATGGGGAAGCAATCTGAAGAACTAGCCTTTGAAATTAGGGACCCCCATTTTTTAAATGTCCCCACTGTGATGTACACAAATGAAGTGCAGAAAATCCTGATCGATAGGCTAAAAAGGAAACAATGGAAAAAGAAGTTTTTACTTACAAGACTAACAGTCAAGCACAGGAGATGTATTTCCCACATGTGTTGGTGGCCTGCATGCTAGTGCATTTTCAAACAAAACATTTGGTGATTACCTATTCTGTATAAACATTTTTTGAGAACAATAAATTATTATATTAAAAATAACTAATGTTACATGGAAGAAATCATTTAAAACTGTTAAACTTGGAGCTACACTAGTTGAAATGGCAAAGAGGGTGAGCGGTACTAGTAACAAAGTTTCCCCTGGCCCTTGAGGTTTCTTCAAGTCTAGTTTGAAAATCACAGTACCAGGTGACCAAAAAATGTTTCCAGAATATTTTAATTACCACTCATGTAATTACTTAGAGCTACACACTATTTAAGCACAGAACTTCAATGTATGATAGTCTTCATAAGTACTATTCTATAAGCTAGACAAAAAATGAAAATTAAATTAGTATATACTTGAAACAACCTAAATCCCTTTTAAAAAAAGTATTTGTTGGGGAAAATAAAAGTTGTACTACAATAAATCAAAGGGCATAATATATCTACTGTTTATTGAAATTCCATTATAAAATACTTCCACAGGTAGCGTCAACCTTTCTGAAATTAGTTGAATTTCTGCCTTAAATTCTGTGCCTACTTGGTATTCCTCAAAACCAAGTTTATTCTGAGTTGGAAGTGTCTAGAATTTAGTAATAAATGGGAAAATTCTGAAGAATCCATCCTTCTTAGGATGAATATTTCTGGTAGGAAGAGTTCTTAATACAAAAGTTTAATCACTGGTTATGATCAGGAGGAAATGCGCACAAACATTTCTGACTTTCAGTAGCAAGTTTTGAAAAATCAAAGCAAAATGGTGCCTTTTTACTCATTACGCATTTATTTCCTCACTTCATATGCCGTTTGGTTCTATATATTAACAAAACTAAGCTATCATGAAACAGCTATAAAGCTTATGGTATCAACAAGAACTCTTGCATGTACAACGGAACTGAATTTATTCTGAAGACAGAGAGAAATGCACAGACTCATAGTTTTGCAGACAGGTTGACACAAATAATGTGACCAGAAAAAAATAATTTCTTAATGAGACAGCAGAGGATGACAAAAGAACATGCATCACATGGTTCATGGTTTTCAAAAATGTGAAATTCTGTTTTGCTAGTTGATTTATGACTAACAATTCTGAAACTAAAAGCACATTTACCAAATCCACATGAAAATGAAATTTATGACACAGTCTAAGGTAGTTACTGTATCAGTGATGGCCTGTATCAGTAATTGTTCTATTATCTGTACATTTAATTTCAAATTGGTGGCACCAAACTTATCTTTATATATTTTAATCCTAAAATTAGAAAATTATATGATCCATTGCATTTGAATTTAAGTTAATTAAATAAAGTAATATTGGATTAAAAAAAGTTTTATTCCAATCTAACCAATCAATCACATCATGCAGCCAGTAAGTGCAGGTTCTGTTGGTTATCTAATGATGCAAAGCATGGAATCAGAAATCTTCTACTGAGAAACCTCAGTCATCATACCCATACCTCTAATTCAATAATAATAATAATTTATGTGTCCTTTTATTCCAAACTGTCAGAATGGGAAATATGGTGAACCTCCCTGCCTTAAGGGTCAGGCATTCTTCTTTAATTTTAAAGGACTGTCTGACTGGGGAAGATGAATACATACTCAGAAATCTTTCTGCTTAGTGTCCATCCCTAGTAACATTTAATGGCTTACTGTAGAGAATGAGGAGGGAGTACTTTCAAGGAAATCAGCAGGAGTTCTGTAAACTTGCTCTGTTTTCCTATGGATGACCGCCAGTACCCATTTTTCCAAACTTGTAAGGATCCAAGCCTTCCTGGAGGCCAGCTCTGGGGACAAAGGTGCTTCTCCAAAGCTTGTTATAGATAGGAACATTCGGACTGAATGAGAAACTCAGTAAACAAAAGCAAAATCTACCAACTCTGAAGCACTGACTATACAACACATACTTCCTTCCTAGTCTTTCACTCCTTACAAAGACCAAACTGGATTCTTTCTGTTGTATACAAGAAATGAAGTCATTGAAATTGATTTTAAAAAAAAAAAATCAGCATTAAGGAACACAGCTTTGAAAAGATTAAGTGAAGTAGGATGAAGTTTTGATTTTTATACTTGGAAAGATGAAATGACAGCAAATTGTAAGGCCAACCCAAAATCTACGGTTTCTCATTTTCTTTGAATTGATATGTCCTAAGAAGAAAAAAAAGCCTTCAAATATCTCATCTCATTGATAGAAAGAAAGAAAACACTGACTGTTAACTAGAAATAAACACCAACCAAGTTACTTTGGCATCTAACTGGCTCTAAAGTGCATGAATTGCTGTACTTTAAATCAAAATTTACCATTTCTTTGTATTCCTTCAAGAACTGTCCTACACAAATCATAATATAAATTATTCATTCATTATGTGAAAGATACATTTTTATGAAGTGCCAAATAATCCAATTCCATTGTATAGAAATTTACTGATCCAAATTTCATTGAAATTAATAGATCTTACATAAAAAACTGACCACAGTTACAAATTAAATATAATGTAGTAAGTAATTACAAATTCAATATATGTGTCAAGATTTTGCATTGAGTTTAGGGCCCAACTGAAGCACTTGGAATTGTTTTTGCAGGATTTTAATCAGTTTTTATTGTCCTTCACTTTTGTAAAAAATAATAACTGTTATTTGTTTTTATTTCTGAAATGAGCTTTTGTGCATCTTTATATAACATGAACCTAGTTTATGTGATGGTATGAATGTCAAGTAAAATGACAATATTTGAAATGAATTCATTATTATAGTCCAAATATACTATTGGTATATTTAAAAGTGGGCATACATATTGAATCATGCATGTCATATACTTCATATAAAATTTCACTTGTGCTATTTGGATGCTTATGACACCATAAATTTCTCTAGGTATGAACGTTAGAAGGCGAGAATTTCAGGTGCATGGTGCTTTTCCAAAGCTTGTTATAGATAGGGCTATTTAGGGTGAATGAGAAATACAGTAAACAAAAGCAAAAACTACCAACTCTGATTTAATATTCCATCTCTGTCATTTGTGGAAGGGTATGATATCCATTCATAAACTCATTTGAAACTCTTTTAAACTTACACTTTCAACCCATTTATTCTCATTTGATACTGATGTAATTTCTTTTTTTTTTTTTTTTTTTTTTTTTTGAGACGGAGTCTCACTCTGTCGCCTGGGCTGGAGCGCAGTGGCTGGATCTCAGCTCACTGCAAGCTCCGCCTCCCGGGTTTACGCCATTCTCCTGCCTCAGCCTCCCAAGTAGCTGGGACTACAGGCGCCCACCACCACGCCCGGCTAGGTTTTTGTATTTTTTTTTTTAGTAGAGACGGGGTTTCACCATGTTCGCCAGGATGGTCTCGATCTCCTGACCTCGTGATCCGCCCGTCTCGGCCTCCCAAAGTGCTGAGATTACAGGCTTGAGCCACCTGGCCCGGCTGATACTGGTGTAATTTCAATCCATAACACATGAGTTAATGTAGTATACATAATAGAATGCTGAATATTGTGTTACTTTTCGTAAATATATTTCTCTTAACTACAAGTGTTAGCCATTGTTTTAATATACTGGAAAATTCAAAACAAATGCAGCTTCAGTAATAATTTACAACATTTAATAAACTTCAACAAAAATATCTTTTATATTTTCTTCCACAGACTTAAGAGTCCTAATTTTCATATTTTTAGTATACTCTTCTAAACCTCTCTGGGTAATATTAAACCTTTTTCAGAATCTTTCCTAATTGTAGTAACCAAAACCAAATACAACATTCCCAATGCATAGATTCATTATTTCTTATATGATAATTTATTTTAGTTTCTAATCTTCCTGATTTGTTTGGACTTTTGAAAAATAACTTCTATGTTCAGGAAATTAACTATAGATAACTCTTAGACTTCTCCAAGCCTTGGCGTCATAAAATATGTCTGCAGTTTTCTTTAAGATGTGATAACTATAATATAAATTATCCTAAATTTAATTTCATAATAAACTCAGCACATCCTTTTAGGAAAAAGATGTTGGCTTCAATCACAAGGAAACATCATAGAAGTATCAACATTATTATGGGTATTATCCATGCAGACAACCTTTATGGCTGTCTTGGATAATTGCTCCAAGTCTGAATATTTACTTAGATAATCTGAACATATCTTCCAGGATCATTAATTTGTGTATTCATACTACAAAAAGAAGAATTACTCTTGTTTACTATCTTGAGTGGTTGTACCTAAAGTGGAGAAAAATTAGTTTTCTTCACTCTAATCCTGGGTATTGGTTAACTTTCTCAATGAAGCATTAGGTATTGATTGCTCTCTAGGTATCAGGCATCCGGATCCACACTGGGGATACACTGATGAGCAAGACACATGACATCTGAAAGGATCCTTCAACTTTCTGAAGTGTACACCCTAGATAAAAAAACATCATCGTTCTTCATATGGCAGATGAGGGCAGCCTACTATTTTGTTGTGTTCTCTGAACTCTAAAGTTGTATATTAATTGGGCATTTTATATATCAAATATGTTCCAATTTATGTGATAAACATTATTTCCTTAATTTTGCTTGGTATAGAAACTACTATGTTAGGTGTTTTGGTACATTAACTAATTAGGACACACAATAACTAAACAAAGTAAATATTAACATCATTGTTTTATGTATAAAGAAATAGAGGTTCGGCCGGGCGAGGTGGCTCACCCTGTAATCTCAGCACTTTGGGAGGCCGAGGCGGGAGGATCACGAGGTGAGGAGATCAAGACCATCCTGGCTAACATAGTGAAACCCCGTCTCTACTAAAAATACAAAAAATTAGCCGGGCGTGGTGGCGGGCGCCTGTAGTCCCAGCTACTTGGGAGGCTGAGGCAGGAGAATGGTGTGAATCCAGGAAGCGGAGCTTGCAGTGAGCTGAGATAGCACCCCTGCACTCCAGTCTGGGTGACAGAGCGAGACTCTGTCTCAAAAAAAAAAAAAAAGAAATAGAGGTTCAGAAATATTGTGCAACCTTTACAACGTCATGAGCTAGTTCAGGGACTGGGTCTGAGTGATGTGAAATTTGAACTCTGGGCCTTCTGATCCAAAACCTCATGATTTTTTTCTAGTTCATTTAAATTGTGTCTGGAGTTTTTCAAGTCCAGACATCCCAAATAATAGATGAAGAGGGTGTTAAGCATCAGTATGATTATTACGATAAACTGCTAACTCTTAACAACTGATAAATCCAGTGAAAGTGGCTAAGTGAATTAGTAATATATCCAAATTCAAAAGTCAATTAATTTTCAGGCATATAACTCAGAGGTCCTATTATAAAGTCTTGGATCTTTTTAAAATTTTAGAAAGTATGTACTAAAATCATCTTAGTATTTTATGTAATCTGTATTAACTTTTAAAAATAAATGTATTTTTTTATTGTAGTCTGATGCAAAACGTATTCAAATCCCAATGGAAATATAACACAGTGAGCATACTTACAAATTGTAATTTATTAGTAATTTTTATTTATGATTTATATTTATGCTTTATATTTTAAATATAATATTCAAATTATATATCAAATGTATATTCAAAAGTACAAATCAATTTTTCTTTTTTAAACAAATGTTTTTGGTTAAGTGTTAGCGGTCATCTCTTCAAATGTCAATAAACTGAAGAGGTACTGGAGAAAGAAGGGCAGTTCTAGAAAACTATTTTTCCACTGGATGTACTGTTGACATTTATTTTTACTTCTAAAAATATCTGTAAATGTGACTATACAGATTTTTCTTATCTTCTTTCTTTTGTTAGTACCATTAATTGATTGGTCTTTTTATCTATATATGCATATTTCTCTATATAAAATATGTAAATAGGTTATATGATTGAAATACATAGACATAATGTATGCTCTCTATATACATATAGTGATAATATATAATTAATATCATATGATTGGTAATATATATCTATGGTTTGGAAAAAATGCCTATTAGTATTAGTATTCTTATATATGCCTTGCCTAGTACAGAGCCTACCTCTCAGGCTCATGCTTTCATATGGCATTTGCAATTAATAGCTCCCACCTGATTTCCTTCAAGAAGTGTAAATGCTCCCAGTCCTAGAGTCACTGAATTTTATATCTTAAATATTTCTGTTACCACAGTATAGCCCTTATTTAAACAAAAGGGTAACACTTTCATGAGGCTCTAAAGAGGAAAAGTCAGTCAGCTTCAAGACACAAGGGCTACTGTTCCTATTCACAGCTTTGTTTTAAATCTTCCCTTGTTTTTCCTCAACAAACCATGGCACAATGCTGCTGCATGTTCCCCTCCCAAATTGAGGCTGTCAATACCAGGTTGTTTGGCCTCTGAATATGCGAGCAGGCCGGAGTCAGTCTTCCCATGAAAATTAAGTCAATGACCTGCCTCCTTGAATTCTTGTGAACCAAAAGACAACCATAATTTTTCATCCTTTCCATTCTCACGTGTTGTAAATGTTCACTCAAGTCGCAATGCAATATAAAATGCATTAATTCCTCCAAAGTGGGTTCACCATGCATGATTTAATTATAGCCATTGAATATACTTTTTCTCTACTTTTTCAAAAAAAATAACTCAAGGCTCTAGCTCTAAGAAATTTATGATTCAATAGTTTGCATTACCCTTATTGTCTAATCATGTAGAAGAAAATGAGGTTTTCTGCTCATTGGTTTGTCAAAAAAAGTATAGCCATAAAAGTTTTAACCTGCAATTTTTTTCTCAAAGAATCAAGTTCAGTCAAGTAACAACTTCTCTATTTCCCAAAGCTTACTGTACCCCAATTTGAAAAACAAAAAGAAGGAAAACACTGCTACCACTTTTATTTTTAATCCCTCACATTTTGCAGTCCCTGTTGAAGTCAGATATACAAAATTACACACAGCTTTCCAAGATTTGCATTTAAAAGATTGTGTACAAGCTTCAATACAGGTTGCTCTACCGTGACCATAGAAACATCAGAAAAGTTGGAAAATTCAGTCCACTGAACTTCAAATGACTTTATTAAAGTGTCACTAATCAGAGTTAAAAGACACAAGGTTTTAGTGTTTGGGCTAACCAAGTGAAAAATTCTCAAAGTCTAATGACCTACTAAGAGCAGTACTTAAAATTATAAAAAAAAAAAAAAAAAGGAGGGGGAGAAGTTGTTGAAAGCAAATTAAATACAAAAACCTTCACTGCCTTCTCCAAAAGATTGATCTCATACAGATAACAACAGCTTAACTCAACTGTGACACTGAATACAGTGCTCTTTGGCTAGGCAGCTGGGAAAAATCTACCTGGTTAACATTTATAGCACTATATGTATATATGTGATTAAAATACAGACAACTAGATCATTTTAAGAGTAAATCTGTATTCCATTTATAGCTAATAAGGTAAGTTATATAAACTTCAACCTTCAAAACTTTAAGGGCATTCTAATTGAATTAGAAGCCAGAAGAAAATTTCAACATGCAAAGCAATTCAAAGTGTATAAATAATGCATGCCAGAGTAGTAATTTGAAAGATGAAAATCCTTAAATGCTACTAAAAGTAATCATTAATATTAACTATATTTAAATGGTAGTAATAACAACATCAACAAATTGCAGAAAAAAATAAAGGAAAATAATACGTATTTTTGTCACCACTGTGTGTGTATGTGTGTGTGTTTTCCAATACTTCTTTAGAAGTCTTTAGTCATTCCTCTTTGGCTTTCAGCAAAAGTTAACAAGGAAAGAAACCTGAAGGGCACTAGTGTCATTTCAAACAAGAGTCCCCAAATCAAAAACATAAAAAAGGCAATCTTAGCACCTTAATTGTCCAACATTTTTCCTTTGCAGAGAATATTTTCACTGTTCTGTTCCCATATGAAAAATTACATTGCAGTAATTAAGTTGGAGGACGATCTGCTCCATTCACTTTTCCTCCAGGAAGCACCTGAATATTCATCCGTTCACCAATTTTAAACAACTGTTGACCATCTACAATGTGTAAATGGAAGCATCAGCTACTATGGGAATTTAAATAAAGGATGACCTTTGGTTTTACTAGCAGTTCGAACCATGACCAAATTACACATGGACCTTCTAAATTAGGTAAAAGATAGAAATAATATGCAAAAAAAAAATCACTACAGTACCAAAGAAAGCAAAACTCATCCATTCACAAATTCATTTCAGTGTATTCATTCTCTTAGCATTTATTGATTATTGCCACATTCCAGGCACCACTGTAAGACATGGAGGACCCAGGGATGAGTGAGAAATACACCAGGCACAAAGAAATCATAGTCTTGGTGGTGGGGGGTGGTGGCAGGGACAGTTAGAAATGCAAGTAATTTATCAATGGGGTAAGCATTACAATTGCAGTGTGAATAAAAATGGTGGAACTTAGAAGAGATTAACGCTACCTGGAAGGCAACTAAAGATTTTTTTCATCAGGGTATTCTGGACCAAAACAGTGAATGATGAGAAGGAACTTTCCACAAAGGAAAGCAGAATAATGTCCATTGGCATCACAGACAGTATTTGGTTTTGAAAATATCTCGTTTTCTCTCTTTTTATTTATACTTAGCAATTCATGTAAATCTAAGATCAAACTTCTTTTCAGAACCCAAAGAAACAAGGTGGTGATTAAGTATTCCAACATGGGAAATTGGTGTTTAAGGTATGCTGAAGAATTTTCTGGTTGATAAAACCTCTGGCTATAATGGATAATCTCCACATTAGTAAACTCAAAAGTAAAAGTCAATTAACAAAACATGAGGCCTCCTAGACTGTGTTCATGCTGTTTACTATGAAATTGGAATAATTTACCTAATAAATTTGCTTCTCAATTTTTCAAGGTAGCTGGGAAATCCATACACTACAGAAAAGGGGAATCAAGAGTATAATATAGTAAAATATATTAAAAGAATAAATGTATAAAGGAGATAACATTACTCGAAATATATGCAATATCTCTGGAAATATGCTTTGGAAAAATTATAGCATTGCTCAACATTCATGAGCAACTTTTTGCATTCTAGTAATTGAATTATGAGATGTTCCCACAACTTCAAAAATGTAAATTACTTAACCTAGCAATAAAGTCTCTCTCCTAATACACTCCTCCTGGCTCAATTCCTCTAACTCACATCACACACTAAATCTTTATCAGATCATCTATTAGAGCACAACATGATCCAGAGACCAATTCATTACTGTTCTTCACCCTCCTTTTGCACAGGCCTGTATTAAATATGCTTTTGGAAATATCTGATGCTCTATTTATTTTTATTTATATGTAGCAATTCATGTAAATCTAAGATCAAATTTTTTTCAGAAAACCATTTCAAATTAACCTACCTAATAATATGTTTAACTATTTACTTTGTATCCTCGTCCACAATTTCTACTGTATTTATTTTATTCTGTAGTGTGGCTTCTCAAATTTTCTCTCAGAGCTGAGTCAATATGTATTTTTAACTTATATTCTTGACTAGTAAAGTTCTTCACAGAGTAGGTAGTCAATACTTGAACTCAGAGTTCTAAAAATATATTTAAAAGTCTAAGATAAATAAAATTATTAAGTGCTATTAAAACTATATTAAGAGATGAAATTTAAGTTTCTTCCTTTTTTATTCTTCTTACCAAACGTAGTTGTAAATCATATGGAAATTCTTGACTGATTTAGAGGCCAAAACAGATTAAGTGACTGGTAATATGCACAGGAGGTGAAATGGGAAGAGCCCACGGGCTTGGTGCTATGGATTCCAGCCCTGGATGCTGCCCCAAGAACTGAAGCTGCTTAATTCATCATTGTTTCTAAAATAGCAGAGATATGGTTTAATGTAACTAGGTTAATACACTGACTTGCTTCTGGAAATACCATCTGCCCTGTCTGAAGGACAATAAGCTATCATCATGGACAAGAGCAAATTTAGAGAATTCAATAGCATACCTCAGTTTTCATGGGAAAAACTATGGAGGCTTTATAAAAAACACTATTTTGGAAACCAAAATATATGAATATGAATGTGATTTTAAAAGAGCAAATGATTGATTACTTAAAACTTACACAGCTTCTAAATTAAATTATATTAAATTGGGCAGAACTTTTGCTATATAGTTATTAAAACACTTATACAACTAATATTAGCCAATAGAGTTAATTATAACCCAATTTATAATTTCAAAATTATATTGCATGGATTTATTTGCATTAGAATATTTACTCAAAAGAACTGTACATTAGGTGGAATATTTCTCTAAAAACATGATTTAATGTAATAACTAATAAATAAAAGTAGCAGTGAAAATGAATGAACCAAAATTTTACACCTGGATTTTTATATCTCATTTTAATATTTTTAGCTATGAAATAATACAAAATTGTGTTTTGTTCTTGGACATCTTATTATTGTAACGAAAAATAAAATTCAAATGTATATGATGACATCTACAAAAATTTTAAGTTAATAATTAAGTTTATAATGTGCTGAGTGTTCTAATGTAAATATATCTAAATTTAAATTGTATTTTTAACATTAAATATGAGTGTATAAGGCAAAGTTTAGCTGAAGCTTTAATCAGTTTAAGTTTGCCATATACTACTAAAAAGTTATTGCTCTCACCTTCTTTCTAAATGTATAATAAATATAAAAATAAGTAAATAAAAATTATCCTGTTAAAGATAATTGTTGAAAAGTCAATGAAGGGATTCTGAACAAAACCAGTATCAATTTCATATTTTATACCATAAAAGCTTTCTAATCTCTTGAACTATGCTTTGAAATTATTTGAGCTTGATAAGAATTTTGCTTTCAAAAATATCTTTATCTACACTACTTCATATTGATAAGACAAGATCTGTCTGATGCTTTAAATTTATCAATACCAATCACCGTGCTGAAATTTTAGAAATTTATAGATCAAAAGTTAAAATTATTTTATAGTATTCTTTAATATGTTTGACAAAAATCACATATATAGTATTGGGATAATCATAAACTTACACATTTATCATTCAACCAACATTCAATAATGCCAACCTCATTTTTTACTTTGAGAAAATTTATTTTTTATAATATTTGGTGTTATTTAAAATGAAATACTTTGAACTATTTCCTGTCACCTTTCTTCACAGGTCCTCAAAGATTAATTTTTCTTAACTGTATGTATACATTTTATAAAATGAAGAAATGCAAGGACATTTAGGAAATCATTAATCTTTTGTATATGATGAAAAGCCACAGATAGTCTCAATAAATCAATGTCTTTTGAAGACACAAAAGAATTCTTGTTTAATTCAAAATCCTTTATTTAAAATGCCAATGTCTTTATATTATGCAGAAGTGCTCCAGATGGCTAGGCACATGTTTCGATTATGCTAAATTACTATTTTTTCTCTTGATTTCTTATTCTGTTACATATAGAATCTTACATTTATAGCTACTAATTGTATCTTGATTAGTGCAGGTAAAAATATTCTTATTTGTAAATGTAAATGATTTTTAGATAAGGAAGAACATGCATGAATTAAAAGACACTGTACACTACATAAGTCAGAACTTTAAAAAGATATTCAGCATATGATGAATCCTAAAAGTTAAAAAATAAAAAATTCTATTTTTCATTAGTCATTTTTATTACAAATGGACATTGCTATACCCCTGATCATTTCACTACTAAGAAGACTTCAGAAATAAGAAATACTTAGGGTCTCTATACTAACAGTAATTCTACAGTTAATAGAAGTATAATGTAAAAACTAACAAATCTCTAATATTTGTATGAATACCCATATAACCACTGCCTCAGGCCACTTCTTTTAAAAACACCTCATGCATTCTGTTCTAAGTAAAATATCCTTATTTTAGTTCATTTTAAATATGCTTTCCTAGGGATAGCTCATAGAGCCATTCCTTGTTCTTGAAACACTACAGAGTTCTTTCACATTTTTCATTTTTTTCTTGCATGTCTTTCAGAACTATTGCTTTTCCTACAAAGATTTAATCAGTTAAAGTTTGCCTTGTACTAATAAAAAACTATTGCTCTCATCTTCTTTCTAAATGTATAATAAATGTAAAAATAAATAAAAACTATTCTGTTAAACATAATTACTGAAGAGTCAGTGAAGGGATTCTAAAGCTACATAACAACACGCAACACATTTACACAAACTGAATACATAGGACAGTGTACATTTTTACTTGTTATACTGTATTATCTCAATGATTGCTTGCAATATAGCTTGTCAACTAATGCCAGAATCTTGCAATGTGTTTGAGTAGCAACCACATTAGAAAAGATAACTATCCTTTAGTGTTCCATGTGTTGATAATCCTACTACTACTACTGTTACTGTGCTGTTACTAAATACTATTACTGCTAATACTACTACTGCTGCTGCTACTAATATTGCCACCACAACTGCTACACTACTACTACTTCAGAGAATTAGTGAAACTGGAAAACTCTAGAGAAGAGCTTCGAAATTTGCGAATGTGTAATTAAATTCTTATATATGACCTAATCTGTTAAAAAGAGTTGTTTCTTACAATGTGTTCTACAGGACATTTGCATCAGAATCCCTTGAGGGACTTGTTAAAATATATTTCAAGAACTTTCATGAAATCTTCTGAAAAGCAATCTGCATTTCAAATAAATATCCACCTAAGAGATTCTCATGTATATTAAGTTTTGAGAAGTAATCAAACTAAAATATATCAATATATAAAATTAAATATTTTTTGAATTTAAAATTTTGCTTATATTGAATATCCATAAAATAGAAACAGTAAAAGCCCTTGAAAAAATATGTTGATGGTTCATTTTCTGAAATTCATGTATTTTCTGTCAGTGATTTTAAAGAATGTTTTCTATATTCATTTGATTAAAATCCTGCTTCTATATTCAAACTATTTTTATTCATGATTCATTTCAAAAAGGACTTAAAGTAATATTTTTTAAACTGTCTATGTCATATACACATATAAAATTATTCAATTATACAATTAACTACACCATTATATTATAGATGTACAATAAAATATTACTTTTTAAAAAAATTTCCAAACTGATATCTTTATCAGAAACTACTATTAAACTCTTATATGTGACCAGGTCAGGATGTGCTATTGCTAAGGATGAATTTTGCTTAGGCTGAAATCTTGACTCTAGGTCTTCCTAATTGTATGATCCAAAGGGAGTTAATTAATCTTCCCTGAGCCTCAGTTTTCTCATCTGTGAAATGGTAACAACAACGATAACTATTTCATAGTATTCTGAGGTTTGAATAAAACGCCATAAATAGCCATTTGTTTTAAATAAATGTTAGTTTTTGTTGTTTTAGAGGTAGTTGCTGTTAATGTTCCATAATTATTAATAATGATACTATTATTGTTTAATAACTATTACCATAGAAATAATGTTGGAGGCTGGGCGCCGTGGTTCACCCCCGTAATCCCAGCACTTTCGGAGGCCGAGGCAGGCAGATCACGAGGTCAGATCGAGACCATTCTGGCTAAAACGGTGAAACCCCGTCTTTACTAAAAATACAAAAAAATTAGCCAGGCGTGGTGGTATGAGCCTGTAATCCCAGTTACTCGGGAGACTGAGGCAAGAGAATGGCGTGAACCCGGGAGGCCGAGGTTGCAATGAGCCTAGATGGCGACACTGTACTCCAGCCTGGGCGACAGGGCGAGACTTTGTCCCCCCAAAAAAAGAGATAATGTTGGAGAGAGATGAATAATTATATTTTCTGACCAGGATGTAAAAATGTGTCATCAAATACAAACATGCATCAGGGCATCTTAGGGCAAAGGAAGCTCTTAAGGACAGAGATGGTAACAGCGCAGAATAGACCTGTATTCAAACAGGAAGGAAAGGGAAAGCACATTAGGACTGATAAGCAGCCTCAGACCAAGGGACACTAGAGTATCCCTTGGATGAGGCCCAAGGCGCACATGCTTTAAATCAAACACTATTTAATTTCATAGGAATGTAATTTTTCGTATTAAGCATTTTAAAAACAGAAGAATAAACGTGGGTATAATTTGCTTGATATTTTTTCTGCATATAGATTAAAAAAAGATTGCATTTCCAATAGTTTAAAATATGCAGACAAAGCCTTATGAATACAAACTCCAAAAGCTCAGACAGGATAAGTAATCTCAATTGTGTTGATATTACAGAAACCAGTTACTGTAATCAGTTGGCGAAACTTTTTCATCACAGCTACCTTTTACATTTTCTGATAATAGTTTATGTGATGTTTGTCTTCCTCTTAGATTGTTAGTCTCTTGAGAGCATGGATAAAAGCTATAAATAAAAGCTATCCTGTTAAAAGTAACTGCTTACCTTTGAACCACACATATCTGAACTATGTGTATCTGACCTGAACTATGCATATTTGAATACCCAGTAAGAAACACTGTGTCTCGCATATTGAATACTGGAATGATAGTTAAGGATGGGAAGGTAGTAAAAAGGCCAACAAATTATCCACAATAAAAAATAAGAACAAGGTCCTAGTTAATACTTATCCCTTCTAATTCTGAAATCCTTACTTATTGTCTAAATGACAATGTGCAGAACCAAGATCTTAGCAATGTAAATATATGCATCCAGGCAAATGGCAGGGAAAAGGTTAATGTCCCTTCTGTTTCCATGTCCATCTTGCATTTCAGAACAAAACCAGAAATCCGAAGGAGGTTTAATTCTCTACTGAAACACCCCAAGAAAACTTTCAAACTTATCTTCATCTAAGAGCAGGGATGAAAAGATGAGGTGTCATTTACATAGTTATGTCCTGGCAATCTTGTCTGATCAATGACAAAGCCAGCATCTATGCAAATGAAGAAAATGAGAGAGAAGTGAGTGGATACTTATTTTGGTGAGTATCATGGGTGCATTTTTAAAGTTTGTTTCTCAAAGCTGCTGTTAAATAGATTTCACAAAAGAGGCAACTGATACTGTGATACTCTTGGGGAAGACAGCTTCCCCAAATCATGATTATACCCAAGTGTGTTTCAATCAAAAGTCCTTACTCTTCCCATGTATTACATAGACTCTCTAAAATAATTTTATTTTTCTTCCCAAGTTCCCTTGATTTGAATTCAACAGTCTTTTTACGCTCACCCATTCTTGTAAGGAAAATTGTATAGGTAATAACAATAATCCTTAAAGCAACCGCCATATAATTATATCTGGCTGTGTTTATATATGTGTTTTAACATATAATGTAGTTACAGTATTGGTTCCATCTTACCCTTTCTTCTACTACTAAATTTATATTAAATATTAGTTATTAACTTGTAGTTAAATATTCTATATTTTCCTTCTGTCAGGGTCCTTATTAAAAGCAAATGTTGATTCATTTGTTTTTAAGTATTTAATTAGGAGACAAGTTTAGGTATATCAGTGACAGAAATGTTCCTTTCAAAGTTAGTTTAGTATCTCATTTAATTCAGTTAATTATAAGTTCAACCCTTAAAAAATAAATGTTCCGTGTTTTCTAAGTAGGCTTTTCCTTTTAATGTGATTAATTAATGGTTAATTTGATTCATTGATATACTTTGGAATATGGTTATTACTTCCTTCAAAAAATACTGCTTGCTTTTATTTTCTAGTTTAAAAATTCACTGTAATCCAAACAAAAAAGAAAGATTTAATTATGATATAGATCAGCATTCAAACACTTTGTATTTATATTTATGGCTTTTGCTTTTAATCTCCTTTCTATGAAATTAACAGGCTATGATTTATAACAATTAAAGACCAGTGAAGTGTACTGGAAAGAACTAAAGCCTTGGAACCAAATGAACTCAAATGGTGCTCTACCACAAAACAATATACTGACAATTTCATGATCCTTGATACTCCATCTACAAAACGGAAATACCATTACTTACCTTCTAGAATTGTTGAGATAATTAAATGATATATTTTTAGTGCATATGTTAATTAGTATATGACATTAAAGTTGAATATCAACAATGAGTTCCTGCCTAGTTCTGCCTAATTTTATTTGTTTTCATAGTCATAGTACAATTAAATTTGTTCTAACATATTGCCTCAACATCAGAATAAACACATTGAAAGAGTGGTACCTTGTTTCAAATCTTCTATTAAAATACAACTACGACCACTTACTCAAAAAAGCACAACCAGAATGGACAGTTTTCAAAGTAATTTTTCTAGCTCCAGAATTAGAGCTCACAAAATGACATTGCTTACAATGATCAGACATTGAACACTTAAAAATTTATCTTTACCAAGTGTTTCAAATATGATATTAAAATGAAAGAAAGGTCTTTTAGAGCCAAACTATGTTCTGAAGTCTCATTTCTGGAATAGTCATTACAATTCACTTACCCTATCTTTTAACAAAGGTTACATTTTTATTTGTTTCCCTAGGCAGGTGGATTATATTTAGAATATAACTTCAGTATCTGACACTTATCAAAATATAGTGTATAAATTGGAAAATGCTACTCTAACTTTGCATTATAATAAAATTTTAAAATTCTGTGATTTACTTAAAATAAATATATGCAAAATCAGTGTTTAAAAAATTACATCTGTTTCCCTTTGTTAGCTAATAACCCTTCTGTTCTCAGTTATGTCTTGCGGCTCACTAGTCACTCATTTAAAAATTATTTTTATACCTGATACAGTATAATGAAGAAAATTACCATAGAGTTATTTTTAATGCACTTCCTTAATAATTTCCATAAAACCAAGAAACAGATTTTGTAAGATTGGTTTTGATTTCCATCTATGTGGTATCATTAAAAATGTCATCACAATTTTTGTATGAACAGTAGCTATTTACATGACCAGGAGTGTTTACATTTTTTTATCATTGCCTTCTGGACCACACAAGGAGTAAATAACTGAATGTAGCATCAACAAAAGTAAACCAGTCTTTTAGGAAAATATGCAGTGCTATGTGTACTGCACATTTTCCTCACAACACTTATTAAGGGATTGGAATTCTCTTTTTTTAACAGATACAGGTACTGTGGTTCAGGGAAGTCTGGCTTCTGCCTGAAGGTCACACAGCATGAAAAGGTTAAGGCAGTATTTGAATAAAACTATTCTGACTTCCAAATATATATTTATTTTAATATTTCACCATGCAGCACAGATTTGTACTCAATATTAAGAATAATAAATAGAACTCCTCCAGAAAAAAAAAAAATGAAATACACATGAAAACCTTTAATGAAGGTTAAAAAACTGACTTCAGGAAACATTGAAGTTATAAAAAATGTAAATTACAGCTTTATTTCTTCAAATGTTTCCTCTGTGTATTATAAATTATATTATTAACTAACAGAATACATTTACTGAAGCCATTTTTTCCCAAATAGTATTGGAGGTGTAAGACAGAGGCAAGCTAAGTAGTAAATGGATAATGTGATATATTTAAATTTTAGACACATATAATAAACAGCACTCCGAGAAAATCACCTCTACTCCTATGTTAATACTGCTCAATCACAACACCACCCCAACCCCCATCATCAACATCTACCACCATTTTTTTTCCAATAAAAATGGATTCTATTAATATATTTTCTCTTGGTTGCTGAGCAACAAAAATTATTCATGTAAGTATAAACACACTGAAAAAGAGAAAACTGCTGAGAGGAAAATACAATAATAGACACCTCTATCAGCTACAGCCATCTGTGTTCAGTTTGACCCATGTTTTTGGCAAGCTTCTATTGTCCCTCCCATCCAAAGCCGTCTTGTCCTACAGAGAAAATTCTACTCCCACTTTTTTCATTTTCCAGCAAGATAAGGTCAACTGGTGTTCTAAATCTGCCAAGCTCTGGAATTAGAACACTAAAGATTCATTATTTGTAACTAATTACAACCTCAGTAGATAAATACGTTTTCTATTTTATTACGTGAAGTAATAAAATATTAAGCTGGTGTTGCAACACAGGCTGTTCTGTTCCACATAGCAATACTATACACAAATTAGTATTTTATTGTTTTTAGTGGAAAATTTAAAGTACTATCTTAAAAAAAGAGACTATGGGTTAACTTTTATGCAAATAAAGGATTATCATACAGCTACTAGTGAAGAAAATTCTAGGACCATATAATATAATCAATTCCAGTAACATTTAATAACTCTGAATCATGCTTCAAATTTGCCATTAGATAGACATAATCACAACTGGTATTGGTATTAAAGTAATACATGAAATACATGTCTTGTTTTAAGCAAATCTTCTGAAACTGTCAAACATCTCAAAATTGTTATAAATTTGAAATTAACATGACAATATAATTGAATACATTTTATTCTTTCTTAATTTGAAGACAGGAGATGCCTAAAAGTTTAAACGCTATTAGCACCTGATAGGAAGCAATTTCTTAGAATTGTGCAAAGGATTTAGAAGCAGTGTCATGTAAGAGAAATGTTATAGCTGTTGGTGGTTCCAGGATCTTTGTAAATGGAGATTTAGGGAAAACAATATGGATGGGATGGGGACAGGTACATGAGGAGAGGTGAGGGGGCATGTGGGAAAGAGCAAGAATCTGGGTTCAAAGGCTTCGTCTTAAAGCTGCATTTGCATAACAAAAAATCCTTGTTTTACTTTAAATTCCATGTTTTTGGGGGATGTGTTTTGGAGGATGCTGATGGAGATGTGAAGATCATGAGGAAGCTGTAGCCTCCTTTTCTCACTCCATGTTTAAGGACTGGAGTCAACACTGAGTATAGGTTGACTATACTCAGTAAGTAAGAAATTCTAATCTGGGACTCCTCTGCCAACTAAGTGTGTTATGTAACTGGGCCACATAAACCCTATTGTTTTAGTTTATCATTTGAAAATGAGGTATCAAATGACTGTCCTAGAGTTAAAAACCTGAGACTCCCATTCCAATTCTAGAGCTCTGACCTTTACTTGGTATTGATTCCTCACCTTCCTAGCCTTAGGATATTAGTGACTCCACTAGAGGAAAAGTTAGAGTGTATGTGATCGCTATTCTTTTATATTTTTAATATTTGAAAATACATGACATTTTTAAATAGCATCAATGTTTTCAATGGCAAATTTTGTCATCTCACAGGACGATTGTTTCTATTTCTTGAAAAATGGAAACAATCTAAGACACAGATTACTAGAAAATTATGCTAAGTATTTTAATCACTGCAGCCTACCTTAAAATGAAGTCTCCTCAAGGATTAAGCTAAAGTTTTACAGAAAACTTCTCTGGTTAGATTTTCCCTGTGATGTGCTACAGATATGTTAATGTGAAAACCCCAATAGGGATACTCTTGCTGTGATTATAAAATATTAATCCACTTCATGAAATAAAGCTAAACAAAAGCACTTACCAATGGGGAATCTCTTTTGATCCATAAATAAATAATCTGCCAGAACTGCACTTTTACAATTTGCCACAAATCCACTTACTAAAAGACGTCACATTAAAATGATGTTGAAAATCTGTCACTGAACTAGTGAAGATGCCATTAAGAAAATCATCACTTTAAAATAGATCTGTTTTTGAGCATCTGTAGGACGAATTCTATTAAGTTCCTTGGGTTTAGAAAATATGTATTTCCTTTGTTTACTCTCTGTGTGTTTGTTTAGTATAAAAGCACAATGACATATATCTGATCTTGCTTCTCTGCTTGACTTGGCCTTTAGAAAGCTAAACATAAACTCTGTGAGTTACCTAAATTACATATATCTGTAGGCTAATCTTATATATTTCAGGATTATTTTTAGTAACACTTATTTTTACTGGAGATTCATTTACTGTTGTATCTCTTTGTTGTACATATACTTTAGTAATCTGCTTCAAATCTATTGTAGAATGAAGTCAATGTATAAATAAAAATAATGAGTAAGTGTTTTGACTTAAAGAACAAAGAGTTAGATACTATAAAACACTACACCAAGCAGAAGGAAGCCCATCTTCTTTGTGTATTTGCTTATTTTGAAAATTTTATGAAGAAAACACGAAAAGTGTCCAGTAAAATGTTAGAATCATTAATTATAAAACCTTCACTTAAAAAGTTACTAGAATTTACATGTTTTTTTCAAAAGCAGTTTTGAAAGAAAGATAGTTTTCCCTTTTTTGGACTGGACAAGCCAAGTTGACCTCAATTAAGAAAACTGCATTAAGTCATGGACAAAAAACGATTTCTAAACAGGCTCACAAATAACACAATTCCATGATAGTCAATATTTTACTACCATCACTAAAACTTGAGAGATGAATATCCCTCATCTAAATCAGAGATAAGGCTTCAAAATGAAGAAAACACTGAATATTCAAATATTCTAACTTGCTTGGTTCTTGAGCAACTAAGCCTTTCAAAAAGTTTCAGAATTCATAAATAACTTCACTTAAGGGGTTATAACTATTACTAAATTATGTCAACAACAATACAATAGTGGACGAAAAATAGCATTAACACCAGACTGGGCAGTATTGTTGAATGTCAGGCATGTTGACCAAAGTCATATAAACCTGGGTGTTAGTCTAGATTTGTGACCACACAGAAATAATGAAATTATTTGTGTCTATTCTTTAAAATGAACATAAAAATGCTTGACTTCCTCATAGACTTGTTGAGGAAATTGAGAAAGGGGAAAAAAAAAAAAAAAGAATGGAACACTAAAATACTTCAGAAATAGTTAATTTTTAAAAAAATGTTAATAGTCTTGTGTAGATCTATATTTATTTTTGGGAAAAAGGGTAATAGCACTAATAAACTTGATTGAGTGCCATTGTTTTTTTCACAAGAAGTTGTGAAGTAGGCGCTATCACTACCATTTTACAAATGAGGAAAACAGGATTTTGAGAGTAGCCCTGACAACATCTGAATCAAGCTTCTCTTAAATCAAAAGCATGCATTCTTTCAACTAAACTTAAGGCAAGAGGGATTATTCAGCAGTATTTTCTTTGCTGCATGTTAAAATCAAGTTTACTGATATTATCGATGTGAAATGTTGAACAAGGATGGTAAATTAGAAAAAACAAATGGCAGTAATTAAAGTGATCGATATTAAAAGTAGTAATGTTTTCAAAGTTTCCATGTATTCACCTTTTTGTTGATGAACAACATGGTTTACAATAACTTAAGATCTGATCTCTAAAGCAAAATTAGGTAAGTTTGAAGGAAATGAGAAGACATGAGATGGTGTAGCATACATTGTGATATATAGTTTCTAGAATGTTCTACTTTACCAAAACATCTATAGCATGAGTGGTCCCACTTTCCTTCACAGACACCATAAATGTTTCTGAAGTTTGGGTTACAGGCTCTTAGCCAATCAAGTCATGTAGCCACTGTCTTTTTATCAAGGAAAATCAGTCTTTTCCAATCAGTTAACTTCACTAATTTCAGAAGAGGCTCTAAAGTCTTGGCTTAAGAGATGAAAAATGACTCCCATACTTCAGCATGCATCACTGGTTGAGCTCCTGGAGCTTAAGCAGCATATTTGCAGCATTATCAACAGTAAATCCTTAGTTTATCAATGATTTACTGAGCATCTGACTAGAGCCAGCCACACTGTAGGTGCTATGCATATAGCAGAAACAGATGAAAACCTTTCCCCTCATGGAACATATATTCTAAAGGGAAGGCACACCATAAACAGAATAAAGAAGTAACATATGTGTTATGTCGGGTGATGATAAGAAATAAGCAGAAACAAAAGGAAGGAGAGAGAAAAACGAAGATTGGAGAGAAGAAGGACTTTGCAAGGTGACTCTGAGAAATGATGTGGGAAATGTGAGGAAGGGAGCAGTCCAGGCCAAAGCTGCCACAAAGACCCCAAGGAGGGGCACCTGAGGCTGGGGCCTGGAGCTCTGATGGTTGCTGAACAAGTTCAGGCAAGGAGAGTCAGGAAAAGAGATGTCCAAACAGTAACTAATAAGAGCAGCAAACTAGGGTCTTCAGGGTCATTTTAAGAATTTGACTTTTACTACAAGTGAAATGGGAAGCTTTGGGGCAAATGAAATGATCTAAAAGATCACTCTCACTCTGGCTGCTAGACTAAACTGAAGGGGACAAGGACAGAGGCTGAGATGACAGTTCATTCATTCATTCACTCAGTCATTCAACAGAAACTTATATTGTGTCTACTATGTTTGTTCCAAGTAATGTTCTAGACTCTTGAGATATGTTAGGGAACATAGCAGACAAATATATCTCCCCTTATAGAAATTCATTCCTGTGGGAAGAAGACAGATCAAACAATAATCAACATTATAAATCAATAAATTATATCACTCACATCCACTCCCTATACATATATAGTGTTCATATTTTATATAAAGGAATGACATTGGTTGAGCTCCTCAGTGAAATAGATTAAAAAGAGAAAAAAAATCAACAACTAGTTCCAGAGGCATTCCAACATTTAACATGTGGGGACATAAGTAGAAATTGGTGAGGCTGATATGTCTTATGAGAGAGGAAGATGAAGAAATGACACAAGGCAATGGAAATCAGGCAGCGTAAGGGGATGGTTACAATAATCAGTTATTAAAGGAAGATTAAGCCTAATTTACAATGTGAGATAGAAAAAAATACTTGAAGTATGGGAGGTTGTTGTCCAGGATGATGTCTGGAGAAAGGGTGTTCTATGCAGAGGCAAGATCCAAGGCAAAAGCCCGAAGGCTGGGGTGTGCCTAGCAAGTTCCTAGAATAAAAAGAAACCAGTGTAGGTAAAGCCAAGTAAAAGAAGAGAACAGCAGGAACATTGTCAGAGATCAATAAGAAGATGTCTTCAATAATCCAAGGGAAGAATGATGCTGTCTTGGACCAAGTTAGTAACAGCGAGCATGATGAGAAATTATCATGAAATGATCATATTGAAATGAAATATTTTGAAGACAGAGCCAACAAGATCAACTGACAGGTTGTATGTAGGGTGAGAAAGAAAGTTAGGAGTCAAAGATAACTCTAAGATTTTTGACCTGAGCAATCAGAAGCTTGGAACTGCCATCAACCGAAAAGAAGATGGCTGAAGATGGAATAGGTTTTTATTGGGGAGATTATCAGCAGCTTAGATTTAAATATGTTAATTTAAAATATCAATTAGGAAGTTAATCAATGAATAAGTAATTGGTTATATGAATATAGGGTTCAGAAAAAACATGTGGGCTGGAGACAAACTTTTGGAGTCATCAGTGTATATTGTCATTTAATGCTATAAGATTGATATCTTCAAGGGAATAAGTATAGAGTGCAAAGAGAAAAATTGCAAGAACTGATTTTAGGGATGTTCCAGCACTTGGAGTTTGAGGACATGGTGAGACGCTTGTGAAGGGTGCTGAGAAGTGATTGTTCCAAGAAATAAAAAAGGGTAAAAAGTAACAGAATATGATGACTTGGAAGCCAACTGAATAAAGCATTTAACGGAAGTAAAATCCACTAGGTCAAATATTCTTTAGATTAGATACAAGGAGCATTGAGAAAGGCCATTGGGTCTAGCAATATGTCCATCATAGTGACCTCAGTAAGAGCAATTTCACTGGAGTGGCAGGGGCCACGTCTGATGGCAGTAGATTTAAGAGATCATGAGAAGAAAAAATGCAGGTATAGGCAACTCTTTTGAAAAGTTTTGCTGAAAAAGGAAGAAAATACATGAGAAACTGAAATAATGGAAATATATTCTTGCCTTGGGTTTTAGAAAGTAAAATGAAGAAATAACAGATTATAGGTCAATAAAGATTATAAAGGTTAACAGGGACCTAAACAAAGATTGATAGGGACCTAAAGTAATCCTACTACTGGTTCATCACCAAAATTTCATTTTACCTTATATTTTTTAAA
This sequence comes from Chlorocebus sabaeus, assembly GCF_047675955.1. Lineage (NCBI taxonomy): Eukaryota > Metazoa > Chordata > Mammalia > Primates > Cercopithecidae > Chlorocebus > Chlorocebus sabaeus. The sequence goes on along the minus strand of NC_132910.1, from coordinate 76,306,174 downwards.
TCATTAACATGAAAAAGTATAGAAATATGAAAACAACTTTTTACATGGTGAGAATTATGTCTACAAATGTTCAGAAACAATCATAAGTAGCATTAGTTAGTGCTGTGTTGGAACTAAATGCACAGACTTTAGAGGCAGACTGCTGGGTTTAAATCCTGCTTCCACCATAAACCAGCTCCATAAGCAACCTCCATGAGCCTCAGTATTCTCATTTGTCAAATGATGATATGTTGCATCTACCTCCAGAACCATTGCAAAGGCAAGACAGCACCTGACAAGACTGTTTACCAATGTCTAACAATAATATAAGCGCTTGATATGGTGTTAGAATCTATGAATGATAAAAAGCCTTAGAGAAATGTCAAATAATCATCATCAAAAATGCCATTTGCTCCCACCTGCCAGTAGCAAAGCATGTTTCCAAATGTCTTTCAACATTTCTTCAAAACCTTAAAATTATTTGGTTTTTACTCACTGATTGTTTCTTAAAAATGCATACATGTCTAGAAACTGAAGAACACTATGGTCCTATAATCAATTTTTAATTACCACATATAAATTATCTGCCAATTAGATTGTTTCCTCTTCATGACTTTATTGTCCAATTTTGTCTCAGGATATTAACAGCAAGGAAAATCCAACAGTCTTTGTACAATGGGGGTATAATTACATGTGTGTATTTTATACAGAATGTTTGTTTCATAGAATATTTTCACCTGTCTGCATTCCCTATACTCTCCTTCTCAGTCAGCATACTATTAAAAGGGCTACTCTTGTCACAGATTACACAAAGCTTGAAATCATTAGAAAATATTTACCATATTCAATATTGGACACTTTATACTCCTCTTGACCCATATCACCTGCCAGTTATTCTTTTTCCTATTTCCACTCATGAGTGCCTAATTCAGAATACCACCTACTTTTATGGGTATTATAAAGAGCTAGGCCTAGATTCATTAATTCTTGAAATACAGAACCCACCTCAGGGCCTATGCAGTTTGCTACAGTCACTAATGCAACAGTCCCTCACAACTAATGAGGTTCTTAGGCAGTTTTTCACTCTAATGATGACAAAGTGCAAACTGCAGACTGCAATGAAAAATTGATTCCACAGAATTCTAAGTAAATAACTATTTTTCAAAACTATTCCTAGAGCAGATTTCTCAAAATCAAATAAAATAAAAAAGAATTAAAATTGTTAGGGTTTTAATAAAGACAAAAATGTAATAAATAGTAAATTCATTGGAAGATGAGTTATGTCTATAGAAATCTAGCAGCAGGAGTAAATCAAGCATACTGAAGATATATATAAAATATGCAGCATGAACATAATTGGCCATCAATAATCCTGTTTGTCACACATATTTGTACCTATCTTAAAAATTTATAAAGCCCTTTACTTCACAGCATTTTGTTCAATACATTTAAAAACATACCAATAGGAAAGAAACAAAATCAGAAAATTCATCCCAGCCTGTTTTTTAAAGAAACACTCTTGACATCAAACACATAGGAAGCAGGAAAAGGTTTTCATATTTAAAATAATCTTCACACTCTATCCACTCCAACCCCATCATTATTCCAAAGAAGATGATTTATCATCTACAAATTCAAAAATAGATTCTCCACTTTCTTAAACTGCAGTGACTGCTTCCAAAGTGAATAGTGCTGTAGGTTAGCAGAGACCCCTCATCAACCTTTGCTCTCCATTTGGCTTCAGCTCCCTTCTCTCCAATTCTCATCTTCTTCCCTCCTCTAGAAACCCTTGGAAGTCTTCTTAATTCAATTCAGGCTCTTTGCACCACCACTAACTCACCCCTAGGGATGTAACTGATCTGCTGAGGGCCTTTACTATGGTAGGCAAAAATTGTTTCCCTTTATTTTACACAATACATCACAATACTTATTAATTTTTTTGAGATAAAGTCTAGTTCTGTCACCCAGCCTGGAGTGCAATGGCAGGATCTCAGCTCACTGCAGCCTTTGCTCCCAGGTTTCGAGTGATTCTCGTATCTCAGCCTCCCAAGTAGCTGGGACTACAGGCGTGCACCACCATGCCCGACAAATTTTTGTATTTTTAGTAGAGATGTGGTTTCACCATGTTTCCCAGGCTGGTCTCGAACTCTTGGCCTCAAGGAATCGTCTATCTTGGCCTCCCATTTAAGGTGTGAGCCACTTTGCCTGGCCTTAAGTGCTTTTTAAACAACAAATCAGAGAGTGAAAACAAAGTTATTACAAAGCATACATATATCATCATAGCTATAGGGCAAAGAGCTTTTCTTTTAACCAAAACCACAGACTGATCTGGCTTGATAGAAGAGTGTTTATGAGGATGCATTCTGAAGTTATTCAAGTCTGGATATGGTTTTCTTTCTATCTATATGAACTTAAGCAACTTATTTAACTTATCTGAGACTCAGTTTCCGTAGCTATAAAATGCAAATGATATTAGTATTTTATGGGTTAAATAAAATCCCTAAAAATGCACTCATCACTATGCACTTATCATTATGTCCAAACACAGCAATATTCAATAAATTTTATGATAATAATAGTTATTATATACCCAGTTCTCTTGCCTGTATTCTGCTTTTGAGGTTCAATACACAAGATATACAGACATTTAATCTAAGGTGCACTAACTGTGATTCAAAATCCTGTGAAAGAAAATCATTTCTAACGTTTGTATCCAAAATGGACCTCACAAATGCCTCCATCATTTCTCTTGGAAATCTTAATAGTTTCTTGTGAAAATAAATTAATTTATTATCAGATTGCTAAAACTCATTTGTAATCATTAATGAATCATAGTCCATTTACCTAATATTCCAAACATACTTTTAATACATTATTTCAAGTGGCTCTTTTTTTGCTGGTTGTTTATTGAATTGCCAAAATCTCACTACCCACACCAATGGTTCTCTCACTGTGGAGCATGCATGGACCTCCATGCAAACCAGAGACCCATTTAAGGAGCACTGGAAAATCAAAACTGTTTTCATGATAATGCAAACCATCCTCTGCCTTTGTTCACTGTGTTGGCATTTATGCTAGAGGTGCAAAAGCAATGGTGGGTAAAACTGGTGGTACTTTAGCACAAGTCAAAGCAGTTGATCCAAAGTATTTTAGCAGTAATTGTGTTCTTCACCACCACATACTCAAGGTAAAACAAACAAACAAAACAATTTCATTTTAAAAAGTAAAGAAATTTTCTTGAGAAAACAGAAAACGTATTAATTTTATCAAATCTGGACTTAACTTTGATGTCTTTTCAATATCCTGTGTGACACAGAGCAGTATGTGCACAAAGACCCATTACTCTGTACACACTATGTATTGTGGTTTTCTCAAAGAAATGCACAATTGAGTTGTAAGCTGAACTAGCCACTTGATTTGTGGAATACCATTTTTACTTGAAAGAACAACTGTTTCTTTTTAAATATTTGAGTATGCATAATCTTTTCTTTTTATCATGAACAAAGGAAGCCTGACACTTCCAGGAAAACAACAATATATGTTACTGATAGTGAAATTTTGAGCTTTCAAGTAAAAATTCAAATTTGGAAAATTTCTAACCATCACCAACAGGTTGAGAGTTGTATATTAAAGACTTTTATGATAAATTCCTTATCAGTTACACCAACAATTTTGAAATGATCAATGCCTGATATTTCTAAATCAGGAATAGGTAAAAAAATTCATGACGAATGCAAGATCAATGTATTTTTTTGTAACAGAGCTGATAGGGTTTCATATTCCGCACTGCAAGTAAGTCTTAAGAAACTGGCACTGTGGACTTCTGGTGTAGTAGACAAATTATTTCTCCATTATCCAACTCAAAATATCTGTGTAAGGATGGATTCTGTTCGATATTTTAGCCAAAAAAACAACATATTGCAATATATTGCCCAAGAAGATTTGAGAATCCAGCTGTATTCTATTGAGCTAGCTATTAAAGAGACTTGTAAAGATGTAAAATCATGCCACTCTTTAATTTTTTAGTTTGAAAAAAATAAACTTTTTAAAAATAAAATAAAAATGTTATATGTTTAAAATGTAATGTAGTTTTAAAATGAATTAACAAATATTTTTAATTTCTTCAGTTTTACTGTTAAAAATGGTAAATGTCAATAGATAAGACATGCTTACACAAAGTCTCCAGCGGTGTCCTTGGCAATTCTTAAGAGCATAAAAGGGTCCCGAGAGTAGCAAGTTTGAGAACTATGGCCTGGTGACTACCTAAAAGTATAAGATTGCTTCCTTCCATTTAAACACTAAGCTCCATGTCAGAACACCCACTTAAATTCCTCTTTCCTTGTTGAGTTTCCTGATAGTTATCAATTCATTTGTAGAGAAGAGATAATTATGATGTTCTGACCTGAGTTCAATTAATGAGCAGCATCAGATTTAATAGCTCCCTTCATTTCCTCGGCTTTTCTCTGGTGATTTATTCCTAAGTTATAAAGACATATGTTCTGATCTTAGGTCTTCTACCATCTCATTCAGCAAACATGTATGGAGCACCTACTATACCTCAGGTAATATACCAGGGTCTGAAATAACAAAGACCAATAAAACAAAGCCCCGATCATCATGAGGTCCAACCAAGTTCCTAAGTTGCCTGTTCCTTTGTCATACACATTAAAAGATAAATGCTTACTGAAGTACATATATCTATTTTTTGGTGAACCTAGAAAAATGGCACAAACTTTACATGACCTATTCTAACATAATCAAGACTATCTAAGCTCTTCTGAGAACATAAAGAGATAAAATAAAACGGTAATTAATCTTGTGTCTGTAACCCAAACACTCTTTCAATGACATAACTATCAATGCCAAATCTTTGGATATAACAAGTAGGGTAAGTAAAGGTGTATAACTGGACAAATCTTTGGAATGAACAATATCAGAGTCACAGTCATTAGCCTCTTACCCCAAATGTCAGAGCTAGGAAAGGAATGCAGATGAAATTGTTTCTCTTTTACCCGCTGACTCTCTGCCTGCCCATGGAATGTGATCAGCATGACTCTGCCAGAAACCTGAGTAAGCAACCCAGACTCTTATCAGTGTACATGAATAATTTTTTAAAATGCATTGGACAAAGTCCAATTAAACAAACAATTTAAAAATTACCTTTGATAACAAGAGGAAACGTATAACTTATTTTTGCAGAATCACAGTAAATTAATCGTTTGAGCAGAAGGAAAAAAGCACTTTATTGTATATACTTGAAAAATCCAACCAATAATAATGTGAAATTCTAGCTCACAACCACTGCTTTCAATACTCTTTGGAGAAACACATTTGCTTTTCATTTTCAAAGTGGTTGAATCTTGAGCACTCAAATTTGATTTACAATTTCAGCACTTAAGTTCACAGAAGATACGCTGACTTTTTTTAATTAAAAAAATCATATTGAATTCTCCCCAGATTTTTAAATGACTAGACTACAGTAAATATAAATAACTTTTCATATTGGTGTTACTTGACTTATAAAAAGTAATAAACAGTTCATCCCCTATTAATAACAAAATTACTTACAAATACTTTTAATTTTCTTGCCTATGGCAGAGGCAGCACTATTTAATACTTTTATGCTGAGCCGATCTTTGCATAGCTAATAGGTAAATAAAAAAGACCCAATAAATCTAATGATTAAACTGAACATTTATTCTCATTCTCCATAGTATTCTAATAAAATGTACTACAGTGAACCAAACAAGAGCATCTAATAATGTAATCTGTTTTACAGTTTAACAAATTCATAAAGTCTGGAATGACTTAATTGCCTGCCTTCAAATCAATATTTTGGTTTTCAAACTAATCAAATATATTCATCTAAGAATTAATTCCAGAGAAGAAAGTTAACGACAGGATTGTGGGTTTAGGATATGGATAACTTCAACTCAAAACTCAATTACATATAAATCATGGCCTGAGCTAAACCAAATAGCTCAACATATAAGCCCTATATTAAACTTTTTAAAAAATAATTAGGTCAAAGAAGATATTTGGCTTAGAAATCCTTTCAGTGCTATGTAAGATAAAATTGAATTCCCCTTAGAATTATATCTCTAATTAATATGGTCCTCTAAGAGACATAACCAACTATTATGAAAAAAATCACAGAGGATACAAAACTATATAATAATAATAATAAATTATCATTTAAAAATAAAGAAAATCCCCACCTCCTCCCCCAAAAAAGAAAAGCAGCAAGAAAACAAGCACATGAGCCTCAATTTCACTAGCATGTTGTGTTTGGGTCACTGCCAAGTATCACAAACCACATTTGATGTTTGTGTTTTTGGCTGAGTGACACTAGAATGTCTTTGAGGGGCCTGGGGAGGGAAAGAATGAACTTAGAAACACCAAACAAGAGTTTTCTGGAGTATAGCTATATCATTTCTAGTTGATCATCAAAATAACATTGAAAGTAGTTCAATTAAAAAGCAAATCAATGATACAAGGAGGTAGTAGCCTAAAATACACTCCAGGGAAGGTTGAGCTTGGAATTCTTTTGGCTTATGCTATCAAACACTAATTTCTTACCAACCAACATACAGAACAACATGTATCTATCCCATGGCATTGAACTCAGTATTGTCAAGAAACAGCACCTAGTCTCTGATTATTCACAGCACATTGCATGCCTTAGTTTAAGAGGGAAAAGGAAAGATTATCCTAAGTCAGAAGACAGTGTCTAAAATGTTAAGGCAGATGAAATCAGGAATCTCCCAAAACTTGGCTCAGCACATTAAAATTAGTCACTGTCTATAAAGAAACTGCCAAGACTGCTGAGGATGTGAAAGTTAATACTGTCCTGGTGTACACTGTCAGCCCATCCTCCATGGCCACTCTTCCTGAAGAGCTATGGTACAATGCTGATTCCTGCCAAAGCTCTTCATTTGGGAATAGGTCTTCTTAATTCTGAAAGTGCCCATCTTCCAGTAGACCTCCTTACTAAGTGGTATTTAGATTACCTCAGCAATCTAGCTTAGATAAATGGATTTTTTCCACTCTGAAATGGCTAAATATTTCTCCTTAGCCTTATACATTTGATGGCTATAAAGAAAAATATATAGGGAAAAGAAAGTTTATTATTTAGTTGCAACCAAGATTAAAACTAAAGTTTATGTAATTCTCTGTTAGTCTTTGTGACAGAACATTTTTAGGTGTTCCTGTTCATAAATTTAACAATAAACATTGAAGGTAAACAATTATAGAGAGTAAATAGAAAGAGAATGATCTTTCCAAAAAGCACATTAACAAATAATAAATGACTACAAAATCATTACCTCTGCTCTCTGTGTTCTGGGAAAAGCAGTTGATTTTTCTATGGCATAAACATCCACCAGGTAAAGACATGCTCCTTGCTCCCGGTCCAGAATGGCTGCAGTCTGAATTATACCAGTATGTCGTCCAATAGTAAAGAGGCGTCCAACAGTTTTTTCTTCACAACGAACTGAAACAATGTAATACTCCACTGGGGCCTCAGATCCTCTGGGGCTAGCTGCTTCTATTGATATCACATTTGTGCCAATGGGTTCTCCTTCCTTCAAAATAGTTATATATTTGGGTTGAGTAAAAACAGGTCCATCAAGGCCTTGAAGAATGATGGTCAATTCAGTGGTTGACTTCCTCCTTTCAGGCCCAAGGTCTGTTGCTGAAACTATGAGATTGTAGATCAACTGTGAAGGAACCAGCGCTGAAGCCACTCTCAAGTCTCCACTATAACGATCAACAATGAAGGTGTCTGTGTCCCCATTGATGATCTCATACTCTACTTCTCCATTAGCACCTTCATCTGGGTCAGCAGCCATAATTGTTGTCAGAACAGAACCAATCACAGCTGATGGGTCTGCAGCAAGGGCGTTTTGTGATATAAACATTGGGACATTGTCATTGAGGTCTGTAACCAAAATGGTCACGTTCTTCAAAGCATACCGTCTAGTTTCTATTGGCACAGCTTGATCATTGGCTTTTACAGTTAACTCAAAGAGATTAGCAAATTCCCGATCTATTTCAGCATTAGTATATATAGTCCCTTTGACTTCATCTATGGTAAAATGGCTGCCTCTTGGCATCTGTTGAATGATTGTGTAGGATAGTTGCCCATTAATGTCAGCATCAGGGTCATGTGCAGTCACTGAAATGACAGATGTACCAATGGGAATGTTCTCAACAATAGATTTGAAAATATCTCCAGGAGGAAAGCTAGGAGGGTTGTCATTAAAGTCCCTCACGTGAATAACCACTGACATTGTAGATGAACGAGGAGGTCTTCCTTGGTCTTTTGCTGTTATATTTAATTTATACAAAGACTGTGTTTCAAAGTCCAATTTTTTGGCAAGAAAAATACTCCCAGTGTTTGGGCTAATGCTAAAAGTTCCGTGGTTGTTAGTCCCAGTAATACTGTAATATAAATCAGCATTGTCACCTGAATCGGAATCAGTTGCAGTAACAGAGGACACGAGTTCACCAATTCTCATGTTTTCCAAAATATCAACAAAGAGTGTTGATTTAGGGAAAGAAGGGGTATTGTCATTTTCATCTAAAATATCAATATTTAAAGTACACGTTGAATTGAGGGGGATTGTCCCTGAATCCACTGCTTGAATTATAAGGGAATAGCCAGGTGTTGCTTCATAGTCTAATTTGCCAATTAGTGCTACCTGACCAGAGGTAATGTCTATAGCAAACTGTCTTTCTTCATTTCCTTTTATTATAGAATAATGAATAAGTCCATTATTACCCTCATCAACATCTGAGGCAGATACTCTTAAAACTTGTGTCAGATTGGCTGCTGACTCTGATATTGTAGCTTGGTAAAAGTCTTTTAAAAATTTGGGAGCATTATCATTTATATCCTTCATGTAAACATGTACAGTGGCCTGATCCTTGAGAGGCTGAGGGAGCCCCTGATCTGTTGCTATGACTGTAAAGCTAAACACTGCAGTTCCTCTCCGCCTCATAAGAGACTCCCTGTCAAACTGGTAAGTATTTGTAATTTCCCCACTGATAGTATGCAACTCAAAATCTGGCTGCACCATTTCAAAAGAATACCTTACTTCTCCATTTGGCCCAAAGTCTTTATCTGCAGCACTTACTTTGCCCACAAACGACCCAGCCCTTTGCTCTTCTTCGAAGTAAAATGTGTAATTGGTACTGTTAAAAAGAGGTCTGTTATCATTTACATCTTCCAAAATTACAGTAACATTCACAGTAGCACTAAGGGGTTCCACTGCTCTGTCAGAAGCAACAACCATTAAAACATATCTGTCTTGAAGTTCACGGTCAAGTTCACTTTTTATATACAATTGACCATCTGGGAATATGCCAAAAGCATCCCCTGTATTTCCTTCAGCAATGGTGTATGCAATTTCACCATTTGCTCCTGAATCCTTATCAGAAGCTTGTACTTTAAAAAATCGAGAATTCACAGGTTCTGACTCAGAAAGGGTGACCTCATAAGAAAGTTGGTCAAACACTGGTGAATTGTCATTTACATCATGGACATAAACTGTTAGGATGACACTAGAGGAGAGCTGTGGGACACCCATATCAGATGCCAATATCTCTATTTGGTAGGAGCCAGCCTGAACATCCAGAGGCCCAAGCAGACTAATAGTGCCATTCTTTTCATTGATAGCAAATAGGTTCTTGGGGTTTTGCTTCAGACTATAGAGTACCATGCCACTGACACCTTCATCAGGGTCCACAGCTTTGGCCTGGAAAATGCTGTGACCTGCCTGCCAATTCTCCACCACATTTACACTCTCTATTGCCTGAAGGAAATGGGGAGAGTTGTCATTCAAATCCTTAACTGTTATGTTAACCATAGTGTCTCCAGTCACTGTGCCCCCACTGGCCACTACCTTCAGCTGATAAAATGATTGCTCTTCTCTATCAATCACATTTGCTGTGGTAAGCTGCCCAGTGACCTGGTTGATAGCAAACATACCTTTCTGATCCCCAGTAGTAATGAGATAACTGATGTTGGAATTGAGATCCATGGTGGATGCAGACACACTACCCACATGATATCCCAGCGCCACGTTCTCAAAAACCACAAAGCTGTAGGCAACCTGACTGAATACAGGTGGGTTGTCTTGAGTGTCCAATACAGTGATGGTTACTATTGCCTGGTTGGGAGATTGTAAATTGCCACCATCAGTAGCTACTATTTGCAACTGATAAGCTGTTTTTTCTTCTCTGTCTAGGGCCATTCTTGTAGAAATAACCCCACTCTGAGCATTGACCTGAAACCGAGACCTGTCCCCAGCAGATATACTATATTTGACAGTACCATTGGTACCCAAGTCTGGGTCAGTGGCAGACACAGTGGTGATGTAGCTACCTCCAGGCTCATTCTCCTTAATATGAGCAAAGTATTGGACCGGGTAGAACACAGGGCTGTTATCATTTATATCCAGAAGACTCACATTTATGCGAGTCATTGATGACTGAGGAGGGGAGCCCAGATCTGTGGCCAGAACCAACAGGGAGTAGAAAGCTTGCTCTTCTCTGTCCAAGGAGGAAATAGTACTCAACCTCCCAGACACAGGATCCAGACGGAATGACCTCCGGTCACTCTCTGCCTCTTGTAAGGAGAAGCGCACTGTGCCGTTGTCACCCAGGTCCCCGTCAGTTGCCCTGAGCATCAGCAGTTCTGTCCCTGTTGGGGCATTCTCAACCACAGACAGATCATACCCTTCTGGCTGGCTAAATACTGGCTTTTCATCATTCACGTCTAGGAGAGTTACTACGAGCTGGGCATAGGACACCTTGGGGTGAACTCCCTGGTCCCGGGCACTTATATTCAGTACAATCTGGGAAGCAAGTTCACGGTCCAGGCCCCCAGCGGCCCCAGTAGTCACGAGGCCACTATGTTCACTGATATGGAACCATCCCAGTCCATTGCCAGAGACGATGCTGTAACGCAGATTAGCATTGAGACCAGAGTCGCCATCAGTGGCAGATATCCCACTCACATAGCTTCCTGGAGGCGCCTCCTCGCTCAGGTTCACTCTGTACACTTGCTGTGAAAAGACAGGAGGATGGTCATTGATGTCATTAACAAAAATCACCAGGCTTGCCACAGAAGAGCGCGCCTGGACTGCTGCGCCAGGGGGCGCCCCATAGTTATCAGAGACGGAAACTGTGAGGTTGTAGGAAGGGATGCGCTCCCGGTCCAAAGCGCTAGCCACCTTGATTAGGCTCAGGTTCGGCACTTTGCTGCTTTGCACTTCAAAGTGGCGCTGCTCATTGCCCCCGAGAATCTGCACGGAGATGTTCCCGTTGGCCGCGGAAGAATCTGCGTCGGTCACGGTGAGCAGAGCCACCACGGTGCCCACTTGAGCGTTCTCATCTACCGAGGCGTAGCGCGAGGTTGCAGGGAAGTAGCGGAACTTCACTACCGGGTCATTGTCATTCACGTCCAGCAGCTGAATCAGCGCCTCGGCGCGCCCCGTGAGGGAAGGCACGCCTCTGTCCATCGCCTGCACCGTAAGCGAGTACTGGCGCCGGGCTTCGAAGTCCAGGGGCTCCCGTACCGTGATAAGCCCCGTCTCAGGGTCCATTTGGAAGGGGGTCCCCTCGTCCTGCAGGCGATAGCGGATGTCCGCGTTGGTGCCCTCGTCCGCGTCCGCCGCCGCCACCTGGAGGACGCTGGAGCCCACAACCGCGTCCTCAGGCACCCCCGCCTGGTAGTGAGAACTGCCAAAAACCGGGGGGTTGTCATTAATGTCTTGCACAGTCACGTTTACCTGAAGGTAGCCCCGCCGCTTAGGCTCACCCTTGTCCTCCACCTCAACCAGGAGCTGGTACTGCGACGTGACCTCGCGGTCCAGCCCGCCCTTGGACACCAGATGCAGGAACGCTCCCTCGCCGCTCGGGTTCAGGGTGATGTCCAGACGGAAGCGGCCCGCCTCGTTGCCGCGGATGATGCGGTAGGAGCGGTGGTCCACACCGTTTGAGCCGATGTCCGAGTCGGTGGCGGTGTCTAAGATGACTTGGCGCCCGCTGCTACTGTCTTCCTTGAAAGTGACCACGATAGAGGGGTCCGGGAAAACCGGGGCGTTGTCATTAAGGTCCCGCACCAGCACTCGCACTTCGGTGGGGTAGGTGGGCGCGCTGGAAAGGACCACCAGGTTGATCACGTCGCTGGGCAGGCTCTCGCGGTCGATGGTGGACGTGGTGTACAGGGCTCCGGTGCTACTGTTTATGGCAAACAGGGCGTGGCTTTCGCTGAGCCTGTAGGTGAAGCCGGGGCGCGTCTGGATGGTGCCTACCAGAGTGCCTGGAGGTTGCTCTTCCAGCACTTGGAACACCTGGCGCTGCTCGGCCCCGTGGACCCAGGCCTGCCCCGGAAGCAATGACAGTAGCCAAAACACTCGAAGGAGCTGAGATACTGACAGAGTGTGCAACGGGAGCCACGGGCGGCCAGTAGCCCTGTCTGGTGCTAAGTCCATGGTCCTGGCTCCCTAAAACGATGTGATGAAGAGAAGGAAGGGTGAAGCAAACGCAATGATATTTACAGGGATTAAGGACAGCCAGCAAAGATTCAGCCGACGGCTTGGTCTGAGACCTCTGCTATTTCAAAGAACCTCCAATCCAGCAAAAGCAAGTAGCATCAGCAAAAGACTCTAGGTAGCCAGTTGGACGCGGAGTGCAAGAGAGATGCTGTGGTGAAAAGCGGCAGGGCATTCCGCGGGACACTCCCAGTGAGCTGAGTTCCCAGAAAAGTTTCTCAAGCCTCTTATATATTCCCCCTTTACTTTGTTTTTGAATCCAGATAGTTTGAGCGTTTTCACCCAGGTGGATGAGAGTTGGGAGAAGTTGCCTGTATCTAAGGTATATGAGGAATCATTGCAAAGAACGGTCTTCAGAAACTTTAGAACTTACCCGCAGCGAAGAACGTGAAGAGGGAGGAACAAACGTCCAAGCACAACTGCGCACCGGGGAAAGGTTGGTGGGGAACCGGGAGAATCGAATTCCTTTCCCAAAAGCTGGAGGCGATGGAATTTCTGGAGTCCCCACTCCTCAAAAACCACGCTGCAACACCCCTCCAACTGGGCTCCGGCAGTGGCCGCTGAGGCCCAGGCGGCGGCGTCTGCGCGCAGGCAGTTCGGGAACTGCGTTCCAAGCGCTGGCGTTCGCGCTCTGGCTCCCGTACCCGGGAGCGCTCAGCTCTGCCCCTTCCCCTCCAGCAGCCGCCGCCGCCGCCGCCCCTGTTGCGGCTTCAAGCCAGTGGTCCGGCACAAACAACAGCCAGGGTTGCTCGGCATTTTTCACCTCTGCCGGGGCGCCTGCCGACCCATTATTTGTACATCCAAGTCGAACGCAGTTCCCTCTTTCTTCTTGGCCTCGCAGGGGCCGGGCAGAAACAGCGTGCGGTCCCCGAGTCGCCCTCCCCTCACCATGCCAGGGGGGTCGTTCTCCGGCGGCCCCAGTCGGAAGCCCACTCTAGTGCGCCTCGCCCCTGCCCTCGCTATCTCTGCTTTTATTGTCCCGTGTCAGTTTCACTTTGTAATCCACAAGGCTTTTTGTTTGGGGCGGGGGGTGGTTGGTGCCTCCCTCTCCTTCACCGTTGGCAGTGCAGGCGGCGAAGTCGGCGCTGGACTGTAGTGACGCCCTCCGCAGCTCCGGACTGCGCCTGTCAGCGCTCTCCCTCTCGCCGGCCGGGGCCGAAGGTTGGACCGCGGTGGAGCTAGGGCTCCGCGAGCCCCTCTCCACCTCCCGCCTGGTCCCTCACACTCTCCCCGCCCCTTCCCAGTCGCACAGGCATGCTCTCACACACACACACACACACACGCGCGTACACACACACACACACACACACACACACACAGCGCGTCGCCGAAACACAAACAGAGGGGGAGGGAAGTCCAGGATTTAGAGCAGCACTCAGAAACTTTGCTCGCCACTCATTGATCCCCGCACTTTAGTTCGCCCGGACTCCCCCTAGCTCCCGGTCCTGTCACCTTCTGCCCCTCCCTCTTCCCAGCCCCATTGGGCCGGAGCTGAAGCAGCCCCGCCCGGCACTCCTACCGCGAGCGCCCTCCGCCTTGCCTGGCCTCCGACTGGCTTCTCGGGATGCTAATCACTTCACCCTCCCGGACGGCTGTAGGCGGTCTGGTGTGGGAGCAAAGCGAGGCGGAGGCACTAAGAAGGGGGGTGATTTTTTTTTTTTCTTTTCTTTCTTTCTTTTTTTTTTTTTTTTTTTTTTCCCCTTTACGGCCAAATCTTGGCCGGCGTCAGAGCAATAACAGCAAAAGGCTGCCGCAGAATAGATGGGGGTGGGGTCAGGTTTGCAGATAAATAACTTTAGTGGCAGGGTCTGGGGGAAGACCGTTAGGTTGTTATGCTAGTAATAACTCAGGGGTAAGGGGGTCGAGAGAAATAAAAGAAAGGCGGGGGGTGAGGGTCTGTTAAAGCGGGGAGGAAGGATTAAGCAAAGCCTGTCTGGGAATGCACAGTGCAGATTTGCTTTAACCATTTCCTGCCCCTTCTCTCTTTATGCAAGGCAGAGAGCTGCCATACAATGTGATCCCACAGCACAGAATCCAAACCAAATCCTCCCCTTTCCTCCTCTTTCTACACAGTGGGCTCCCTGCTGTCTAGAGTGAGCTAAACTCTAAATCTTCACTCACTTGCCCCTCTCCCCCACCTTCCAGGTGACTAGGGGCAGGAGGCCTGGGTACCAACTACCAAAGGCACTTTGGACTTCCTTCTATAGGAAAGGCCAGGGGAACTCAGTGTTCTATTTTCTTTCCGAACTGGATTCCAGGTGCCAGTAGCCCAAACCTTAGGGTTTCAACAACAGTAATAATGGCAGCCCTTTGAAAAGAGGGAGGTATTTTCGTGTTGCAAAGTTAGTTGGGAATTTTGATCCCTGATGGAGTATTTCCACCTCCACATTTTTTAGCCAAAGGAATTCTAATAAAGTTTAATTTTGCTTTTCAGTCTGGGACAAATAGATACCAGAAAGTACAAATAAATAAATAATATTTAAGCTTAAGTTTTTAAAAATACCCACATGCCACTTAATGCACTCGGATCAACTCACCCACTCTTCACTGCAGCTAATTTTTGTGGTGGCATGCATCGTTTCTTTAAAAGAAGAAAAACGTTACTAGGAATCAGATCGATATTTTTCCTCTTTAAGGGAACCAACTTAGAAAATAAGAATTCAAGCCAAACAATGCAAATACAGGGCATATGTCACACATTTCTGCCACAAGGATCCCTCCAAACGTAAAACTTTCTGCGCCCAGAGAGGTTCAGTCATGAGTAAATACTGCCCTCTGCTGTTCTATGTCAGTCTTACATCTTTAGTCTCCTGGTTTCTTGCTTAAAATTAAATGCAGAGACTAAAAGGATCTGGTTACAAGGCTAATTCCTCCTTCTTGCCTAGGGATAGCAGCAGAGAAAATGATCTTTAAGAATCTCCTAGTGCCTTTCTTATTTAGAGTAAAAAAAAAAATCAAGAGTAGTAGGACAGACAACAAATTCAAGTCTTGATGATGCAAGCAGCCTGTAATTCAAAACTGATTTATGGAAACATGATTTCTAAAACTATCTCCAATTCCTCTGTTTAGGTTAAAAAACTAACTTCTACATATTCCTCTACTGTAAGGTAATGATTTAATTGGAAACAGGCAAAAAAGTTAATTTTAACCATTTATGTATTTTAAGACTTGAAAACATTAGACTCTAGACTTTTTAGAGACATTCTAAGCCTTTTTCTCAAAAATCTTATTTTTCTTAAGTTACAATCCTAACACCATTATTTTTGGTATAATTTGGCCAAAAAATATTTGTAGATGAACTAAAGTGACAACTAAATTTTTACACAGTTTTACAAATCATGACTATGCGTGATTTTAAGAGAGTATCACTGTTTTTTTTTATTTTGTTTGCTAATGCACTATTATTCAGGTATTTATAGAGAAATAAACAGTAAGGAAGCATGCAGATACTTGTTGTAGGAGATCATGGACTTTTGTTAGTTTGCTTATTTTTTTTGCCTGTCGGATAATCTTCAGATTTAGTGTCAATAGTATTACATTTTCATTATATATGAGTGAATTTAATTTGGAGAACAGGTGAAAATCATTCATTCTGTGAAATGGAAAGTATACAATCAGTGCAATATGTATACATTTTACTTTTACTAAACAAGATATGGAAAAATAAAGTAATACAGAAAATATATATGGAGAAAGAGTACATAAAACATTTTTTAGACAATTTCAAAAGAGGGTTATCAAAAATTAGCCAATAGTGTGGTTATTTGAACAAGTAGAAACTTTGCCCATGATGACTACTTTAAAGTAACATATTCATTTATAGATAAAACCTATATATAAATTTACAGTCTACGTATAGATAGCTACACAATTTAAGGTAAAATATAGAGCATGGTTTTAATAAAAGACAAAGGTATTTTGTTGTTATTTTTCTCCTTTGCATTTCATGCATGCTAAAAAATATGGATGCCCTCCCAAAACATACATGAAAGAAAGTAAACACATATAGAGATCATTGTATGCATGAAATATGCAAAAAAGCCATAGAATACATTACTAGGTAGATATTATAATGGAACATATTAATAAACAGTTACCATAAGAATCATTTCTCATTGTATATTTTCTTTCATTAATTGCCTTTCAAAAAAACAGCAAGTTAAGTTTATTTGTGCTTTTCTACCAAAGGCTTGTATGAAAAGTGTTGTTTAGTCAAAGCTTTTCATACAGTTTCTAAAGGGGAAGATATTCTCCAATGTTAATAGACTGTGGAGGACATACTTTTATGTCCAAATATAAAAGAAACCAGAGAATACCTCATTTGAACCTTAGAACGTACGTTAAAACAAATAACTTTGTACCAATTTGTTATGATCTATACACATTTGCAATCATTATTTAATTAAATATATGAAATTATGTTTTAGTCATGTTTTAGATTCCAGGTGACAAAGACTAGGTTAATTAGATTCCTCAATTCCTAAGGCATTAGCAACATTATTCCAGAAAAGGGTATTCTCTCAACTTCCTGCTTTCCTCCCCTCTTCTCCTTTCTTCTCCTCTTCTCTTCCCTTCCTTTTCCATCTCTTGTACTCCTTTCCCTTCCTCTCCCTTTTCTCCCTTTCTTCCCCTCATCTCCTCTCCTTTCCTGTCTCCCTTTCATTTTTTCTCTTTCCTTTCAATTCCTTCTTCTTTACACTCTTCTCTCCACTTCTCTCCTCTAGGCTCTTCTGTCCTCCCTTCCACTCTTCTCCCCTCACTTTCCCCTTAATTTACACCTTATACTGTATTTTACACCAAACTCTCTTTTGCTCACTTTACTCTACCTTCCTGGACTCTACTGTACTCCCTTATTGTTCTTCACTCTCATTACCTCATCCCCAGAGGCAAACATTATGAGTGAAATGTGTATCTTTTTGTTTCTATGTGTTCTTACAAAATGTGTATTATGTAGTTATCTTGTATTTTTGAAACAAATTTTATTGCATTATATTGTGTATATAGCTCATCCTATTTCTTATCTTTTTCACCAAGCACTACATTTTTAAGATTTATACATATTGCTATGTGTATATCTGAACTGTTGTTTCTGACTGTTGCAGTTTACTTTAATGTGTATAACCATTAATTTCAAAATATCCATTTACACAGTTATAGACATCCTGTTTTCCTCCAAACCCTTGTCATCACAGTAAGTCTGCACTGAATATCCTTGCAACTGTCCCCATATGGAAAGGAGTAGAAATATCTTTCAGATATATAGTGTAAAAGGAAAAACACTTTACTCAGTATCTGAAACAAATAGCTGAATGGACTGCTTGCTAAACAAGAGGGAGCTGTGTTTGTAGGACTGTCTTTCTGAGCAAAACAGATAACTCATCTTATTTAGATTTGGGTAAGCATGGAGTTAATAGATGGCAAACTTTCAGAAGTAGGAGGGGTTAGAGATTGGTTAACTTTTGTAGAGTGTGGTTTTGCAGATTGGCGGAATTTCAGAAGTTTGGTTACTGATGTAAATTCAACGTTGATTTGGAATGGTTCTAAAACTGTTTTTTTAAATACAAGTGAATCGGATTTTTGTCTTCGTCATCTGTTTTCATTATTTCATTATTTCTCTCTTTTATTTCTTTGATCTAGCTCTGTTATTTTCCAATTTCTTGTGATAAATGTTTAATTCAGTATTTTATTTTCTTATTTCCTGATAAGTATCTTGAAAGCTATAAATATTCCTCAAAATACTACATTAACCTAGTCCCACAAAGTAAGACACATTCACTTTTAAATATTTATGTTTGGGGCAGGGTGCGGTGGCTCATGCCTGTAATCCCAGCGCTTTGGGAGGCCGAGGCAGGTGGATCGCGAGGTCAGGAGATCGAGACTATCCTGGCTAACACGGCGAAATCCCGTCTCTACTAAAAATACAAAAAATTAACCAATCCTGATGGCGGGCACCTGTAGTCCCAGTTAGTCAGGAGACTGAGGCAGGAGAATGGCTTGAACCTGGAAGGCAGAGCTTGCAGTGAGCCGAGATGGTGCCACTGCACTCCAGCCTGGGCGACAGAGCTAGACTCCGTCTCAAAAAACAAACAAAAACAAAACCCAAAACGCACAAAAAGCTTATGTTTTGGTTTTCTCTGGAGCACAAGATTATATATTAATATATGATTACAGTTCAAAATATGTGTAGTCTAAGAGCCGTCTCCTTCAGCAAAGCCTGCTGCCTTTCACCACCTTCCCTGACACGTAGAATCTACATCGCTTTGTTACTAATTATTTATTGTGTTATGTTAAAAGTAGATAATCTGTCATAGAAAGAAGTCTCCAAATTCTCTGCTCTCATGTTTTTTTAATCCACTCCAATCAGAGTTGTACCCAAAGCACTACACCAAAATTTTTCTGATCAAAGTCACAACTGATTACGTCCTTCTCCTTGATTCACTTTTCCTCATTTGCTCTCCAGGACATCCTCCTAAGTCATGGACCACTACTTTTCAGTCTGAGGCATTTTAATGTCATGCCTTAGGGCTAAAGAGAGGAATTACCCTCTTCTCTTTTCCATGCCCACTCAGTCCCATGGTCACCTTATTCTGTCTCAAGACTTCCAATAAGTTGAGAAAACTCAGAAAAAAATATTAATTATGTGGTTCTTGGGTGCAATATTCCATCCATATCCATTAGATTGTTTGTTAATTATGCTATTCCAATCTTATGTATCATTACTGATTTTCTGTTAGCTTCATATATTGATGACTAAAAAAGGTATGTCCAAGCTGCATTTATGATTGCAGTTTTAATTCTCCTTATAGGCTTATGTAGCTATTCTTGCTTTATGTTGTAAGACAATTATATATGTACACACACACATATGTATAATTGCCTTACAATGTAAAGGAAGAATAGCTATATATAAGTATGTATATATGTGTGTATATATATACACACACATATATATAAAGTCATTCTTATGTTATATGTTATAATGTATAATTATAATTACATTATAATTTTAATGTATGGTTTTAATTACATTGTAATCATAATATATGATTATAATTACATTATACATTGTAAAGCAATTACATATATTGTAAGGCTTATATATACACACAGTCATATATGTGTGTGTGTGTATATATCTTTCTGAATTTCCTTTAGAATGGCAGATGTTGTTAGGAACATTTTATTGTACCCTTGTTCTCAAAATATTTTTTTCCTTTAAGAATACAGTTCTAAATTCAAAATAATTTTAGACTTATTTAGATAGAATTTTTTGGCCATGTGCCATTCTTGTGCACATATATAAAAAGGAAACATAAAGCTTAGTTGGGTATTTCTAATACTACACATAGATAGTTCAATTCATATGAATTTTTTGGTTCAAATCATTACTATCCATATTTATTAGCACAGCTTTTTCTTACATGGAAATTTGGCTTGTTTTTTTTTTTTTTTTTTTTTTTGAGACGGAGTCTCGCTCTGTCGCCCAGGCTGGAGTGCAGTGGCCGGATCTCAGCTCACTGCAAGCTCCGCCTCCTGGGTTTATGCCATTCTCCTGCCTCAGCCTCCCGCGTAGCTGGGACTACAGGCGCCCGCCACCTCGCCCGGCTAGTTTTTGTATTTTTTTAGTGGAGACTGGGTTTCACCGTGTTCGCCAGGATGGTCTCGATTTCCTGACCTCGTGATCCGCCCGTCTCGGCCTCCCAAAGTGCTGGGATTACAGGCTTGAGCCACCGCACCCGGCCCGGAAATTTGGCTTTAACCATGAATATAATTCTTCTTTTAGAAGAAATCTGACATTTGCCAGGACTTCTCATGTCTTCCATGTATTGAATGTCACTTTGATTTTTTTTTAAGTTTTCTCTGTGCACACTTCTGAATAACTTCTGCCTTGTTTTCCAGTTCACAAGTTCTTTATTCTGCTGTTTGGATCTGCTTTTAAACTCATCCATTTGATTTTCAATTTAATGAATGAATTCTTTTATATATAAACTTTATCCTATGTTGTTTCATAGATAACTATCCTTTTCAGATATTTTCAAACTTATTTTCAACTTCTTCAAGAATGTTAAATATAATTTTACTGTTGTTTTATATTTGTGTCTGACAATTTCAATATCAGAAATATTTAATGGTCTGTTTCTGTTTTGTATTATTACTCATTTTAGTTGATCATAAATTGTTTTGTTATGTGATTAGTTATGCTTGAATGTAAGCTACTTATTTTCACTGAAAAATTATTTGTGGGTGTTCTTTGAGGCTTAAGGTAGGTGTGCCCCATAAGGAAAATCTGATTATGTTTCTGTTAGGTGCATGTGGGATACTATTCATCTGCAACCACTACTGTTTTCATTGAAGCAAAGATGCCAACAATAAAAAAGCAACAATATTTTATGAATTGCTAAGCTGCTAAATAAATAATAAAATACTCTCTTTGAATTTTTTGTTTAAAATGTATTTTACACTCATCCAAGTTGATGTTATATGTCATTTTCTGTATGTATAAAAAGGAAACTAAATTGGGAAAAATAAATTGGGCAAGGCACCCTTAGATCATCTTCACATTGAAAATCCATCTAAAAGGGGTACAGCATTTATTGAAAGGAAGAGTCCTCTGTCAATGACTGTGTATGCGTGTTAATATACTGACGCTGCCTCTTCAATACTCATGTACATTCAATAGTAATTAAGTCACAACTGCTTTCCAGCCTTTAACAAATCAGTTCCTATTTCCAGCTATTAAATATTACTTTGTGAGATATTAAAATGGGTCTCAAAAAAGTGAATATGAAAACAATAAAATGTGATAATTCACAGCATAAGGTTTTGTTTTGTTTTAGGTTTTTTTTCTGTACCTACCTAGTAATGTGATTTTGAGAGCTGCTTTGTAGCTTCAACTTCTCAGATTTATCCACTCCCACAACCCTGGTCTAATCAGTGTCAAGGCAACTTTATTTACTGTCTTTTGCAGAAGGCAGGGTGACTAAGAGAGAGAGAGAGAGAGTGTGTGTGTGTGTGTGTCTAGTTAACTCTTAACTGAGAACTTGGGATTTGAGGGCTCCAGTTTTAATAGGAAAATTTTCCTGTTAGATTTCATACCTCCAGAGATAGCTGACCTTTTTCTCTCAGCTTTCACATCTTACTATACCTTAATAGCTAAAGCTCAGATTTGTAAACTTTGGTAAATGTTCTCAGGGCAAAAACTAATTCATCATTGAGTTTATCTATGTGGGTTCTCAATTTCCTCTAGATCATATGGTAATTGCTATCATGCCAGCTGTTTGATCTCCTAAGGAAATACTTTAAAATTCAGTAATTTTAGTTGTTTTAGTGGTAAAATAATATCCTGATATTCAGAATAATATCCTTCCAGAATAGGAAGGCTATCTTCATTATTTTTTCAAATATTTTCCTCTCTTCAATTTTCTTCTCTCCTTTGGGAAATCTTATTTGATTGTTATCTGTCATCCATGTCTCTTTAGCTTTTCTTGCTATCTTTTGAGAAAATTCCTGAATCTGATGCGCCAACTTATTAATTCATCCCTTAGGTACAGTGTATCCAATCTACAACTGAACAATGTTTTGTTTTCTTTATGTCAACTCATACTTTTTCATGCCTAATATTTTGACTTTATTGAAAAAGAAACTTTTATTTTTGTTTTGTATTGGCAACACTGATCAATCATTTGTTTATCTTTAGCACAATGATCACTTGTATGTTCTTGTTCATATGTTATAATGCTTAGCTTCTTATGGCCTGTATTATCCAGTTTGTTTTTCTCTGAAGAATGACTTTCTTTATGTGTTTAGTTATTTTGGTTCATCAGCTCGTTACACATTACTGGTAATGTGTGTTGAGGAGGGACTAAAGGCCAGTACTTAATCTCTGAGTTTACAGCAGGGGTTAAAAAACTTTTTCTCTAAACACAAGATAGTAAATATTTTGGGTTTTGAGAGCCAGACAATCCTTGTCACACTAGTGATTCCTGCTCTTGTAGTGTAACAGCAGCTTTATATATTACAGAAATAATGGGCTAGGTATGGCAGTATTCCAATAAAACATTATTTATAAAAACAAGAAGCAATGCCAGTTTGTCCCACACGTTTATCATTGGCTGACTCTGTTTTAGAGCACAGGAAATAAGCCTCGTAGGGAAAATCTACCAGGAAATTCTGTTAATCAATCCCATTTGTATTCTTGAATTTTAAACTGGGAGGTGAAGCATGATTACAAGGAGACAATCTCCCTAAATTGCAATATACAGCCGTGGGGATTTTTTTAGAGAGTAGAGCTAGTATGCTCAGTGCCTAAGGGCAGATGGCCAGTTTGCACCTATTTAATGAGGGTGCTGGTGTCTTAGCTACTGCTGCTGAAATCTGCAGAAAGGCAAGCAATATTTGCCTCAAGGCAACACAGTGTAGTGAGAAAAGCTGTTTTATTTTGTTTTTTGTTTTTCTAAATAGTCATCCTTTCTAGCCTTTGACACAAACTATCTGGATTTCATTATTTCGTACTTAGCTTTCTTCCTCCATTATCCATTATTCTTTGTTATATATACATAATTTTCATAATTCATATATACATAATTTTTTCTGACTAGTAATTAATTTCCAAAGATTATGTGGAATCTGTGTGGATGTAAATAAGCTTAAAACTACATGATGAAAACTAGAATCATATTTTTTAACATCACACTTATGGCAGAAACAAAATGAAGGGTTTACTTTAAAGTCCTTCATAATATAGTACATGTGAGTATGGGAGCAAACCCACTGGAATGGAAATTGCTTATAGTACATGTGAGACTAGGTCTCTGCATATTGTGGCATTTGCCACAAACTAGTAATTACCTACCATAATTTGGAGAAACGACTCAGTCCAACAACTGTTTTGTGACAAGCTAACATTTTGTTGAAATATATGTCAAGAGTTGGTCATATTTGAATCTTTATTAGATACATATATATATCCTGCTTATCTCAAATTAAAAATATACTAACATAAGTAGTGATCAAAGACTGTGTATATCCTATTCAAAACATAAAATAAACCTGCATAGCATTTCATGCTAGAATAAACAGAGAAAAAGAACAATAAATGCCTTTAACTTATATGCAATATGTATATTCATCATGCCAGAGGAGTGTTAAGGAGAATAATAGTCTAGGTTTACTAGATTTTTAATGTATAAAAAAATTTTGAAAATACAGAACTATTTGTACTACCACTTTCATTATCAATAGGAGAGTTCTACCAGAAGAGTTGAATCTAGGAACTATAATCACCTTTACTGACAGCTAACGTTTTATCTTTTTTAATTTTTAATTTTAAACTTACTTGATATAATGAAGTATAGACTACTGTAAGACTATTTTGTATTAGTATTTAATGAGCATTCTCTTGTCAGTCTACTTTGACATAAATATTCTTTTATTGGCTATGTAACATTTTGTTACAATAATAAGCCAAAAAGTAATTGTTCCTTTGATGCTGACATTCAGGATTTTTCTAGGTTATTTTGCTATTATAAGTAATGCTTTGATTATTGTTGTTCAATCATTCAACAAAGTTTATCGAAAAGTAAATATATGTCCAGTACTTTAATATTACAGAGAATACAGTGGAGAACAAAAGCTATAACTTGTATAATATTTAGTCAGATTACAGAAATTTGAAAAAGAATGTAAACATTGAATCACCCTTATTACACAGTGTTAAGCTGCTTTCCATAAATGACGTACCAATGTACAATAGAAACAGAAGTATAACAGGGTTCTTTTTTTCAGCAAAAAGGAGAAACACACACACTTAAGTGTAAAATGTCTTAAATCCTGACCCATGTAAGGGAGCTAAAAGAGGTGCCTTCTTTTAACATGAATTTCTACTATATTTTTATATTAGCTACCTGTATTTCTTTTTCTCATAAATTATTCATGTCTTTGCCCTTTTAATCGTTTGAAGTCTCAGTTTTTTTTTGTTTTGTTTTGTTTGTTTTTTTTGGTCATTGTTGCATTGTTGTTAAATCTATTTGATTTCCTTTGTGAATATCTATCTTTCTTTTAAATTTGAACTTACCTTGTAACAACTGACATAACACCACAGGAGCCGGGAAAATAAAAGATTAATTTTGTTTTTTTTTTTCTGTGTCTAGCATGTTTCTTGGCACTCAGATAGTATTCAATGAATGTTTACTCAATGTCATACCTTATAAGGTGCCTAAAATTTAAAAAAAAGTATTAGAAAAAAACAGCAGTAACAGATGGCTTACACTCCATAGTCTGAAACAGCATTTGAAATGTAATGGTGGTGGTACTCAGATGATTTCAGGGGGCTCAGAAGAGGATTTTGAATGGTACAAGAAATGAGAATTTTTAAAATATTCAATACTGTGATTTGACATTCAACCTCCATTGAAATCTTACAGCTCTCTTTTAATGTGCATTTTAGAGGGTTTTTTGTTTGTTTGTTTGTTTGTTTTCAAAACACTCTCTCATCTGTGGTTCTTCATGTAATGTTCCTCTGCTTAGAACTTCTCAGGCAAACATACGGTGGAGGCTGAACTTCCTATTGTGTTAGCTGTTTCTCTGTTGGCCGACAGAGCCATGGATGCATGTCCACCCTGGTATGCCAGTGGCCTGTCCCCGTGTTGAGAAGTCACAGTATCATACCATTTGCAGCTACAGCAAATTCGTCATCCCTGGATCAGTTACTTTGGTGTGTCAGTGAAGTTAATTATTCCAGTGAAGGCCTCCAATTTTTTCACCTTGCTGACTATGACAGAAGTCACAGTGCCCACGGTGAGGTATTTCTATTTCTATAGCATTTCCAATAATTTAGAAATCACTTGATTACCTGTAGTAAGTGTCCTTTTTGAAACAGCTATACTACCTTATAGTTTCTGCAACTGGATCTTGACTGATACAATCATAGGTGAAGACAGTTATTCCATTTTCATTTCTCTTTCAAATAAAGGAGAAATTTTGTGATTGGTATCAGAACCTATAACATTACATATTTTCCTTTTGAATAGAAAGTGATCTAAGTGAATAGTCCAATATGACAAGTATAATTTATCAAGATTTGATTAACATGACACTGTTGGAATACAAGATAGATTCTCTTTAGTAAATACCAGCATCTGAGTCAGAAATAGTGAACACACACACATTGAAATAAGCAAAAACCTTAACGTAGCATATGCTAGAAGACAAAGGAAAACTAGCAGAGGATCTCTGTAGTACTTAAATATTTTTGATATTTTATGGCACTCACAACCCTTGTTAAAAGAAAGAGTACATTATCTGTACTACTTAGTTGGAATATTGCAGATGTTTCTAGTCTTTGTAAACATATCACAGCATCTTAATTCTTTGTTTATTTGAATTGCTCCTTAGTCATGTCTCTTTTTCATTCCATTCTTAATCACTGAGTCTGTGATTAAAAATGGCAAACATGTGTTTTGAGAAGAAACTAAGCTATGATTTTGGTTGTGGGTAGTAATTCCTAAGAGGCAGAACATATTAACCCCTTCCTCTCCACCTTGCTTATGAACTCACAAATGTACAGGTAAACAGTAAACACAAAGTAAAGCATAGAAAAATAGAACAGTTTTCAGTTCAAATATGGTTTGTACAAGGAGATGTTTCTGAAGAAATAAATAAATAAAAAGTGATGGCGGGGTATGGTGGCTCAGGCCTGTAATCCCAGTATGTTGGGAGGCCAAGGCAGGCGGATCAAGAGGTCAGGAGTTTGAGACCAGTATAGACAACATGGTGAAACCCCATCTCTACTAAAAATATAAAAACAAGGTGGGTGTGGTGGCAGGTGCCTGTAATCCTAGCTACTCAGGAGGCTGAGGCAGGAGAATTGCTTGAACCAGGGAGGCAGAGGTTGCAGTGAGCTAAGATCGTGCCACTGCACTCCAGCCTGGGTGACAGAGTGAGAATCCATCTCAAAAAAAAAAAAAATAAGTGACAATATTTACAAAACAATGCTGAACTAAAATAGTATAAGAAATCACAGGATATTATTGTTGTTAAGACTCTTAATTTATGCTATTAAACAAAGATCAGTTTTGGAATCTGACAGTCTTTGGATCTAAACCTGACCCTGTCTCCTATTCTCTGTAAGGTTACATGAAAGTAATTTCAGTATTCTACGATTAAATTTGTAATGAATTTTTCTTCATTTGTAAAATGAGAGAACTCAACTCACATGTTAACTGAGTTGATTGCTTCCTGCCAGTGTATGAGACACATCTTAATTTAATTAGAAAAAGTTCTAGATTAAAGTTAAATGCTGTTAATTGTGTGTGTGTGTATATGTGTGTATATATAGAGAGAGAGAGAGAGGAAAATTTGAAAATGTAATTTCAATTGTTATGGAAGAAACATAACTGTATTCATGTAAAAACAACACTGAATACTTGGATAGATAGAATTTTGAGATATATAGTAATTTCCTAGAAACTCTGGAGGAAAACAAGAAAAATAATATAAAGTAAGTATATATTCATAGGTAAAGTTAAATGCGATAATATGGTTACATAAAAGAAAGTATGAATAGTGCATTTATTTTAAACTAAGTTTAAATAAATTCCAATGGAGTAGATTCAAACAGGATAATATATTAAAATTAAGTGCTAAGAAAATAGCAAAATCATATAAAGTTGAATATAAGCCTGTATAGTCATAGCTAATAAAGGTTTTATCATATTCAAAAACAATAATTCACTTCAAGAAATTCTAATGTCATGTTAATACTCTTAGTAAAAGCAAATATGTCACTGAATATTACTATAGGCAATAAATACTACTCTACAGTTCTGTCACCTGATTCTTTTGGGAATATATACATTACATTTGGATTGCGGTGGCTCATACGGCACTTTGGGAGTCCAAGGCTGGCAGATCACTAGACATCAAGCATTAGAGACCAGCCTGGCCAACAGAGCGAAACCCTGTCTCTACTAAAAATACAAAAAAGTTAGCTGGGCGTGGTGGCGCATGCCTGTAGTCCCAGCTAGCGCCGAGGCTGAGGCAGAAGAATCGCTTGAACCGGGGAGGCAGAAGTTGTTGTGAGCCGAGATCGCGCCAACTGCACTCCAGCCTGGGCGGCAGAGCGAAACTCTGACTCAAAAAGAAAAAATGAATTTAATTTTATAAAAATGTTTCTGTTTCTATTGAGTCAGCAGATTGATAGCAACAGGTTTACATCACACATTTTGAGGGACTAGACCAAACGATTTCTCTTATCCCCAGTAGGTCTAGGACTTGTTTTTTCTTTTTTAAGGACTTTCTTTATAATAACAACATGGTTTAAAATAACCATCTTTGCTTTGATAATCTGTGCTTCATCTTTGCTTCATAGATATGATGGTTAATGCCTCATGGTAGACTACTGCTTGCAAATGATAAGATTTCCTTAGTTTTTAATCCCTTTTTGATGATTACATTTATAATACAATTACATAATTCAAGACATTAAATTGATGCTATTTAGAAGGCTGATTGAGATGACATATTATACAGATTTAAAGCCAATTTTTATGTCTTCAACAATTTTGCTAAAGTTTGTGATAATTTTGCTTGATTTCAGTATTTTGTATCATTGATAACCCAGTTTTGTGCTTGATAAATTCTAATCCTAATTCCACTAAAGAGCTCTTAGAACTAAGTGCTTTCTTTTGCTATCTGTACTGGAAGTACATTGGATATAGGCTTCTTTTTCATACATGTGTGTGTGTATACACACACACACACTGATTTAGTCAATGGATGGTGATGTAGAGCTGTAATAATAGTAATAGTGTATTGGGTAAGTGTAGTATATGCATACAAGAAATGAGTAAAGAAAATGTCATAAAGGATGCATTAAAGAATTGGGAATATTTTATTAAACAAACCTATACTACACAGGAAGTGGTAATGAGTTACTTGAAGGTGACTTACATCAGTTTAAAATATATATTACAAACACTGTGGAACCCACTAACATTTTAAAAAGCAGTATAATTGATATGCTAATAGAGAAGATAAAATGAAATCATATAAAATGCTCAAGGAAATCAAGAGAAATCAGAAAAAAATGAGAAAAAAATGCAAGAATTATTATTTAAAAGTTATGTATAGTAGATGTTAATTCAACTTATCAATAATCTCCAAGCAAGAGTCGTCGAAATGCACCAGTTGAAAGAGAGAGAGAACACATAAAATTATGCTTTTTTTTATAGAAAGCCTTAAAATAGTAAATACTCAGAAAGTTTAAAAGTAAAAACAGGAGAAATTTATACAATGCTGATAATAATTGTTTTAAAACAGAGCAGCTACACTAATTTCAGAGGGAGCTGACTTCAAAATAAAGAAAATTATGAAGAATTATGAGAGATATTATATAATGATAAAGGGATTAATTCTCTAAGAAGATGTAACAATCCTGAGTATATATGCACCAACAAACAAAGCACCAAAATATGTAAAGCAAAAACTGACAAATTGAAAGGAGCAATAAACAAACCACTGCTAAAACTATCATAATTAGAGACTTTAATAGTCCTCTTTTACTGATTAATAGATCTGAGAAGCATAATAACATTAAGGATAGCTTGCTTGAACAACACATTCAACTTGCTCTAGTTGACATTTACAAAATCTATTCAACAACAGTCGCAAAACATTCTTCCCAAGCTCACTTAGAACAAAAAATAGACCTTATTCTTGGTTGTTAAATATACTTTAACATATTTAAAATAATATAAATTATACAAAGATTGTTTTCTGATCACAGTGGAATTAACCTAGAAATCAATAACAGAAAGATAGCTGGAAAATCTTCAAATATTTGGTAATTGAACAATACTTTTAAAATAAAAGATAGATAAAAGAAGTGTCTCAGAAGAAACTCTGAAATAAATGAAATTTTGAAATAAATGAAATATTTTTTGAAATAAATGAAAATTTAACACATCATAATTTGTGGGATGCAGTAAAACAACTTCTTAGA
Organism: Chlorocebus sabaeus; assembly: GCF_047675955.1. NCBI lineage: Eukaryota > Metazoa > Chordata > Mammalia > Primates > Cercopithecidae > Chlorocebus > Chlorocebus sabaeus. The sequence continues at coordinate 76,276,636 of NC_132910.1, read as the reverse complement.
AAAAATGTTATAGCATTCTATAACAAACAATATATTATAACATTAACATCATGTAGGTGATGGGTTGATGGGTGCAGCAAACCACCATGGCAGGTGTACACTTATGTAACAAAACTGCACATTCTGCATATGTACCCCAGAACTTAAAGTATAATAATAAAAATATTTTAAAAAATAAATTAAATTAAAAAAATAAAAGTTGAGCACAACAACAACAAAAAAAGCAAATAAGAAAGTTATAACCGGTAACCTAAGTTTCCACTTTAAGAAACTAAAGAGAAACAACTCATAACTAAAGAAAGTAAAAGGAAATAAATAATATAACTTAGCACAGTAATCAGTAAAATTGAAAAAAGAAACGCAATAGAGACTATCAACATAATCAAAAGCTGTTATTTTGGAAAAGATAAAACTGATAAACCATAATAAACAAGTAAAAAAGGGAGAACACAAATTGCCAATATCAGAAATAAAATAGAATTCACTAATATTGAGTGGACATTAAAGGATAATTAAATAATACCTGACATCTCTATGTCCATGCATTTAACAACTTGGATAAAATAGAACAACTCCCTGAAAGACACAAAGTACTAGAATTTATAAATAATAATCTGAATAGGCCTATATCTGTTAAAGAAATAAATTGATAATCGATATTCTTCCAAAAAAGAAGTCACCACAGCCAGATAATTTTATTGGTCAATTATAAGAAACATTTTAAAAAGAAACGATATTAATTCTCCATAATATCTTTTACAAAATAAAAGCAGAGGAACACTAACACATTCAATGAGAACAGTATTATCCTAACATCTGTTCAGTAAAGGGACTCAGCAAGTCAGAACTGCCCAAACCTTGCACATTCCAAAGAAAGGATTGTCTTCAGGAGGACAGGTTGTTGTCAGATACGATACCGGGGGATAATTTCTGAGCCTGTCTGATAAGAGTATGATTAGATGTATAAGTCCTGGACTATGCTGCATGAGTTTAGGCAGATGGTTTATTCTACTGTTATAATGTATGATAAATACCTGTTTTTATATGCCTGATGTCCTGGGCCACACTGTAGAAGACTGGCCTCTCAGGGGCTGGAGACTAAGTAGTCACAGAGGGGCTGCATGCCTACATGTCTCACCTTCCAGTAAAATTCCCGGACATCAAGGCTCAAGTGAACTACCCGTGTTGACAAAATTTCATATGTTATCAAACATCATCATTGAGAGAATTAAGTATTCTCTACGTGACTTCACTGGGAGAGGAAACACGGAAGCTTCTACCTTGTTTCTCCTGGACTTCCTCTGTTCACGTTTTTCCTTTTCTGATTTTAATCTGTATCCCTTTTACTGTAATAAACCATAAGTGTGAATACGACAGTTTTTTTAAGTTCTCCGAGTCTTTCTAGTGTGAACATTTTCAGAATCAACGTGCATTTTTTAAAAACCTGACAGATAGAGCCAGGAAAGGTCATGAAGAGAGGATTCTTATGCTTATATGCCTATTAACAAAAAGTATTGTAAAAGACTCTGTAAAAATGTTGACTTTGAACAGAGGCCACTGCAACCTTTCACAAAAAAATACCACTGCAAGCATGTCTGCTTCTGTGCTTCTGCACACAGCAAAGGAAACTATCAACCAAGTAAATAGACAACCTACAGAATAGGAGAAAATATTTGTAAACTATAAACTGACAAAGGTCAAATATCCAGGATAGAAAAAGAACTTACACAATTCAACAAGCAAAAATCAAATAACCCTATTAAAAAGTGGGCAAAATACGTGAACATATACTTTTCAAAGAAGACATACAAGTGGCAAAAACACAAAGGAAAGACATGCTTGTCATCATGAATTATCACAGAAATGCAAATCAAAACTACTAGGTACTAGGCTGGGCACAGTGGCTCATGCCTGTAATCCCAGCGCTTTAGGAGGCCAAGGCAGGCAGGTCTCATGAGGTTAGAAGTTTGAGACTAGCCTGGCCAACATGGCAAAACCGTGTCTCTACTAAAAATACAAAACGTTAGCCGAGTGTGGTGGTGCATATCGGTAATCTCAACCATTTGGGAGGCTGAGGCACGAGAATTACTTGAACCTAGGAGGCAGAGGTTGCAGTGAGCTGAGATGCACTACTGCACTCCGGCCTGGGCAACAGAGCCAGATTATGTCTCAAAGAAAAAACAAAAACAAAAATAAAAAAAATTACTAGACACCGTCTCACACCTGTCAGAATGGCTGTTAAAAAGTCAAAAAACATCAGATGCTGGCAAGGCTGCAGAAAAAAGAGAACACTTATATACTGTTGGTGGAAATGTAAATTAGTTTAACCATTGTGGAAAGCAGTTTGGAGATTTCTCAAATAAAGCAAAATGAGCCAGAAATCCCATTACTGGGAATATATCCAAAGGAAAATAAATAATTCTACCAAAAAGACACATGCACGTGTATGTTTATCACAGCACGTTTCACAAGAGTAAAGATATAGAATCAACCAAGATGCTCATCAAGAGTGGACTGGATAAAGAAAATGAGGTACATATATGCCATAGAATACTGTCCATGACAAAACATGAAATCATGTCCTTTGCAACAACATGGATGCAGCTGGAAGTCATTTTCCTAAGAAAATTAACACAGAAACAGAAAATCAAATACCACCTGGTGTCACTTATAAGTGGAAGCTAAACATTCAATACACGTAGACATGAAGTTGGCAACAATAGACACTAAGGACTATCAAAGGGCAGGGGTGGGCAAGGATTGAAAACCTGCCTACTGGTTACTATGCTCATTACCTGGATGACAGGATTAATTGTACCCTAAACCTCAACATCAAGCAACATACCAAGATAACAAACCTGCATATGTACTCCCTGAATCTAAAATAAATGCTGAAATCATAAAATAATAACCATAAATAACAAAAAATGTTGATGGCAAAGGTGCATGTGATAGATGATTTTACATAATTGGGATATGAGTCTTTTTTACAGTTGTTGGTTAAGGTAAAGGTTTCCCTTTACTTACCTAAATGTGCACATAGTATACTATGGCAGAAGTTATTTCCATTGAAATGTTCTACTCCCAAATAAATATATTTTTCTTTCAGAGAGAACCTCTTTGTTATTTAATTTCACACTAGCATTTTAGTTGACACTTGGGTTGTTAGGCACCCACAAAACTGGATAAAGACATTGCAAGACAGAAAAAGCTCCAAACCAATATATTTAATAAACTCAAACACAAAAATCCTCAACAAAATATTATCAAATCAAATCCAACAATGTGATTTATACACCATTACGAAGTAAGACTTATTCCTACTGAAATAGTACTAGCAATGCTTGATCTACAACAAAATATCCCTCAGTGTAATCCAACATATCAACAGGATAAAGAAAGAAAATTATATAATCCTATGAATTGATGCAGATAAAGTAATTGACAGAATACATCACCCATAATGATAAAAAGTCCCAGCAAACTATTGAAGAAGAACTTTCTCAGTTTGATAAAGAATACCTACCAAAAAACGGACAGACTATATCATATTTAAGTATAAGGAACTGGATATGTCTCTGAGATCAGGAGCAAAACCAGAATGTCCTCTCTCCCTACTTCATAGTCAATATATTATATAAGTCCTAGCTAATTTAATAACGTAAGAAAAGGAAATAAAAGATATACAGATTGGGAAGAAAAAAATGAAATCATCCTTCTTTATAATTGACACGAATATGTGAAAAATCCAAAAAAGTTAACAAAAAACTCATGTCGATGGCATTTGTTCTTAATAAGATGTGATAAAATGACACCTTACCCCTGTGGTCTTCTGCCAAAAACCCCACGACGCCACACTAATAATAGGAAAAACATCAGACAATTCCAGATCAAGGGACATTCTGCAAAGTAATTCACCAGTACTTTTGCCAAGCTCATGAAAAATAAGAAAATTCTGATAAACCCTTACAGTCAAAGAAATATAAAGAAACATGATGATGACTAAATGTAACATGGTATTCTGTATGGGATCCTGGAATAGAAAAGGACTTTAGATTAAATCTTAGGAAATCTGAATAAAGTATGGACTTCAGTTAATAATAATATATCAATATTGGTTCATTAATTGCAACAAATATACCATAGTAATGCAAATGTTAAAAATATGAGAAATTGGGTGTGGGATGCATTTGAACAATCTGAACTACTGTCACTTTTTTTTCTGAAAATCTAAAACAACGTCAAAATTTTTAAAAAGTTATTTTAAAAGATACTTTCCTTGCTGGCTTGTTATGGGTAAAGCCTGGCTGAAGACAGCCTCAAATAAAGATGACAACAGCAACTTAGGCAATGACAAACCTGGTGTACCATGAAATTTCCTGCTGGATTCTGGCCTAATTAAAGCTGACCTGGCAAAGGTCTGCCTGAAGAGTCAAACTACGTAGAAAATTATTAGAATCCTTTTTTTTCCATGTTTGTTTTTTAAGTCTAACAACGGGTTTTGGTAACATCTCTGTAAGTAATGCATAATTTTTCTTAGAAGGTCTTTAGGGTCATTATCTATCTAACATTCCAAACAATAGAAACCCATGTTGAAGGGGAGAATTATTTTAGGATCTGTCTGTAGTCTCCTGTCATCTTGATTTACAAATTAGTATCACTGAAGCACATCTTAGTTGCATGAGAAAAAATGAGAGCACTGATTCATCATCTTTTCAAAGCAAATTGTTTATTGTATATTTATGGTGGAAGGGAAAAAATATTAAAATGTCTTCTTATGAGAGAAACTATTTACATAATGAATGACTAATATGTTGAACGAAGACAAACTAAATTTAAAGTGATTGTATGATAATTTAAAAGTATAAAAATGAACAGTGTTGAAAAGTAAAAATAAAGTACCTGTAATTCCACTACTAAAAATAACTGTTCCATATTAATGCTTCATCTTATTGTTTGTTTTTTTCCAGGTTCTTAGTATAAACAATTTCACACAATGAGCATCTGTTTACTCCTCACTTACTGACATTCAGTAATTCTTGATATTTTAAAATATTTGCTTTCCCTTTATGAATATGATATAATTTATCTGATTTAGTTGCAAATAACTTGGAAACATCTTAAAACTTTAATTCTTTGAATTAAAAGCAAATGTCTAAATGTCTATGTAGGGCATTCTCATATATAACCAAAATATATTTTCAGACCAAATATATTAATAATTTCCTATCAACTAACTAGTTTATTGTTAATATTGAAATTGTTCCACAAATTTCTATTATAAATGTTTTATTTTCATTTCAAAAAGGATTCACAGTTGAATTCAATTGTATCGTTTTAATTTTTTTAATTTTGTGAGACAGAGTTTCACTCTTGTTGCCCAGGCTGGAGAGAAATGGCACTATCTCCGCTCACTGCAAGCTCCTCCTCCTGGGTTCAAGCGATTCTCCTACCTCAGCCTCCCGAGAAGCTGGGATTATAGGCACCCACCACTACACTCAGCTAATTTTTTTGTATTTTTACTAGAGATGGGGGTTTCACTATGTTGGCCAGACTGGTCTCCAATACCTGACCTCAGATGCTCTGCCCACCTAGGCTTCCCAAAGTGTGTTACAGGCATGAGCCACCATGCCTGGCCACTCATCTAATTCTTTAATGTGCTTTTCAAGACATTGACTTTTTTTTTCCCTAATGTTCTGGGGTACGTGTGCAAGATGTGCAGGTTTGTTACATACGGAAATCTGAGCCACGGTGGTTTGCTACATCTATCAACCCATCACCTAAGTATTAAGCCAAGCATGCATTAGCTATTTTTTCTAATGCTCTCCCTCCGCCTCACTTCCCAACAAGCCCCAGTGTGTGTTGTTCCGTTCCCTCTGTCCATGTGTTCTCACTCTTCAGCTCCCGCTTATAAGTGAGAAGATGTGTTTGGTTTTCTGTTCCTGTGTTAGTTTTTTGAGGATAACAGCTTCCACCTCCATCCATGTCCCTGCAAAGGAAATGACCTCATTCCTTTTTAAGGCTGCATAGTATTCCATGGTGTATATGTACCATATTTTGTTTATGGAGTCTATCATTGATGAGCATTGTGGTTGATTCCATGTCTTTGCTGTTGTGAACAATGCTGTAATGAATATATGAGTGCATGTATCTTTATAATAGAATGATCTACATTCCTTTGCATACATACCCAGTAATGGGATTGCTGGGACAAATGGTATTTCTGGTTCTAGATCATTGACCAGTCACCACACTGTCTTCCACAATGGTTGAACTAATTTACATTTCCACCAACAGTGTAAAGGTGTTCCTATTTCTCCCTAACTTTGCCAGCATCTGTTGTTTTTCTTGACTTTTTTTTAAAATAAGTAACCTTTTAGAACAGTTTTAAGTTCACAGCAAATCAGAAAGAAACAGATTTCACATATACCCCCTGCCCTCACACATGCATAGCCTCCTCCATTATTAATATCCTCCACCAGAGTGGTAAACTTGTTACAACCCATGAATCTACATTGACATATCATTGTCCAGCAAAGTGTGTAGGTTACAGTAGGGTTCACTCTTGGTGTTGTATGTTCTATTGGTTTTGACATACATCCACCCTTATAGTATCATACAGAATAGTTTCATTGCCCCCAAATTCCTTTATGTTCTATCTACTCATCCCCCACTTCCCCTTAACCCCTGACAATCATAGATCTTTTTACTGTCTCTCTAGTTTTGTTTTCCCTAGAATGCCAAACAGTTGGAATCAAAGTCATATAGTATATACCCTTTCAGGGTATGTCACTCAGTAACATGCTTTTAAATTTTTTCTATGTTCTTTCATGGCTTATTAACTCATTTCCTTTTTATAACTAAATGATGTTCCATTTTCTGGTTGTCTTTCCATGGCTTAATAGATCATTTCTTTTTAGCATTGAATAATATTCCATTGGCTGGATGTACCACAGTTTACTCATCCATTCAACTACTGAAGGACCTATTGGTTGCTTCCAAGTTTTGGAAATTATGGGAAAAAAAGCTGTTATAAACACCATGCACAGGTTTTTATGTGGAGATAAGTTTTAACTCTTTTGTGTAAACTCAGGGAGTATGATTGCTGGATTGTATTAGAAGAGTGTGTTTGCTTATATATTAAATTATCAAATTGTATTCTGAAATATCTGTACCACTTTGCATTTATAACAATGTCTTAGTCTGATTCCTACTGCTATCATAGAATACCACAGACTAGGTAATTTATGAAATGAGATTTATTTAACTAGTTTTTCTAGAGGCTAGAAAGTCCAAAGTTGGGGGTATACATTTGTGGTGAGGTCCTTCTTGATGCATCATAGCATGGCAGATGACGCCACATGATGAGGAAATGTGTGCTTGAGACAAAGAGAAAAAGGTCTAATCTTTATACTTTATCAGCAGCCTACTTGCGAGATAACTAACCCACTTCCATGATAAAGGTAAAAAGCCCATAGATCTCATAGAGCAACTACACAATTTCGACTACAAAGCAACTAGATAGCAACACTATTACTGAAAGAAAACCTCACATATCGATATTAAAGTTGAGCATAAATGGTTCAATTAAACAAGGAGATTTAATTATTCTAAATATACATGCAGCCAACATTGGAGTACCCAGATTTATAAAACAATTACTACTAGACTTAAGAGAAGAGATAGACAACCATACAATAATAGTGGGTGACTTCAACACCCCCCTGACAACATTAGGCAGAGGCAGAAAACTTCAAAAGAAGTTCTGTACTTAAATTTGACATTTGACCAAGTGAACATAATAGACATCTACAGAATACTCCACCCAAAGACCACAGAAAATACTTTCTTCTCATCTGCACATAGAATATACTCAAAGACTGACCGCATGTTCAGTCATAAAGCAAGTCTCAATAAATTCAAGAAAATAAAAATCTTATGAATCATCCTGTCATATAAGAGTGGAATAAAAATAGAAGTCAATACCAAGAGGAACTCAAAACTACACAAATACATGGAAACTAAATAACGCACTCCTGAATGACTTTTGGGTAAACAACAAAATTAACAAAGAAATCAAAAAATTTGAAACAAATGAAAATAAAAACACAACATACCAAAACCTTCGGGATATGACCAAATCAAGGTTAAGAGGAGAGTTTGTAGTACTAAAAGCCCACATCAAGAAGTTAGAAAGATATCAAGCTAACAACATAACATTGTATTTAAAGGAACTAGAAAAACAAGACAAACTAAACCCAAAGCTAGCAGAAGAAAAGAAATAACTAAAATTAGAGCAGAATTAAAATAAATTGGAACAACAACAAAAAAAATTACAAAGGATCAATGAAACAGAAAGTTAGTTCTTTGAAAAGATAAGCAAGATCAACAGACCACTAGTTACATTCACAAAGAAAAAAGAAAGAAGTTACAAACAAGCACCATCAGAAATGACAAAGGTAACATTACAACTGATCACACAGAAATACAAAAGATCCTCAGAGACTACTGTGAACGTCTGTATACACACAAACTAGAAAATCAAGAGGACATGCATAAATTTCTGGAAACATACAACCTCCAAGATTGAACCAGAAAGAAAATGAAACTCTGAACAGACCAACAATGAGTTACAAAATTGAATCAGTAATAAAATGTTACCAATCACAGAAAGCCCTGGACCAGATAGATTCACAGCCAAATTCTACCAGACCTATGAAGAAGACCTGGTACCAATACTACTGAAACTATTCCAGAAAATCAAGGAGAAGGGAGTTCTCCCTAACTTTTTCTACAAACCAGTATTATTTTTATGCCCAAATCTGGCAAGGACACAACAACAGCATAAAAAACCTCCAAACCAATATATCTGATGAGCATAGATGAAAATATCCTCAATAAAATACTAGCAAACCAAATCCAGCAGCATATCAAAAAGATAATTCACCAAAATCAAGCAGTATTCATTCTTGGGAGGCAAGGTTAGTTCAACATATGCATATCAATAAATGTGATTCATCATGTAAACAAAATTAAAAACAAAAACCATATGATCATCTCAATAGACACAGAAAAAGTAAAAAGTATGTAATCAAATCCAATATTCCTTCATGAAAAAAAAAAAACTTTCAACAATAGAGGCATTAAAAGAACATACTTCAAAATAATAAGAGCCATCTATGACAAACCCACAGCCAACATTGTACTGAATCGGCAGAAGTTGGAAGAATTCCCCCTAAGAAGTGAAATAAGACAAGAGTGTTCACTTTCAACACTCCTATTCAACATAATAATGGATGTTCTATCCAGAGGAACCAGCAAAGAGAAAGAAACAAAATGCGTCCAAATAGGAAAAAAAGCAAGTCAAATTATCTCTGTTTGTTGATTACGTGTTTCTATACATGGAAAGCCATGAAGATTCCTCCAAAACACTCCTAGACCTAATATATGACTTTCGTAAAGTTTCAAGATGCAAAACAAATGCACAAAATCGGTAGCATTTCTACACATCAATAATGTTCAAGCTGAGAACAAAATCAGGAATGACACTGAACTCTTACCTGTCACCATATACAAAAATTGACTCAAGATGGATCAAAGACATAAATGTAAGACTTCAAATGATTAAAATCTTAGAAGAAAATCTCGTTTTAATCTTAGAAGAAAAATAAAAATCTTAGAAACTTAGTTATAAGTTTCCTTTTAAGATAAAAATCTTAGAAGAAAACTTAGTCATAAGTTCTTTGCCTAGGCCAATGTCTGGAATAAAAATCTTCCAGACCTCAAAAGCAGTGGCAACAAGAACAATAATTGACAAGTGGGATCTCATTACACTAAAGAGCTTTTTTTGCACAGCAAAAGAAACTATCAACAGAGTAAACAGACAACCTGCAGAATGGGAGAAAATATTTGAAAACTCTGCATCGGACAAAGGACAACTATCTAGAATCTATAAGGAACTTAAATCAGCAAGAAAAAAAAAACATTAAAATGTGGGCAAATGACAAAATTAGGCACTTCTCAAAAGGCATACACTCAGTCAACAAACATATAAAAATAAGCTTAATATCACCAATCATTACAGAAATGCAAATTAAAACCACAATAAGATACCATCTCACATCAGTTAGAATGGCTATTATTAAAAAGTGAAAAAATCACAGATGTTGGTAAGGATGTGGAGAAACAGGAACACTTACACATTGTTGAAGAGAATGTAAACTGCTTCAGTCCCTGAGGAAAGCAGTTTGGAGATTCCCCAAAGACCTAAAAATGAAACTACCATTTGACCTATCCATCTCATTACTATGATTATTACTAAGGAAAATAAATCATTCTACCAAAAAGACACCTGCACTCCTATGTTTATCACTGCAGTATTCACAATAGCAATGACATGGAATCAACATAGGTGCCCATCAATGGTGGACTAGATAAAGAAAAGATGGTACTTATACATCATGGAATACTATCCAGTCACACAAAGAATAAAATTATGTCCTTTGCAGCAGCATGGGTACAACTGGAGGGGATTATCCAAAGTGAATTTATGCAGAAACAGAAATTTAAATACTTCACGTTCTCACTTTTATGTAGGAGCTAAACAATGGTTACATACAGACATAAAGATGTCACTAATAGACACTGGGTA